>NC_092114.1:45371803-45697815 GCF_045679555.1 Salvelinus alpinus | reverse complement strand
GTGTGTGTGTGTGTGTGTGTGTGTGTGTGTGTTTGTTTGTGATAAAAGAGCCAGGTCATCGGCAAAGTCAAGTTCTTCTAGAGTAGAATATAAGGTCCATTGTTTTCCTCTTGCCTGATCTTCTGTTTGTCGCATGACCCAGTCTATTGCCAGGTTGAAGAGTAAGGTTGACATCACACAACATTGACGAACTCCAGACTTCACAGCAAAGCTCATGATGCTCGTTCCCACAATGCATGAAAAGTTGCTATAGAACTGTTTTATGATGCCAACAACATGGGTGGGGATTCCATCAATTCTTAAGATCCTCCATAGGCTTCCGCGGTGAATGCTTCAAAAACCTTCTGGAAGTCAATAAAGTTGATGTAGAGTTTACTTTGCCACTCAATTATGTTCGTGAGGGTGAATATCTGGTTTGTACAGCTCCTTCCTCCCACAAAACCAGCTTGTTCATTCCTAAGCCCTTTTGTCTACAGCTGAAGACATCCATTGTACGATAATCTTGCAAAAGGTGTTCCTGGGAACGGATAAAAGTGTGATGTCCATTCAGTTGTTGCAATCTGATAGTGTGCCCTTATGTACCTGTATGGTCCAGTCTGAAGGTATCTTTCCCTTCATCGAGATGTCAGTGTAGAGTGGAAGGATGTTTTCAGCCAATACGGGTTCGACTTTTAACAATTCTGCATTGAGGTTATCAGGACCTGGAGCTTTCCCATTCATTAGTGACTTGATGGTAGTAATTAATTCTTCTTTGGTTGCTGGGTCGGTGTTTTATGTCTAGATGGCTTCAGGTGTGTTAATTGGATCCCGAGGGGGTTCTCTGTTGAGAACCTCTATGAAACGTTCTGTCCATATGGCTTCCTGTTCATTGTCTGTAGTCAGGAGATTGCCTTGCTTGTCTTTGATTTGAGTATTTTACTTGAATTTTCTGCCACAGATTAGGTTAGTGATTTTGTATACTGTTCCTTGCTAATACTTTTTCAGGTGCACTTGCCAGCTCCTCCAGGTAGGAACTTTTGTCTCTTCTTACTAGCCTTTTGACTTGTGTGTTGATTTTTCTGTACTGCTCCTTCAATTTCTGTTTTAGCATTTGTGATTTGGCATCTGTTTTTCTTTTTTAGGTCCCATCTTTCCTCGATCATTTCTGATGATTCTGGGGTGATCCATTCCTTGTGTTGCCTTCTTCTGTGGCATATTTTCTTGCTGCTTTAACCACTTTCTCCGACTTCCGGTCTTATTTCCCTCAGTCGCTTCCTCATCTTCTTCTGTGTTGTTAGAAAGGGCTTGATACTTTTTGCGAACTTGCATTATGAAGGGTTTCTTGACTGTTTGGTCCCTCACCATGCCAACATCAAATCTTGTTGTTCCTTTTGTCGGTGGTCTTGAACTTTTCAGTCACAAGATGGTGGTCACTGGCAACATCTGCACCCCTTCGCACCTTGACATCCCACAGTGAGCTTCTCCACTTGCCGTTGATCATCAGGTGGTCAATCAGCTGGTCAATCAGTCAATCAGCTTGTGGATATTCTTGTGGGGAAACAGGCTGCCACTAATCACCAGGTTATTTGTGACGCAGAATGTTGCCAGTCTCTCACCGTTGTCATTCATCTTTCCACAGCCGTGTTTCTCCATTGTTCTCTCGTAGTTGGTGTTGTTGATGCCAACCTTTGCATTCAGGTCTCTGATGATAAGGAGCAGGTGTCTCTACTTCAGATTGAAGGGTGTTATAGAACAGGTTGTTCTCTTCATCTTTGGCATTGTTTGTGGTAGCATAACATTGGATTATTGTTAGTTTGGTATGTTGTCCATTGAGTCTGGCTTTTATCATTCTGCTGCTGATTGGTTTCCATTCCGTTAGAGTTTTCTATACCCCTTTCTGTAGGATGATGGCAACACCTTCAAGATGTTGTCCATCCTCCCGTCCAGAGTGTAGTACTCTTTCTCCAGTGCTAGTTCAGGTGGAACCAGAGCTTGTCCACCTATCAGACCTCAGGATAAGACCCAGATGCAGACAGTTCGAAGTAACAAAAGATTATTACAAAAACAGGGGGCAGGCAAATGACAGGTCAAGGGCAGGCAGAGGTCAGTATTTCAGAGCAGAGTCCGAAAGGTACAGAACGACAGACAGGCTCAGGGTCAGGTAAGGCAGAGGTCAGTAATCCAGGGCAGTGTCACAAGGTACAGAACGGCAGTCAGGGTCAGGGCAAGCAGAATGGTAAAAACCGGGAAAACAGGAGTACGGTGAAAACGCTGGTAGGCTTGACGAGACAAGACGAACTGGCAACAGACAAACAGAGAACATATAAATACACAGGGGATAATGGGGCAAATGGGCGACACCTGGGGGGGTGGAGACAAGCACAAAGACAGGTGAAACAGATCAAGATGTGACACCAGCTGGCTTCACTCACTCCCAGGATCTGTAGCTTGTATCTCCTCATTTCATTGGTAACCTATGCCAGCTTTCCGGACTCAAACATTGTTCGAACATTCCATAAGCGAACATGCAGTTAATTTTTTTTGGTGTTCAGTGCTCCCATCTTCACATCTTCAGTTTTCCGTAGACTTTCACTGATGGCAGTCATACAAGTCTGGGACTCTGGGAGGTCTTCGCATCCAGTTGTAGGATTGTCATTTGTTGTTTCTGTTTCTGTAGCAGGAAGTTTCTACGGGATGGGGTTGCTAGCTCCATGCTCAACCGTCCACCATTTCTGGCTTCTGAGTTGATTTGTTAGTCCTCTCCCCTAGCCTTTTGTCTTACTGGTGATGGATTACAGTCTCATACCATGGAAGGCCAGACAGGCTTTGGGTCGTGTACAAGCTTCCCCGGCACGTCAAGCCCAACCAACTTTTGCTGCTGTGTAGTGAAAGCCATAACTGAAAGCCAACGGAATATGTTGGTTTGGTTTTAGCAGTTCATACCAGCAGTGCAAGACAGTCTTCCTGTGATACCACACGATGATACTGTATTATATACAGTGGGGAGAACAAGTATTTGATACACTGCCGATTTTGCAAGTTTTCCTACTTACAAAGCATGTAGAGGTCTGTAATTTTTATCATAGGTACACTTCAACTGTGAGAGACGGAATCTAAAACAAAAATCCAGAAAATCACATTGTATGATTTTTAAGTAAATAATTTGCATTTTATTGCATGACATAAGTATTTGATACATCAGAAAAGCAGAACTTAATATTTGGTACAGAAACCTTTGTGTGCAATTACAGAGATCATACGTTTCCTGTAGTTCTTGACCAGGTTTGCACACACTGCAGCAGGGATTTTGGCCCACTCCTCCATACAGACCTTCTCCAGATCCTTCAGGTTTCGGGGCTGTCGCTGGGCAATACGGACTTTCAGCTCCCTCCAAAGATTTTCTATTGGGTTCAGGTCTGGAGACTGGCTAGGCCACTCCAGGACCTTGAGATGCTTCTTACGGAGCCACTCCTTAGTTGCCCTGGCTGTGTGTTTTGGGTCGTTGTCATGCTGGAAGAACCAGCCACGACCCATCTTCAATGCTCTTACTGAGGGAAGGAGGTTGTTGGCCAAGATCTCGCGATACATGGCCCCATCCATCCTCCCCTCAATACGGTGCAGTCGTCCTGTCCCCTTTGCAGAAAAGCATCCCCAAATAATGATGTTTCCACCTCCATGCTTCACGGTTGGGATGCTGTTCTTGGGGTTGTACTCATCCTTCTTCTTCCTCCAAACACGGCGAGTGGAGTTTAGACCAAAAAGCTCTATTTTTGTCTCATCAGACCACATGACCTTCTCCCATTCCTCCTCTGGATCATCCAGATGGTCATTAGCAAACTTCAGACGGGCCTGGACATGCGCTGGCTTGAGCAGGGGGATCTTGCGTGCGCTGCAGGATTTTAATCCATGACGGCATGGTGTGTTACTAATGGTTTTCTTTGAGACTGTGGTCCCAGCTCTCTTCAGGTTATTGACCAGGTCCTGCCGTGTAGTTCTGGGCTGATCCCTCACCTTCCTCATGATCATTGATGCCCCACGAGGTGAGATCTTGCATGGAGCCCCAGACCGAGGGTGATTGACTGTCATCTTGAACTTCTTCCATTTTCTAATAATTGCGCCAACAGTTGTTGCCTTCTCACCAAGCTGCTTGCCTATTGTCCTGTAGCCCATCCCAGCCTTGTGCAGGTCTACAATTTTATCCCTGATGTCCTTACACAGCTCTCTGGTCTTGGCCATTGTGGAGAGGTTGGAGTCTGTTTGATTGAGTGTGTGGACAGGTGTCTTTTATACAGGTAACGAGTTCAAACAGGTGCAGTTAATACAGGTAATGAGTGAAGAACAGGAGGGCTTCTTAAAGAAAAACTAACAGGTCTGTGAGAGCCGGAATTCTTACTGGTTGGTAGGTGATCAAATACTTATGTCATGCAATAAAATGCAAATTAATTACTTAAAAATCATACAATGTGATTTTCTGGATTTTTGTTTTAGATTCCGTCTCTTACAGTTGAAGTGTACCTATGATAAAAATTACAGACCTCTACATGCTTTGTAAGTAGGAAAACCTGCAAAATCGGCAGTGTATCAAATACTTGTTCTCCCCACTGTATGTGTGTGTGTGTGTAAAACAGTTCGTCTTTCAATCACCCACGTGGGTATATCCAATGAGGAGATGGCACGTGGGTACCTGCTTCTATAACCAATGAGGAGATGGGAGAGGCAGGACTTGCAGCGCGATCTGCATCAGAAATAGGAATGAGTTCTATTTTAGCCCTTGGCGTCGCAGACGCTCGCGAGCACTGTGGGTGCAATAATTGAATAACATGGAAGCTTGTGGAAGGCTACCTGAAATGTTTGACCCAAGTTAAACAATTTAAAGGCAATGCCACCAAATACTAATTGTGTGTATGTAAACTTCTGACCCACTGGGAATGTGATTAAAGAAATAAAAGCTGAAATATATCATCCTCTCTACTATTATTCTGACATTTCACATTCTTAAAATAAAGTGGTGATCCTAACTGACCTAAGACAGGGAATTTTTACTAGGATTGAATATCAGGAATTGTGAAAAACTGAGTTTAAATGTATTTGGCTAAGGTGTATGTAAACTTCCGACTTCAACTGTATGTATTACAATTATACGCTTCAACAGTGTTTACCACTCCTGCTCCTGGGACATCAATGATTACACATTGTAACTATGCAATAGACTAGAAACATGATTGATTTGTAATTCATATATACAGAAATAGAAACTATGAATATCTAACTCCCTTCATCTGCATTAATCTGAGGACACAGGATAGTATTTCAATGAGATACTTCATTTCAACCAGTGGATAATGTGAAACGATTTATTGAAAGAAGTTCATTTTTCAGGTGTTATAATGCATTATAATTATGATAATTGTAATATTATAAATACAAGTTCAATCTGTACTTCAATGCACATATGGTGTGCATTATAAAACGAGGAAGAAAGACGAGGTGGGGAGAGAGGTGTAGAAGACAGAAAAGGAAAGAGGTAAGAACAGTGGCAGACAGCATATGATTCATCAATTACAGTGCTACCCTAATATTCTCTCAGTTCATCACAATTGCGGTGTCTCCTAACCAGCCTCGGGCCCCCAGTTGGCCCGAAGGTTATCTTAAGAGCGGGAGAGGTGGCGATGACGGGACCGGCTTCCTCTCTCACATCAAAACATACCTGCAGACGAGAGAGCATGATTAAGCCTTGGCTTTTTTATTCTAACAAAGTCAGTCTTCTTAAATCTGGAGGTGAAATGCAAAACTGACCTTCGCTCATTAACTCCGGGACTACTACATCTCTGTCTGTATTTCAATGTAAAGCATCTCTTTAATAATACTTCCTGTTGACCCGACCAAGTGACATCTCACCTATGATCATGCTGTGCCCTCTGTGTCAGCCAGTTCAGATGCGGGAGGGGTTCACCAAAACAGCTGATATAACCTCGAGGATTTAGGGAGAAGGGGGAGATGAAGTGAAGAAGAGAGACTGTTCTTGTGTGTAGTCTCACCTGGTGTCCACACTAAGTGACTACAGAATACTTTATGCTGAAAAACAGACTCATGAAGACAAACAATAGAAGATAATGTCAATAGAAGATACTGTATGTGACGCAGACACTTATCGGTGTACCTGAAACACTTAAATATAGAGGGCTATGTGTCTCATCACTTGGTTATATCAAGGCTAACCCCCGGGGAAATAATGACATGGCAGAAATAGATAGTCCAGTGAAAATAGCTGTGTTTATGTGGTGTAAATCTGAAAATTAGCAGCTGACATCTTAAGGATTTTTAAATTAATGCATGTGAGACAGGTTCCAAGACAGGCAGAGATGGAGAAAAATAACACAGAACAGTTTAATTACCTCTGGTTATGGACACTTTTGCCAGAAATTAAGCTTTCACGGCCTGTTCCTCGGACAGTGAACATCTGACAATATCTACATTTTCGACCTCTTGGTCAGCTTGCTCTCTGAAAGTAAAGAAAACAGCTTATTTTTTATAGATATTAAAACAATAACTGAGATATGACCGAACCCCCGCCCCCCCATCACAGACCAGATTTGCCCAAACGACCAAGGGTTAGCTTGCTACTCAATGTAATAAAGTAATGACTTTTCAAATAAGTTACCTTACACGTTATGTTGGCTGACAATTTGTTAGCTACGCTGTCCTTACGAACCACATAGCATATCATTACAGCAGCTACCTAACGTTCGTAGTTAGCCTATATACTGGCAAGTTTGATGTATATCTTAACTACCCAACGTTTATTGACTTGATTATTCTCGTCATTCTTAGTTTAGCTAAATGGTATAGTCGTTGTGCTTTCTCAATGGACATTCGGGTGCTTTCGTAAATTCGCTCTGGCTATCTATAGGCTGGACAATAGAACGAGTCAAAATTCACCCAAGGCTGAAAAACAGCTTACGAACGTTGGCTAAACTGGAACACTAGCGCGAGCCCATAGTAAATTAATGGAATCGAACGTTTGCTGAGCCTGTTTTGACTGGAGTGATGCTTAGAATTCCATAATTTTTTTTAGCCCTTTTTATTTTACCACTACAATCTGTTCGTCGGACAAAACTGGGAAAAAAACAACTTGTGTAGAAAGTAAACATCTGCACCTCGATGGTATCAACTGTGCTTATGTCTGCGTAATGAAAACGTAGGGTAAAAAAGTCAAACTTCTGACTATTTCTGGTCTAGCAATCAATGACAAACGAGCTCGCTGCCCAGACTTACATAATTACAAAGAGGAGATTCTCCTGATTTTAAAATGGTGCCCGTGTAACAGTTTTGCTTCCGTCCCTCTCCTCGCCCATACCTGGGCTCGAACCATGGACCCTCTGCACACATAGACAACAGCCACCCTCGAAGCATCGTTACTCATCGCTCCACAAAAGCCACGGTCTTTGCAGGGCAAGGGGGACAACTACTTCAAGGTCTCAGAGCGAGTGACGTCACCGATTGAAACGCTATTAGTGCGCACCCCGCTAACTAGCTAGCCATTTTACACCGGTTACACCCGATTTGAAAAAAATCTAAATATACACATTGCGAGATATTTGGTGAAATAGACAGACATGCCAATATTTCCCCCATAGGAAACAATGGGAAGACCGCAGAGTTCCAATATTATTTTTGATGTTTATATTTTGTTGTTTACATTTTAACTATAAAACAACGTGAGCAGGGGCCTGTTGCACAAAACTAGGATAAGGGATTAAGCCAGGATATCTTGGTGATCCTGGCTCAATTGATCCGTAATCCGGTTGCACTAAAGATGGATAGGGGGCAGGAGGATATGTTATGGTATAAATTACCATGGAGATTTATTCTGTGGAGCTAGCCTGCTCCAGACCAGGCTAAATTCCAGGATCTATTTAATCTCATCCCTAATGTCAGTCAGCAGTCACCACAAATGGAAACCAATAGTTATTTCACTGCTCACTATACATTGTTATCACATATAACTAGACCCACTGTTATTATTTAAACGTTTGTGATCATTAATTTCAATGATTTTGGATAAAAAATGATTTTTAGATGATGTTGCTATCATTAGATAATTTACAGTTTCCCATAGACTATAAGGCTATATATAAAATGATAGAATATTAGGGCCACAGAGGGGAAAAAAACACAAGTCATAATATTGTAACCAGTTGTTTTAAAGGAGGACAGTTGTTAAAATGACAGATGTGGGGCATTTCGTGAAATTGTACTTCAGTATGGTTTCATAAACAAAGACATGCTGATGTGCCAGAATATTAAGTATCACATTGTCATAAGTATCAAAACTGTAAAAACAATATGTAGCTTTTCTGCAGAAAGAACCAGCCTCATAAATTTATGACTTTATCCTTTTTCTTCAGTGTGGCCCTAGTACTCTGTCATATAAACAAATACACATTCCATATGAATATAAAAACACAATGTGTAACATTATGTTCCTTTATTGAATAAGGACAAAACAAAGCAGGTAAACCATCAGCTCCTTTCGAAACTGAAGTCACAGTGACTCTACAAGATGGAAAGCACAGAATCCAAGCATATTATACAAAATGATACATACACATTCAAAGGTCTGTATATAACACACCCTGCATGTCTGCACACTAAAATAAATGCAGGACAAATCCATACACATCAACTGAACAGACAAATGAATGGATGCAGTAGCCTCCCTGCAGCCTTGTATTACACACAGTATACCGCACAAACATCATAAGAGGCCAAATTCGTCAAAAAACGAACCCAAAAAAACCATAATTCCTCTGCCACCGCAGGACATATTTAACCAAAATTGAACTAACTAAAATAATTCAACACATATTGGTCCCTCAGCAGCCGACCACTGTCGTCATCAGGGAAGATTGCCGGATTGTCCCAGTCCATGGCTGGTGGCACTCTGGGGGCCCTCTCCTTCCTCAGGCAGGCCACATTGTGGAGGACAGCACAAGCCACAGTAATATCACATGCCCTAACAGGGCTGACCCTTAATTTGTGAAGGCAGTGAAAGCGTGCCTTCAGGAGGCCAAAGGTCATTTCAACTCTGGCCCTGGTCCTGGCATGGGCATGGTTGTAGGCCTGCTGTGCTTCCTGGGGGTCTGTGAAAGGTGTCAGGAGAAAAGGCTGGCAGCCATACCCCCTGTCTCCCAGCAACACACCAGAGAATTCACCTGTCAACACAAAATCTCATCATTACTACCTCATAAACACAGTGATATTCTTGACACAGCCATGATGGTTATAAATAGGGGTTGTGTGGCTTACCTTGTGATAGGCACTGATAGATTTCAGAGGCCCGAAAGATTCTGGAGTCATGGACTGAGCCAGGCCATTTTGCCACAACATTGCTGATCACACAGTCAGCATTGCAGACCATCTGAAATCATAAGATGAGGAATATTACACCAATCAATGCACATCACTGGCAATGCAGAGTGTTCGTCAATGGACAATATCAAAAAGTTATGTTCACCTGAACATTAATGCTGTGAAAGGATTTCCTATTCACAAAATCGGCCTCATGGGCACCTGAGGGGGCTTTTATCCTTATGTGTGTGCAGTCCACTGCACCAATGACATTGGGGAAACCTGTCACACAAAGTAATGAGTATCCTACTATGTGTTAACAGTTGTCCTGTAATTTGTAGATCCTCTTACCTGCAATCCTATAGAACTCCTCTTTGATGTCACAGAGTCTTCTGTGGCCAGGGAAGGAGATGAAGACATCTGCTAATGCTTTGATAGCCAGACACACACTCCTTATTGTGCGGCAAATTGTGGCCTTGTTCAGCTGTTCTGCATCCCCCACTGAGTACAGGAAGGCTCCACTAGCAAAAAAGCGCAAGGCCACACAAACCATTTGCTCCACACTCAGTGCATGGCTCCGTGCTGTGCGGTGCTTAATCCTGGGACCCAGTAGTCTGCATAGATACCTGATGCCATCTGCAGAAAACCTGTATCTTTCATATAGATGGTCATCAGGGAAGGCCAGTGGCTCCAACCGGTCCCTGAAGACCCTTTCTCGCCTGAAGGCTCTCCTCAGCACAAGTGCTTCTTCATCCACCACATCTCGCACGAATGGGCATGCCATTGTCAGAGCAGAAAGGAACACACAATTTTGGGCCTTCATATAGGCTAGTGGCCACACCTGGTGCTGGGGGGGTGGGCAAAAGAGGGCGATGCCTTATAACGATGACTTGGTTGTACTGATTGCTGGGAAAATAAAAAAAACCTTAGAAAGATGCCACCGTCCTGTGTGCTCACAATAAGAGCTCATATGTCATGGCTCACTTGACTTTACGAGAATATACCTAATTTTTATTTTGAGCTGTGTCATCTTCTTGGAGCTGGGGGAGGAAAGAAAAATAATGATTAATACATTTGTGTTACAGTTAGCATACAGTGTACATTGAAGGCATATCTCACCTCCCTCTCAAGTTTTTTTATTTCAAGGTCCAGTTTCCTAATTGTCCTCTTTTTTATTTCGGACTCCAGTGCAAGATTTTCCATCTTTTTCTTCTTGTACTGAATGTCTATGTCTGCCAGTTCTATTTGGCGCCGGAGGTGGTTGCCATACAACTTTCTGATAGCTTGTGAGCTCTGTGAACACAATACAATTAGCGCAGCTGGAATTTGGCAGGATGTGGTGTCCTTTTATTAATACGCACTATGTTGCCAGGCTGGTTTTCCCACTGTATAGCATCTGGGTCCTGTAAAAGAAATTAGATTTTTTGATTTTGATGAGGACTCCTCACCATTGTAGAGTAAATAGTACTTTCACAGTCTTAACATGATACCTCATGCCTTCTGGAATCCAGAGAGATGGTCTCCTCCTCATCATCGTCTCCATCATGTGCTGTTGCTGCTGCACTGGGGCCTTCACCCTATCACATTTAATCGGATTCATATTGAAGCTAGTAGACAAGACATGCCAGGCCTACAGTATGCCTTTGATGGAGTACTCACTGGATCAGCATCGTCTGGTGCTTGTGCTGGTGGCTCTAACAGGAACACAGTGCTGCCAGACACTGCAAGGCAATAGGTAAACCAAAGTCAGACAGTCCAAATTGATTCAATATGAATGTGGTTGTATCCCATGTAGAGATGGAAGGACATACCTTGAATGAAGCGGGTGGCATCTTGGGAGGAACCTATGCTCGTCTCTTTCCCCCCAGGGATCCCCTCTAAGACGGGCCTGCCTTTATTTAGCTCCAAGGCCATGTCCTCTGCTGGGGTAAGGTCAGCCTTTGGTGACCCACCACCCGTGCCTTGTCTGTGGGTATTCTTTTTCACTGCTAAAACAGTACAGACAATGTGTGAGCAGGCACCTTCTGGGTACAATATATGCTTGTGCTTTGTTAAATATTAGTCAGGGACCATACCATTCTGCAGAATGTTCTTGTATTTGATTTTGACCTGCTGCCATGTCTGTTTTGGCCCGTTCATGTTTGATCTACACACACACACACACACACACACACACACACACACACACACACACACATTTAATGGAGTCACACTGCAAAAAATTACTTGGTATTTTTGTCTTGTTTTCAGTAAAAATATCAAAAAATTTATCATAGCTTTATACAGTGTGATGGAGTTACTTTACACAATTTCACTCATATCTGCAGTGCATTTCAATTAAAAATTTAACCGTTTCATAATTACAGTACAACTGCATTTTTGGAGATGTGAATTAAATATTTGAATTGTAATTGTGATGTTTCAGCGGAGCGGTGAGTGTGTAATTGTGCACTACTTACGCATTCAGGCGGTCTGCAATACTTTGCCACGCTTTTTCTCTTTGCTTTATCACTGTGGCGGTGTTGCCTTTCTTCTTAATTATATCTTTTACCTCCTCTTATGCCTCCATTGAGGATTTGTGCTTCCGACGGCGAAAAGTACGCGGCTCTAGTTGCCATGGTAAATCAGTTAATCTGTGATCTGTGGCGGGGTCTATTTGAGTGAGCCGTGAGCGCGCACCTATCCAGGATTGGTTTCACCTGGCTTAATGAATCCGTGTCTGCTCATCCTGGCTTGGTCTTTGTGCAACCAATTAAGCCTGGACGCACATGTTTTGGCTTCATTGAGCTCAGCTGAGTCATTTATCCCGGATGTCTTAATTCTACTTTTGTGCAACAGGCCCCAGGTCTCATTGCCAACAATAGTGAAGCAGGCATTGTGACGTTGAACAATAAACTGGGAATAGAACGTTCGGAAGTCGAGTTGGTGCCACGGTGGTCAATAGAACTAATAGGAGCTGGCAGGGTGAAAAATGCACTAAAATGAGGCCTGTTTTTTCGCGATTACTTCAAAACGACGGCAAGCAGCTGGGAAATATGTTCATATTAGGAAACTGGAGCAAAACTGTCTGAATTTACAAACTGACAATTTTTCTCTGAATGGAAACACCATAATATTAATCAAATTCATCAAATATTAATCAGCTAAATTCCTTAAAATCAATCCCATATACTATGTTATTACAAAAAAGGTTTTAAATTCTCTGGTAATGCCAATACGGAATACTATCAAATGCTTCTCAAAGATGTCCTCTGGTGGTCATACTAGCAATAATGTGCAGTAACAGAAGAAATGGCTGAGAATGAAATGACATGCCACAGAATGCTGCATGGGCACGCAGGGTGTGCCGCAGTATGATTCAACTTTTAAAAGGAGGAACCACTGTAAGTCTATGGAAGGGGGTGAGTGCCATGAGCCTCCTAGGTTTTGTATTGAGGTCAGTGTACCCAGAGGAGGACAGAAGCTAGCTGTCATCCAGCTACACCACGGTGCTACCCTACAAAGTGCTGCTGAGGCTACTGTAGACATTCATTGCAAAATGGTGTGTTTTAATCTATTATTTGGTGACAGGAACATATTTAGTATAGTTTTATCTATAGAGGATAACCTTTTAAATGTTTTACATTTGAGGAGAATGGTCCTTCCCCTCCTCCACTGCCTAAGAGATGATGATTATTAGTGTGTATGGCTGAGAAAAATAAAGAGAGGAAGGGAGAGAGAGAGTGTGTGAGTTGAAGAGAGAGAGATTATGATCCTGACCACAATTGTATCCTAATTGTTCCTCTCACTCTTTCTCTTTATGTTCCTCTAGATCAGTGGAAGCGAGGGAAGTGATGTGGAGAGTCATGGCTCCGAAGCAGAAGGCAGGGAGAAAGAGGGCTTAGAGATGACAGGAGGGATAGAGGTGTGGAGGGAGCGAGGACGAGGAGGGAGAAGCGAGTGGAGTGAGAGGAACATAGAGAGGAAGAGGAACATGGAGAAGGAGAGCACACCAGAGAGGGGGAGCCTATGTTTTCATGGAGTGCTTCTGCTCCAATTCTCACCATTCACAATTGTACCACACAGCTTACTTTGTGCAATTTGTCTGTCTCATTTGTTGCATTTGGTTCCGAAAAGTGCATGTACCTACATAGTAACTGCTCAAAGCGGCTGCATGGCATATTGCTACCTATTTATGGTACTCTGAGGGCTGCGTCAGTAGACCAGTGCGGGGACCCTGCAACGGCCCTTTCCCAGAAATCGCAGGCGCTGGTCCCTGAAGGCATTCAAAATGCAGCTTGTACATTCACTTGGCTACGGTGTTGTTACTCCATCATTTGAACATAGGTCCACTCCCTGGTGAAGTTTGAAGGGCGCAAGAGAGGGTGTGTGGTGTGCATCCGGAGTGGACGCAGGGAAATGAGTGGGAGATGTGTAGAAACCTCCTTTGGGTGCTCTACGTGTTCTGTGGCACTTTGCAGGGTGGGGCAGTGCTTCCAGAAGTTCCACAACATGTTGTAGGCTAAATGCAAACACTAAAGTGACAGTGTGAAATATGAATTTGTCCTACAAATCTTTTGGGGAAATTGTATACTAAACATGTGTTTTGTATCTTCTCTCTATTTGTCTGCATTCACTGAATTGTTGTCAAAGTAGGCTACTATTTCTACATTTTGTTTCAGGACTGGTTTGTACTAAATCTCATTGAGAGAGATTATCTACATTTTGAATATCTCTGAATAGTTGTTAGCATTGTTAGAAGTAAGAAGCGTTGTCAATCAAAAAACCTACTTTGTGTGGGTTTTGAAATACTTTCTGAATATTGTCCTCTGGTCACATTTTGGATAATTGTTTCAATATTTATAATATACAATTTAAATACTCTAGTTTGAGTGTAAAAAAAATAACACAAATTAGTGTTATTCCTATTGACATGAATGTGGTGTCATATTAAAGAAGAGGTAGTGGTCTTTAAAACTAAGCTAACATGTAATTGTCATTTGTTCTTTGTTTTTTAGCTATGTCTGTTTGTTTGAAATGTGAGAATTGGCTTTGTCTTAAATTCTCAGTAACCTACAGCAGCATTCTGGAATTATATTGAGGTCTAAAGGGTTAAAATCAATATCAGTCTGTAGAATTGCAGAAATTAGCCTTAAAACTGAGATGAGATATAAAACAGAACATTTTTCTCTCTACCCCAAGGTAAAATGTGTTGAGCTGCAGGAACTTTTCCGGCAAAATGTTTTTTGGGGTTGGGTTTCCCTGGAGATAGGTTCCCCGGTGTTGTCCCAAATGCATTAGTCCGGCCCTGTTCGGATGCACCTGAAATATAATTGGGCAGCCTTGGTGCCCCTCCATTCTCATTGGGTCCGAGTGCTGTCAATCTGGCTCAGATTGAAGAGCAAAAGATGATGCATTAGTTCTGGTTTTCATGAAGACATGTTTTTAGAACATTTTGCAAATGTATTGAAAATTAAATACAGAAATATCTCATTTACATAAGTATTCAAACCCCTGAGTCAATACTTTGTAGATTACATCTGTGAGTCTTTCTGGGTAAGTCTCTTAAGAGTTTTGCACACCTGGATTGTACAATTTTGGCACATTATTATTTTTGTAATTCTTCAAGCTCTGTCAAGTTGGTTGTTGATCATTGGTAGACAGCCATTTTCAAGTCTTGCCATAGATCTTTCAAGTAGAATAAAGTCACCTGTAACTCCGCGACTCAGGAACATTCACTGTCTTGGTAAGGAACTCTAGTGTAGATTTGGCCTTGTGTTTTAGGTTATGGTCCTGCTGAAAGGTAAATTCATCTCCCAGTGTCTGGTGGAAAGCAGACTGAACCAGGTTTTCCTCTAGGATTTTTCCTGTGCATAGCGCCATTCCGTTTTCTTTTTTATCCTGAAAAACTCCCTAGTCATTAACAATTACAAGCAAACCCATAACATGATGCAGCCACCACTGTTTGAAAATATGGAGAGTGATACTCATTGTGTTATATTGGATCTCCTTATTTTCACTCTGTCAAATAGGTTAGTATTGTGGAGCAACTACAATGTTATTGATCCATCCTCAGTTTTCTCATATCACAGCCATTCAACTCCATAACTGTTTTAAAGTCACCAGCTCTTTCCTTCCTCTCCGGCAACTGAGTTAGGAAGGACTCCTGTATTTTTGTAGTGACTGGGTGTATTGATACACCATCCAAAATGTAATTAGTAACTTCAACATTCCAACCATCTTTGCGAAGCATTGAAGAAGAATCACGGCATTGGCATTGCAACCATTGACAGACCCATTCCATAGCAGCATACCGTAGGAGCAATGGAAAGTGCAAGATCCCCACTTTTGGACAGTGATAGCAAACCTAATCCAGAGCTGCAAACCTAAGAAGAAAAAACAACAAGTAAAGCACCAACTTTGAGAAATTCTGGCAGTAGAGTGATTTGAAGTAATTACTCATCAATTATATGACTGATATACTAAGCAATTACAACTAGTTTCCACCTTATTACCATGTTGTTACCACTTTATTTTGTAACAAAGTAATACCAAAAAGGTAATATGGAAATAAAATCAGGATTATTTACTGCTTACCTACGGCTGCTTTTTCAAGAATTTGAATCTCCTCCTCCAAATACTCCAGATGGATCTCGGTCACGTTTTTAGGAAGATCATTATAGCCATATAATAACACTGTAAAGACCACAAACACTCTGTTGGTAAGAAGATAATCTTTAGTTTCAGACCACTTCCGTATGTGTATAAATCATCTTTGAACAGTGCTGGTCACTCAATTGTGCAATTGTCCACAACCACAAGTCAGCAGGTGGATCTGAGAGATAAAGTAACAGATGACAAAGGCATTGTATTCAGGTCCCCAGCTACCTATGAGGCTGACTGCAGTGGAAAGATTCTAGCAAGAGCTTCATCTCTAGGTGGCAGCTACATTGGAGTTGTCACGCCCTGACCATAGAGAGCCCTTGGTGTTTTCTATGGTGCAATAGGTCAGAGCGTGACTAGGAGGTGTTCTAGTCATGAATTTCTATGTTGATGTGAGTATGGTTCCCAATTGGAGGCAGCTGATGATCGTTGCCTCTAATTGGGGATCATACTTAGTGTGGTTCTTTTCCCACCTGCGTTTGTGGGATATTGTTTCGTTTTGGTTTAGTGCTATGTGCGCTACGAACTTCATGTTCGTTTATTCTTTGTTGTTTTTTGAAGGTTCACTTTAATAAATATGTGGAACTCTACTCACGCTGCGCCTTGGTCCGCTCATTATGTACACGACGAACGTGACAGGAGTAGAACCTACGGGGCTTTTGTGATCTCTGAAACCAAAGACCATACACACAATGTGTGTTAAGATGGCTGTCTGGCCTTGCCTTATCCACTTCAGTATACCTTCCAAGGATAGTCCAGGGATACTGGCTGAAGTAATCAATGAAAGACTGGAGGGGGATATACTATCAAGGAGAGGAAGATCATTATACTGTCAAATAGAGGAGGATTCTTGGAGTTCTATATGTACCATCTGGTTGGTGTTACTGTTGACCCTTTCTTTGATCTACTATGTATTACAAGTTGGTCTTTACCATCAACATGTGATATGTGCTGATTGATTATCAATGTTTTAGAGAGTATATTTCCTTCTTTAGGAATAGCTCCACACCCAGCTGTTTTAGACTGATACACATACGGAATATACACAGCCGGAAACTAAAGCTTCTCTTCTTGCCAACATAGTGTTTGTGGTCTTTAGTGTCATTATATGGCTATAATGAACTTCCAAAAAAGGGGCGGGATATAACACAGATTCAACCACAAAGACCAGGGAGGTTTTCCAATGCAAAGACACAGTCATACTTCTCCTTATGTTTGTTACCAAAATAATCTTTGCTACCAAGTCCGGGGCCTTAAATGTGAAATATGGTATGAATGACCCCATGGCAGAGGAGAATCACGCAACACTTATCCCAATTGAGAGAGCCAATGGAAGGTTTCTCTTTGTTGCTGCAGAGGATGACCAAAACTGGGACAGTTGTTATTTTGCAGATCAGGCAATGGAACAAACAACTCAAGCGTCATGGGAAGGATAACTACAAGTCAGAATTTTACCCTGGAGCAAGACACTACTTGCAAGACACTACTACGTGCCCTTCTGCCTGTCCAGTATCCATTGTGTTACCGGAAAGCCTGTTGTGTGGGGAGGTAAGCCCAGGGCCCACGCAGCAGCAGAGGTCGAGCTTTGGAAGAGGATTCAGGACTTCTATAGAACAAACCTGGCGAATGATAGCAACTTGAGTAAAGCCAAGTTATAAAATGTTGAAATGAAAACTAGATAAATATGTGGTGCTGAATGTTTTGCTGTGTAGCAGAGCTTAACACAAGTTCCATTACAAAATGCCTTGATGATCCATGCCTGAAGCCTTGTAAAAAAAGAAGAAAAAAAAGAAGAAGAAGCCTACTACAATGAAATCCATAGAAATATAACGATACAAGGCGAGACCCAGATGCAGACACGGGAGACAGATTGTTTGAGCTCTGATATTTATTATAGTCCAACGGGAAGGCAAAAGACAGGTCGGGGACACGTAAGAGTTCATAACCAGGTCAGAGTCCAAAACGGTACAGGGCAGTAGGCAGGCTCGATGTCAAGGGCAGGCAGAATGGTCAGGCAGGCGGCCTCAGAGTCAGGACAGGCAAGGGTCAGAACCAGGAGGACGAGAAAAACAGAGACGGGAAAAACAGGAGCTTGGAGCAAAACGCTGGTTGACTTAGCAAACAAGACGAACTGGCACAGACAGACAGAAAACACAGGTATAAATACACAGGGGATAATGGGGAAGATGGGCGACACCTGGAGGGGGGTGGAGACAAGCACAAGGACAGGTTAAACATATCAGGGTGTGACAAGAAAGGCCCTTTGGAGGAAGGATGTCAGGTACAGCATATTGTGACGGAGCTGATGTCTTGCCTTTGTAATGACAAATTATCCAGGCTAAAATTTAAACTGTTTATTAGCAATATTAATTTAAAGACATCATTTCATTTATATAAATTATTATAATGATTTTTATGCCTTTTCAGAGTTGACCGGCTGTAAAAGAACAGAAAACAGACAATTGTTTTAAGTGGCAAACCTTTGTTTCTTGCTATTATTATGTACTTTTCATTCATGTATTTCGCTAATTAAAGTTATCACTAGCAACTGCACGTATAAATAAATGCCTATTTGGCCTCCTGTATCAGAGGAAGAGTGTCCTTTTCTTTGAATGCTTAATTTTGTCTTCGGTAAACATAGCAAGACCCCATCGCTGAAATAGACACAAGAAAACCTGATTGAACTATGCAAAAACCCACCCAAACAAGCCTCTGGACTGATGAAACAAAATTAGGACACTTTGGCAATACAAATCATGTGCTATGTTTACCGATGACCAATTGAATAGTTCAATGGGGTTGCTTTGCTGCTTTTGGTACTGTTAAGCCCAGTGTACAAAACTGTGTCTCCTTCGCAGGTTGTGGTTCTTCCAGCAGGACAACGACCCCAAACACACATCAAGAAGCATGGAATGGTTCAAGAAAAAACTCTGAGGGTGCCAATATATTTGGCCGGAACTGTATTTGAAAAAAATTGTTATTCAAAGTTGGGATATTTTTTTTACATATTGGCCTTATCCATCCTCTGCCATATTCCAAAGCATACTGTACTATGTTTGGTTTTGATCACTTGTGTTTTTTTCCTTAACGTGAAACAAATGTCGAAATGTCTGCATGGACTGGCTCTGAATACACTGCGATCCGGTAACATATTTGCAATGTAAAGGTAGATGTTAATGAGGGGCCACGAATGGTAACTGTTGAGTCCATCTATGGAACTGACTTCCTGATCATTTCAAAAGTCTGCAAGATTGTAGTGAATTTAACAGTGCTGCTAAGACCGATGTGTGATGGACAGGTTGGTGAATGGTGCATGCCCGAAAGGCATGGTTGATCTGGTCATCAGGATGTATTAAAAAACATAGGTAGCGCTTTACATAACACAGAATGAAGTGGTAATAGTATGGTAATAAATTCTAGTTATCACACATTATTTGCTCGGATACCCCTTCATTTCATTGTAATCATATTGTTGAAGGGCAATACACCACATACTTTGTGCCATAATATAGACAACTTATTTGATCCATAAATCCAATATCTCCTCTTTAGTAAGTTTGATCATATGCATGTTCTTACACAGCTAGCCTCTAGAGGGTAGCATTGGACAATTGAATGTACAGTAAACAGGCTTTAAATGAGAGGCTGAAAATGTTGTGTTTGACGTCTCTGATCTTTTCAATAGCAACTGGTATCAATGGGTAAATCTCATCCTATAGATGTACAAGTAATGTGCTGTGCTACATTCAACAGTAACTAAATGAGTCACTGAACATTTGTGATTCTCTGTCATGTTTCTGTCTTTAACTGTACCATTCTCTGAATACTAAGAAACCATATGCACCAATAGGGTTCAAGCTACACTGACAGTGAGCTCCATATAGTAACAGTGATACAATGTTTGATCTTCATGATTGAAAAAGCAGGATATCCCCAAGCTAGAACAAAGATGGGGTTAATTCCGGGCACAGTGTTTTATTGAGGACTGCAGCTCACTGGTCATTTCTCAATACACCTGGCCACCATGGACGGGTTGGCTGATGTCACGAAAAATGATGCTGGCCGGAAGGCATGCGTTGTTTTGATTCTGAACAGTCAGATAGCTAGCAACAAGACAAGATGCTGCCATGTGGGGAATCGTAGGTGGCTCGTTGTATCTTCTTATTGATACCGTTGTCACGACTTCCGCCGAAGTCGGTCCCTCTCCTTGTTCGGGTGGCGTTCGGCGGTCGACGTCACCGGCCTTCTAGCCATCGCCGATACACTTTTCATTTTCCATTTGTTTTGTCTTTGTCTTACACACCTTGTTTCAATTCCCCAATTACTTGTTCATTATTTAACCCTCTGTTCCCCCATGTTTGTTTGTGAGTGATTGTTTTTATGTAATACGGTCCGTTTATGTGGGCTCGCTTATTTTGTATTGTATTTGTCTATTTTGAGTAAAATAACGTTTATTTACTCATATCTGCTGTCCTGCGCTTGATTCCTCTACACCAGCTACACACTGACTACATTACAACCATGTCTTGTTTTTAGGTGTTTTAACTGATGTCATATATATGCTAATTTCTAATATGGACAAAATTCACTAGCCAGCTAACCAACAACTGTAATGATGTATTTGAGAGACAAGTGCTCATTGTGCAAATATATTAATGTTTTCAATAAACATTTGGGGATTAAATATAGTTGTCAATAGTCTAAGCCAACCCCGTCTGTTTTGCCCCATAGTTGCGCATGCGTCTGTTTTGTTGCTAAACAACCAAGCTATCTATAGCACAGATAGTTAAATGCACATTAAGCACAAACTAAGTATTAAGGATAGCATCTGTTAAGATACCTAAGTCTCAACATCTGGAGCTCTTCGGCACTGACATAGTTAACAGTTTACTGTGGGCAGGACAGCAGTTACACCATAGGTTAAGATACACCACTTTTGGAAAACATGAATAATGGGAAAATAAAACATTTTAGATATCACATTGAGGGAGATTTCTATAAATGGAGGAAACAGTTTTGGAAGGCTGCAACCCCCTGGGTGGTGATGGTGATGGTCAGCTATTTTGAGCCCCTGCTGAGATGCTGAGTGTGGGTGGTCGTAAGGATTGACAGTTTGAATCCCATTGTAGAAAAACCATCTGCAGCCACACAGGGATACTGTATCTGTGAATTGAACTGGTCTACGCCTCTGTGTTATAATTACAGATCTCTATCTCTAGGCTGCATGTACACAGACAGACCGATTCTGATCTTTTGCCATTAATTGGTCTTTTGACAAATCAGATTAGATATTTTGCCAATAATTGGGCAAAAGATTAGAATTGGGCTGCCTGTGTAAACGCAGCCTAACAGGTACAGTAAAATAATATTATCACTAATATCCAAATCTGTAACTCTACAGGTGCAGTGAAATAACATTATCACAATTTTCATTTGGCACAGTTAATTGTAAATTATGAATTGTAAATATATGTTGGGTTAGATGCAGATTATTCATGAAACAGTCTGTTTTCCATGATACTATTTGGGACTTTTTCAACATTGGGACTTTCAATATATCGAGCCATACATCCAGCTGCCTATGACCAGAGGTATTATCAGATTCCACAGAGTATATGTAAATGACATATGGAGCAAAAATAAATATAAAATGTGGAGGTATAAGGAAGAGTACACCAATATAAATTGTAGAGATACTGTATGTTCCATCTAAGACTAAGAAGAGGAATATTGGAAAGATTTACATAAGCAATAAGAGTTGCGGCACAAAGAGAGGGGGGGGGTGTATGTAGAGTAAGAGAGAGAGTGTGTGTGAGAGAGCGAGAGAAAGAAGGTCAGACAGAAAGATGGGGAGTGCTGTAGAGGTGTGGATGTTTGTGTCTGGGTTTCACTCGCACAGCGTGGTGCAGTCTAAAATGGGGTGTTGTCTAAAAGACTAGTTTTGGAGACGGAGAAAGCAGAGGGAGGAAACAGGGGCGAGGTTACACTGTAGAGAAAGAAGGCTGGTGTTGCAAAGAGGCTGAAGATTACCAAGCAAATGGGTTGCCTCTATTTGAATGTCAAGGGACGTTCATTTCTATGTATTTTTCTCAAAGAAGTGTAGTCGTTAATGAGAATAATCTATTTGAGTAAATACACATTTCATTGCCAGGCTCGATATTCAGAAGAACAACCAACTCCCCTCGATAAATGATCAAATTAATAATGAATAAATATCCATTATTAATGCCTGTCAGCATGTACTTGGGTGAACCCAATATATATTATGGAATCAGAATTTTAAAAATAACTGTATGCAAGCAAGTCAGTATATTATAAATGAATATAGCGGAAATAAAACCTGCTGATTTCATCCTCCTCCTTAGCAAATGAACAAGGACATATTACTTTTAGAACTTCCTGCCCTTACTGACCACATAATGTTTATTCTCCGTTTATTCCTACTGGTCTGTTTCAGCTAATGACATAGTCCAGTTGTAATGGTCTGAGTGTAGCTGGTGCAGAGGAGTCAGGCGCAGGACAGCAGAGATGAGTAACACAAGTAACTTTACTCAAATATTCCAATAACATGTCGTAATACCGAGCCCACAGTAACGGACCGAACATACATAAAACAATCACGCACAAAAAACCATGGGGAAAACAGAGGGTTAAATAATGTACATGTAATTGTGGTATTGAAACCCGGTGTGTAAAACAAAGACAAAACAAATGGAAAATGACAAGTGGACCGGCGATGGCTAGAAGGCCGGTGACGTCGACCGCCGAACGCCGCCCGAACAAGGAGAGGGACCGACTTCGGCGGAAGTCGTGACACCAGTAGAGCTCACCAACTTGTAGTCCTAAAAACTGGAAATGAGTTACCTCTGATTCGTTCAGCCATTCCTATGGGGGAAAAAATGAGAAATAATAGGGTTTTGGGATAAACGCCAAAAATAAGGTCTGAGGTTAACACAGGCTTGGGAGATCTTATACATTTTGTTCTATGAGATAATATCAGTCAGTTAACATGACCTTTATGTTTTTTATTATTAAATAAATGCTTACAAATCCACAAAAAGTGACATTAGCTGATGAAGATCATCTCATAGAACAAAATGTATAAGATGTCCTAAACTTTATTTTCTGCGATTATCGAAAAACCCTACAAAAACTCCATTCATTTTCCCATAGGCTTTGCCCAACGAACCATGGTGGAGTTAGGGCCTACAAAAAGATGCCATTACTATTGCTCTCTATACCAAGGCTAACAGCTAAAAAATGTATCAAGCCAGTCAACATGCTCTGTAGACCTCCACCACAAGGCAGTGATGTACTGTAGTATATTTCGAGTCTGGCCTCGAGACCACTATTCAGTGTCTCGGTCTTGACTCGGTCTCGAACAATGAGGACTCGTAATTTCTTCATGAGACCAGGGGCCTCATAACTGTTGTGTACATTTTGCACTAAATATCTGTGTGCCCCATTTCTGAAAAGACTGCTAATGCACAAAAATATAGAGATTCATTCAACTTGGCGCAAGCCATACATACACGTTTCCCATTAGAAATCAGACCTGTTGTAAAACTGTGTGCACGTGAGCGAGCATTATAACTCCACCTGAAAAACACCCATCATTCACCTTTATGGGGACAATTATGCCCTTCTTTGCTTTCTTTGAAAGTATTGGAATTAGGCCAAGACAGTATTTAAAGGAAATAGAAATGGTGAACTTGATCAAAGATCTTTGGAGGTGGCCGAATGTTTTCTGTGACATTTGTTTTATCTGACCGTTTCTGAAACACAAAAAAACAATTGCAAATAGTTTTGGACCTGTAAACAGATCGTTTGCATTTAATAATGGTTTGGATTGACTTTTTCCCAAATCGAAAAATGCTGCACTGCCCGCGAATTCTGAAACATTGTCTAATCGAAGAAAAAAAATGTCAACTGCAGTGAACCTACTTGCCGTGGTAGCCTACACACATCAATGCAAAATATAAAAAATTGTCAAAGCCTAGCTAGCACAGCGGATCTGGGGCTGAGAGTCGGGGTACTCAGCTGAGCCGCCTTCGGCAGTATTACTTATGGCCAGGATGCGGGGATTGAGCTCGGGCCGATTCCGATATGAGTTATCTGGCCCAAATGTATTACTTGGGGCTCAGGCTGATTGGGGCTACTCTCTGGCAGCTGCTTTATATAATTAACATTACATTATCTGTTTTTCCATATTTTCACATTGTTTCTGTGATCAAAAAATACAATTAACATTTAAATGAAATTCTTTAAGAGTCATGCGTAGTATTTTAGTATTTTCATACTTTGTGCAAGGCAATTGATAAGCATTAAAACCTTTGTGGATGGATCCTCCTGAGTGGCGTAGCGGTCTAAGACACTGCGTCGCAGTGCAAACTGCATTGCTACAGATGCTGGTTTGAGAGACTCATGAGGCAACGCACAATTGGCCCAGCGTCGTCCGAGTTAGGGGAGGGAGGGTTTGGCTGGCTGGGATGTCCTTGTCCCATCGCGCTGTAGCGACTCCTATGGCGAGCCAGGCGTATGCACGCTGACACGGTCACCAGGTGTATGGTGTTTCCTCAAGACACAAATTTTTTTTTTGTGGTTGGGTATAATTTGTATGTATAAAATAGTAATATTTAAAATGACTAAATTGGGTAATTTTGTATACATTTATTTAAAATTGCATCGGGCCGCTTCTGGCTGAATTCCGGTAGATGGAAACGGCCCAGATGTACTTGGGCTGATTCTGGGCAGTCATTCATTTTGATTCCAGACCGAGTCCAACACCCGATTCCGGGCTGATGCAATCAGTTCCGGCCCCCCGGAAGAGGGCCCCTTCTTGGCCGATTCCTCAATGCTAGCTGGGAGACCCCAGCCACCCATTATAGACTATTCTCTCTGCTATCGCACGGCAAGAGGTACCAGAGCGCTAAGTCTGAGACGAAAAGGCTCCTGAACAGCTTCTACCCCTAAGCCAGACTGCTGAACAGTTCATCAAATGGCTACCCGGACTGTTTACATTGACCCCCTTTATTATATATTTTTATTGTATTTATTTATTTTTTGCACAGACTCTTGCACTGGCTCTATGCACCCTCACTAGACTACATACACATTCTTGGCTCCAGCGGCTCCGGCGGCCAATGTGACCTTGAGGACGTTGAACCTCACGGTCTTGCTGAGAACAGTGGAATTCTGGGATATATCCAATAGCTGGGACAATCTTTAAATGTGTCCACTATATGAGGCAAACAAAAATAATCAGACACTTCGAATCTGGGGCTCAAGCCATGGTTATACACACACATGCATATTGACAAAACACACACACACACACACACGCAGCCAAACTTTCACACTCTTCACAGATTCTGCAGCTACTCTGTTAATTATATATCCTGATTGCCTAGTCACTTTTACCCATACCTACATGTACATATTACCTCAATTACCTCAACTACCTCATACCCCTGCACATTGACTCGGAACTGGTACTCCTTGTATATAGCCTAGTTATTGTTATTTTATGGTGTTACTATTTCCTTTTTAATTTAGCAAATATATTTCTTACTTTTTAACTCTGCATTGTTGGGAATGGACTCGTAAGTCCACAATTTCACGGTAAAGTCTACACCTTGTGACCAATACAAATGTGATTGATTTGAAGATTAACTGTCTGTTCACCTGTTGAATTCTACAGTAGGCTGTATTATAAACCGCACTCCCTTTCGGATTGATAGAGCAAAAATGTATTATAATAGACTATCTCATAAGCCCAATGTAATGAGAGATGCGCATGGTAATTTGTTGTGTTGCTGCTTCCTGAATATGAACTCTTCATGGCCAGAAAAGGTAAGGAATTTATCCTGCAATGGTTATGGTATATTTATTTTGAATTATGTTTTGAAATTAAATATTGGCTACTCAGACAGCCTACAAACGTCAATGGAAAAGGTGAACCTTCTGTTCTACCATTAAACTGCGCTTCGGATCGAATCGCATTGAGCAAAATACTTGAAATAGCTTATCTATTTACTACTGTGAAGTGGGTCCAATTAAATGAGAGATGGGACGAATGGTAGCCTATTCTAACTTGTTTTATAGGCCCGCGAGTATGAAACCATCACAGTCAGAAACGTTTAGGAATGTAATTCTGCAATGATCATGGAAATAAATAATAGAACATTTCTAATTATTTTAGAATCCAAAGATAAAATAAATAGGCAGATTTTTGCTCTTCTCCCTAATGCAAATGATTGCATCTTGTTATTCTATTTAACTACCAGTTTTTTATTGTTATGAATTAGAGTGTCATCAAAACATTCCTAATATTGAGTTGTACCCCTTTTGCTCTCAGAACATCCTCAATTCATCGGGGTGGGGGGGTCGAAAGCATGGATGCTGGCCTATGTTGACTTCAATGCTTCCCACTGTTGAGTAAAGTTGGTTGGATGTCCTTTGGGTGCTGGTCCATTCTTGATACACACAGAAAACTGTGCGTGAAAAGCCCAGCAGCATTGCAGTTCTTGACACACTCAAACTGGTGCGCCTGGTACCTACTACCATAACCTGTTCAAAGGCACTTCAATCACAGAATGGCACACACACACAATCCATGTCTCAATTTTAATCAAGGCTTAAAAATTACTACCATACTCTTTTCTAAAAGGCACTTAGATATTTTGCAGTGGCGACCTGTCATTCAGGGCATTTGAGCCCCACATGTTTAGCTAAACGAAAAGAAGCCTGTTTTGCATGTTATTTTGGCATTAATACCTGTCACATATCAGTTTGCAAACAACGTTAAAAAAAACCCACATACAAACATGGTCTCTTTTTTGTTTTCTTGAGTAAGGCAGCTCCATAATGCAGGTGTTTCAGAATTGCTATGGTGGTGGGGCCGCCAGCGGAAAATACGGAGCGTTGGTAATGTTCTCTAATTGCGCCATGATTGTGTCAGTGTTTTGTCACTCATGGAGACAGTACATCACCACAAAATCTAGTGCTCGAAAATTCAAGCTGCCATAGATTTACAATAGAAGTGCCCATACAAGAACGCTCAAGGTCATTGACCACAGATAAAATCACGTCAAATCACGTCATATCTATCGTAGCTTTGATTGGACTACCACGGTACTTTATTTTGTTTATCTGTCGGCCCCAGCCTTGAACTCAGGCCCTGTGTGTAGCTAACTGACCCTCTCTGTCCATTCATCGCCATTTACCCTTTGTTGTTGTCTTAGCTGTTTACCCGTTGTTGTTGTCCTAGCTGTTTACCCGTTGTTATTGTCTTAGCTGTTTACCCGTTGTTGTCTTAGCTCTCCCAATCAACACCTGTGATTGCTTTATGCCTCTCTCTAATGTCAATATGCCTTGTATACTGTTGTTTAGGGCAGCTCTCATTGTTTTATTTTACTACGGAGCCCCTAGTCCTGCTCAACATGCCTCAGACAGCCCCCTTGTCCCACCCCCCACACATGCGGAGACCGCACCTAGCTTAACTGTCGCCTCCAGAGATGCAACCTCTCTCAACGTCTAGGTTTACCCCCACTGTACTCACACCCTACCATACCCTTGTCTGTAAACTATGCCCTGAATCTATCCTACCACGCCCAGAAATCGGCTCCTTTTATTCTCTGTTCCCAAAGCACCAGACGACCAGTTCTTATAGCCTTTAGCCGTACACGTATCCTACTCCTCCTCTGTTCCTCTGGTGATGTAGAGGTTAACCCAGGCCCTGTGTGTCCCCAGGCCCTCTCATTTGTTGACTTCTGCAACCGTAAAAGCCTTGGGTTCATGCATGTTAACATCAGAAGCCTCCTCCCCAAGTTTGCTTTATTCACTGCTTTAGCACACTCCGCCAACCCTGATGTCCTAGCCATGTCTGAATCCTGCTTTAGGAAGGCCACAAAAATTCTGACATTTCCATCCCCCATTACAACATTTTCCGTCAAGACAGAAGTGCTAAAGGGGGCGGAATTGCAATCTACTGTAGAGATAGCCTACAGAGTTCTGTCATACTATCCAGGTCTATGCCCAAACAGTTCGAGCTTCTACTTTTAAATATCCATCTCTCCAGAAATAAGTCCTTCATTGTTGCTGCTTGTTATAGACCCCCCTCAGCTCCCAGCTGTGCCCTGGACACCTTATGTGAATTGATTGCCCCCCATCTATCAAAGTTCGTACTGCTAGGTGACCTAAATTGGGATATGCTTTACACCCAGGCAGTCCTACAATCTAAGCTAGATGCCCTCAATCTCACACAAATTATCAAGGAACCTACCAGGTACAACCCCAAATCCGTAAACATGGGCACCCTCATAGATATTATCCTGACCAACTTGCCCTCTAAATACACCTCTGCTGTTTTCAACCAGGATCTCAGTGATCACTGCCTCATTGCCTGTGTCCATTATGGGTCCACGGTCAAACAACCACCCCTCATCACTGTCAAACGCTCCCTAAAACACTTCTGCGAGCAGGCCTTTCTAATCGACCTGGCTTGGGTATCCTGGAAGGATATTGACCTCATTCCGTCAGTAGAGGATGCCTGGTTGTTCTTTAAAAGTGCTTTCCTCACCATCTTAAATAAGCATACCCCTTTCAAAAAATGTAGAACTAAGAACAGATATAGCCCTTGGTTCACTCCAGACTAGACTGCCCTTGACCAGCACAAAAACACCCTGTGGCATACTGCACTAGCATCGAAAAGTCTCCAGTGATTTGCTACTTTTCAGGGAAGTCATGAACCAATACACACAGTCTGTTAGGAAACTAAGGCAAGCTTTTTCAAACAGAAATTTGCATCCTGCAGCAATAATTTCAAAAAGTTTTGGGACACTGTAAAGTCCATGAAGAATAAGAGTACCTCCTCGCAGCTGCCCACTGCACTGAGGCTAGGAAACACTGTCACCACTGATGAATCCATGAATATCGAGAATTTCAATAAGCATTTCTCTACGGCTGGGCATGCTTTCCACCTGGCTACCCCAACCAACAGCTCTGCACCCCCCATAGCAACTGGATCCAGCCCCCCCCCCCCCCCCCCCCCCCTTCACCCAAATCCAGACAGCTGATGTTCTGAAAGAGCTGCAAAATCTGGATCCCTACAAATCAGCTGGGCTAGACAATCTGGACCCTCTCTTCCTAAAATTATCCGCCGCCATTGTTGCAACCCCTATTACTAGTATGTTCAACCGATCTTTCGTATCGTCTGAGATTCCTAAAGATTGGAAAGCGGCCGCGGTCATCCCCCTCTTCAAAGGGGGAGACACTCTAGACCCAAACTGTTACAGACCTATATCCATCCTGCCCTGCCTTTCTAAAGTCTTCGAAAGCCAAGTGAACAAACAGATCACCAACCATTTTGAATCCCACCGTACCTTCTCCGCTACGCAATCTGGTTTCCGAGCTGGTCAGGGGTGCACCTCAGCCACGCTCAAGGTCCTAAACGATATCATAATCCACCATCGATAAAAGACAGTACTGTGCTGCTGTCTTCATCGACCTGGCCAAGGCTTTCGACTCTGTCAATCACCGTATTCTTATCTGCAGACTCAACAGCCTTGGTTTCTCTAATGACTGCCTCGCCTGGTTCACTAACTACTTCTCAGAAAGAGTTCAGTGTGTCAAATCAGAGGGCGTGTTGTCCAGACCTCTGGCAGTCTCTATGAGGGTGACACAGGGTTTAAATCTCGGGCTGACTCTTTTCTCTGTATATATCAATGATGTCGCTCTTGCTGCTGGTGATTCTCTGATCCACCTCTAAGCAGACGACACCATTCTGTATACATCTGGCCCTTCTTTGGACACTGTGTTAACAAACCTCCAAACGAGCTTCAATGCCATACAACTCTCCTTCCGTGGCCTCCAACTGCTTTTAAATGCTAGTAAAACTAAATGCATGCTCTTCAACCGATCGCTGGCCGCACCCGCCCGCCCGACTAGCGTCACTACTCTGGACGGTTCTGACTTAGAATATGTGGACAACTACAAATAGCTAGGTGTCTGGCTAGACTGTAAACTCTCCTTCCAGACTCACATTAAGCATCTCCAATCCAAAATTAAATCTAGAATCAGCTTCCTATTTTGCAACAAATTCTCCTTCACTCATGCTGCCAAACATACCCTCGTAGAACTGACTATCCTACCGATCCTTGACTTCGGCGATGTCATTTACAAAATAGCCTCCAACTCAGCAAATTAGATGCAGTCTATCACAGTGCCATCCGTTTTGTCACCAAAGCCCATACTACCCACCACTGCGACCTGTATGCTCTCGTTGGCTGGTCCTCACTACATATTCATCGCCAAACCCACTGGCTCCAGGTCATCTATAAGTCTTTGCTAGGTAAAGCCCCACCTTATATCAGCTCACTGGTCACCATAGCAACACCCACCCGTAGCACGTGCTCCAGCAGGTATATTTCACTGGTCATCCCCAAAGCCAACACTTCCTTTGGCCGCCTTTCCTTCCAGTTCTCTGCTGCCAATGACTGGAACGAATTGCAAAAATCACTGAAGTTGGAGACTTATATCTCCCTCACTAACTTTAAGCGTCAGCTGTCAGAGCATCTTACCGATCGCTGCAGCAGTACACAGCCCATCTGTAAATAGCCCATCCAATCAACTACGTACCTTATCCCCATATTTGTTTTTGTTTTTCTGCTCTTTTGCACACCAGTATTTCTACTTGCACATCATCATCTGCACATATCACTCCAGTGTAAATTGCTAAATTGTAATTACTTCGCTACTATTGGCCTATTTATTGCCTTACCTCCTTACTTCATTCGCGCACACTGTATACAGATTTTTCTATTGTGTTATCAACTGTATGTTTGTTTATCCCATGTGTAACTCTGTTTTGTTGTATTTATCACACTGCTTTGCTTTATCTTGGCCAGGTCGCAGTTGTAAATTAGAAATTGTTCTCAACTGACCTACCTGGTTAAATAAAGATTTTAAAAATGTTTTTATTGAAAAAACATTTCAATTAACTTATTGTAATCACAGAATAATAGGATAGTGAGTCAAATGGCGTTGGACAATCAAACAAAAGAAAACAAACAGTTACAACAATATGATCAATGTGTCTTGCTGTCATTGTCTTTATTCATGTACTGACAGCATCTCAGCACTTGATGGGGAGAATAGAAAACAGTAAATAGGCCTAATAGGACTAAAAGGCTGTCTGGTTCAAGAGCAGAGCAATTGTTTCAACATGTGTGCTCTTGCATACCTCCTGACTGTGCCATATACTTCACTTACAGGTTACAACATAGACTTACAGACAACCATATAATCGACCGTGGATAACAAAATGGACTGCACCATAGAGAGAACTGGTCTTAAAGGGAGTTCACAAAGGGACACGTAAGAAAGAGAGCCAAGGATGAAAGATTGGCAAAAAAAATAAACAAACCATCGCAGTTTCTGCGACAAATTAGTGAAACAGGAATGGGGTTGTGGTATTCCGGATGGGGGGGAAGGGTATAAAAGGTGGATACATTGACAAATACAGTGGGGCAAAAAAGTATTTAGTCAGCCACCAATTGTGCAAGTTCTCCCACTTAAAAAGATGAGAGAGGCCTGTAATTTTCATCATAGGTACACTTCAACTATGACAGACAAAATGAGGGAAAAAAATCCAGAAAATCACATTGTAGGATTTTTAATGAATTTATTTGCAAATTGTGGTGGAAAATAAGTATTTGGTCAATAACAAAAGTTTATCTCAATACTTTGTTATATACCCTTTGTTGGCAATGACAGAGGTCAAACATTTTCTGTAAGTCTTCACAAGGTTTTCACACACTGTTGCTGGTATTTTGGCCCATTCCTCCATGCAGATCTCCTCTAGAGCAGTGATGTTTTGGGGCTGTTGCTGGGCAACACGGACTTTCAACTCCCTCCAAAGATTTTCTATGGGGTTGAGATCTGGAGACTGGCTAGGCCACTCCAGGACCTTGAAATGCTTCTTACGAAGCCACTCCTTTGTTGCCCGGGCGGTGTGTTTGGGATCATTGTCATGCTGAAAGACCCAGCCATGTTTCATCTTCAATGCCCTTGCTGATGGAAGGAGGTTTTCACTCAAAATCTCACGATACATGGCCCCATTCATTCTTTCCTTTACACGGATCAGTCATCCTGGTCCCTTTGCAGAAGAACAGCCCCAAAGCATGATGTTTCCACCCCCATGCTTCACAGTAGGTATGGTGTTCTTTGGATGCAACTCAGCATTCTTTGTCCTCCAAACACGACGAGTTGAGTTTTTACCAAAAAGTTATATTTTGTTTTCATCTGACCATATGACATTCTCCCAATCTTCTTCTGGATCATCCAAATGCTCTCTAGCAGGGGGACACGTCTGGCACTGCAGGATTTGAGTCCTTGGCGGCGTAATGTGTTACTGATGGTAGGCTTTGTTACTTTGGTCCCAGCTCTCTGCAGGTCATTCACACGGGGGGTGTGGTTCTGGGATTCACCGTTCTTGTGATAATTTTGACCCCACGGGGTGAGATCTTGCGTGGAGCCCCAGATCGAGGGAGATTATCAGTGGTCTTGTATGTCTTCCATTTCCTAATAATTGCTCCCACAGTTGATTTCTTCAAACCAAGCTGCTTACCTATTGCAGATTCAGTCTTCCCAGCCTGGTGCAGGTCTACAATTTTGTTTCTGGTGTCCTTTGACAGCTCTTTGGTCTTGGCCATAGTGGAGTTTGGAGTGTGACTGTTTGAGGTTGTGGACAGGTGTCTTTTATACTGATAACAAGTTCAAACAGGTGCCATTAATACAGGTAACGAGTGGAGGACAGAGGAGCCTCTTAACTTCTCTAGGGTAGGTGAGACGCTAACGTCCCACCAGGCCAACATCCGGTGAAACTGCAGAGAGCTAACATTTTAAATACACCATTCGTTGTATTAAACATTCTTGTAAATACATGTATCTTACATCATTTAAAAGATGAACGTCTTGTTAATCCAGCCGCTGTGTCAGATTTCAAAAAGGTTTACTGCAAAAGCAAACATGCGATTTTCTGAGGACGGCGCCCCACACACACAAGTATTACTAGCCTTTTCCAACCAAGCATTAGCGTCACGAAAGTCAGAAATAACAATAAAATAAATCGCTTACCATTGAAGATTTTCCTCTGGTGGCAATTCCAAGTGTCCTAACTACACAGTGAATGTTCGTTTTGTTTGATAAAATCCATTTTTATAGCCTAACACGAAACATTTGTAGACCGGCTGCGTCGTGATTTCTGTCTCATTCAACTTTAGGCGAAGCGTTCGTGGTAATTACACGCACTAAACAAACATTTATCCAGTCATGGTTGGTTTCATTGCAATCCTCTGGTTGTTACTAACACAACCATACATGATGGTTCTTTTCCTGGGACGTATTGACCGAAGCAAACCGATTTGAAGACACCAATCAATTACCTCATTACGCACCAATGGTAGGACCGGTCTATCGTTGATTGACTGTATTTTGGCCCAATGACCACTGATCATCTTGAAATCTAGCTTGGAAGATAGCCAATGAACTGAGGTAAACTGCAATATGTAATGTTTATACTTTCAAAGACCTGCCTTTGTCGTAAACTCTGGCGTAAAAGAGGTTAATTCGCCATTGCAAATCCTACTTGACGGAGCCACGAGTGTTACGCATAGCAGTACATATCCGATAGCATTTTCAACAAGTTTATATATTTAAATTATGGCGAATAAATCAGGAAAATCTAAAACAAAGTCTAGGTATACAGATTTAACCCAAATTATAGAGGAAATTGATAGAGACAGCGAGACAGAGTTTCTTCAGGAAGATTAATCTTTTAGTGAAGCTAGTTTTGACTCCCAGGCGGAATACATGTTTCTGCATGGCAAGGATGCCATGCTGGATTGGTAAGTTCTAATGCTAATGTCATTGTTTGAAATTAATATGAAATATTATTCATTTGAGAATTTTTTGGGGGATTTTCTTATTTTATTTGCAATGTATAAAAATATAATCTGTAATGAAATGTGTAAAGTACACATTGGCAATACTGTGTGTGTGTGTGATATTTTTTTACATTTATTTTACATAAACATGGAATGGAACAGCACTTCACCATAGTGATTATGTTCACTGTACTCTATATATATCTGTTTATTTTACGTGTTGATACAGGGCTCATACATGAAAGTATTGTTACTGATTTTTTAAATCTTTCACAGTGCCAGTGATTCTGATTATGAGCCACCAATGTCTAGGTGTCCATCTCCCTCTGAAGCTGGTTCATCCAGCCAGACCCCCGCTGTCTCCTGCTCCACACCTACCCGGCCATCTAGAGTTGTGAAGTCAGTGACAAAGAAGAGGAGGTGGGGAAGAGAGAAACCTGCAGACAGAGGGCCAGAGGGTCGTTGGCACTCTGTGTTAGAAGACGATGTCCAAATCCACCAGTTTTTAGACCCAGAAGGCAGCCAGGACCTCAATTAGACATGACTGCAAAGTACAGCCCCCTTCAACTTTTTCAACTGTTTTTCACCTCGTCAGTTGTTGATTCCCTGGTGGCGAACACCAATAAGTATGGGGCAAAGAAGCAGGCAGGTAAGAAAGAGGCATGGAAGACCATTTCCATGTCAGACCTTTTCTGCTACTTTTCAATGGTCATTTACATGGGGCTGGTGAAGTTGAAAACTCTAAGGGACTACTGGAAAACATCAGCTCTCTATCAACTGCCTTTCCCCATGACTGTCATGTCTTCTAAAAGGTTTCTGACTATCTCACGGGCGCTTCACATCAGTGACCCAGAAGTTGATGGGGAGAATGACAAGAAGAGAGGCACACCAAGGTTTGATAGGCTCTGTAAAATAAAACCTCTCTACCCCAGCATCGTTGATGCCTGCAAGACTTATTTTCAGCCCGCCCAGAACCTGTCCATCGATGAGAGAATGGTAGCCTCAAAGGCCAGAATCAGCCTCAAACAATACATGCGTAACAAACCAACCAAATGGGGTTACAAGCTGTTTGTTTTGGCTGATTCTGTGTGTGCCTTTACTTGCAATTTTTTTGTTTATGAGGGAAAAAACTGTTTTGCTACCGGTAATGGACTGAGTTATGATTCCGTTATGGAGTTATTGGATTTTCAACTGCTGGGGAAGGGCTACAAACTTTTTGTGGACAACTTCTACACAAGCCCTACCCTGTTTGCAGACCTGAGGAAGCTGGATGTGTGGGCTTGTGGCACCATTCGGACCAACAGAGTGGGATTTCCAAAGACCAAGGTGAACGACATGCCTAAGCGGGCTGAGCGGGGTACCATGCGATGGATCCGTGAAGATGGCCTGCTCTTTGTAACGTGGATGGATACCAGAGAGGTGGTCATGTGCTCCAGTATCCACAAGTCCTTCAGTGGAGATCATGTCATAAGACGTGTAAAAGATGGTTCTGGTTCACGGACCACAAAAAATGTCCCCATTCCTGCAGCTATCAAGGACTACAACAAGAGCATGGGAGGTGTGGACCTGTCAGATGCGCTGATAGGATACTACAATGTTCTTCACAAGACCATGAAATGGTACAAAACATTTTTCTATCATTTCATTGACATTGCTGTGGTGAATTCCTTCATCCTCCAGAAGGAAATGGCCAAGAGCTGTGGACAGCCCCCCATCTCACAGCTAGCCTTCAGGGAGCTGCTCATCCAGGAGCTTGCTAGCTACAGCAAGTCCACTGCAGCACCTTCTGCCCCTTCAACCAGTGGTGTTCACCTGCCCAGATTCATCTCTGCAGGCATGAATGTGCCTCAGGGCAAAAAGGGCACAGTAGGGAGACGTCGTTGTGCGCTTTGTCACAGGAAATGCCCCATCACCTGCACCACCTGTTCAGTAACCCTCTGCTTTACAGCAGAAAGAGACTGCTATGGGGCATGGCATGAGCAGCACAATATTGTGTAGAGGACTGATGGTCTTCACAATATTGTAAATAGAAAATGTGTAAATAGTTACCCTTGTTATTTGTTTGTTTATTATTATTATTATTATTTTTCAACAAAAAAAATTCATTTATATATATATTTTTTTTTGGGGTGTGTTAGAATAGCATTTATGTATTTTGTATATAGTTCTTTCCTTCAAAATGTATCACTGTACCAATTTGGCCACTTGGGTACATTTGGGTACATTTGTGTGGGACACCTGGGTGACTTCATGCTCAATATCATGTAGCTCGCTCATTTTTGAAGTTATCTGTCTAAAACTTTGCTCAGCTATTGTTGCCATCTTATGTTCTTCATTCAATTCATCCACAGCATCCTATCTGTATGTTTGGCTGTTCTTGGCCATTTGAAAGATGATGCAGCAACAATAAAAAACAAAAAACGTATGTTTATTTCCTTGTATTTTCTTCTACCAGATCTTCTATATCTTCTAGATCTTCCTTCTAATATAGGATTCTCCTATATTCAATTCACATTTCCACAAAATTCAGAGTGTTTCCTTTCAAATGATACCAAGAATATGCATATACTTGATTCTGGGCCTGAGCTACAGGCAGTTAGATTAGGGTATGTCTTTAGGCGGAAATTGAGAAGAAGGGGGGGTACCCCAAAGAAGTTAAAGAAGAAGTTACAGGTCTGTGAGAGCCAGAAATCTTGCTTGTTTGTAGGTGACCAAATACTTATTTTCCACCATAATTTGCAAATAAATTCATTAAAAATCCTACAATGTGATTTTCTGGATTTCTTTTTCTCATTTTGTCTGTCATAGTTGAAGTGTACCTATGATGAAAATTACAGGCCTCTCTCATCTTTTTAAGTGGGAGAACTTGCACAATTGGTGGCTGACTAAATACCTTTTTGCCCCACTGTATATATTTTTCATCATATAAAACCGCAAAGCACATGAAGGGGTGGTGGGGGAGGATGTGGAGAGTCCATTACAGTGAATTCACAGCAGGTGGGGAGATGGGGGAGGGAGGATCAATTAGAGAGAGAGTCAAAATGTCCATAATGGCTTCTCGCAGCAAGGGAGAGGTGAAAGAGAGGGAGAGAGAATGGCTTCCCGCCGAGCTTCTGTTGGAGAGCGAAATGTGGAGAGAAGCGAGGGGCTATGGGTTAAAACATTAGGGAAAAAATACTAATAACCAGTGGTTTGTGAAAGAAACAAGAACTAGGAAAAACGGGGAAGGAGCAAGAAGTCGCTCTGGATAAGATAGTTACGCGGAGCGGAGCAGGTGAACCCAAGAGCAGACTCAGACGAGGAGACTGGGATAAGGTAACCGAGGTATTTATTGAAAAACAGGGGGAAGATGTGCAGGCCAGGGAAAGCTCGGGCAGGTTGCAGGGAGCCATATGCTGAGGCAAGGGGAGTTGGGGCAAGCAGGTCTGGAGAGGAATCCAAGGAAGCAGTAGAGTGGGGGGTCCAGAACAGGGTAGCAGGACTGATGAGATGTGGGACTGGAGGCAGGGACCAGAGTCAGAGCGAACAGAACTGTAGCGTAGAGGAAAACAGCATCGGGCAAGGGAAGACAGACACAACACGAAACCAAGATCTATGCAGGAACAAGCGGCTAGAAACGCAGACTGACTGAGCAGAGGTTACGATCTGGCAGCGTGGAAGTGGCAGGGCTGAGTATTTGTAGAGGTATTGATTATGGAATAGATTGTCACTGGTGGCGATCTACTCTGCCTCCAGCACACATGTCTCCGCCCACACAATCACACACACACACACACACACACACAGAGAAAGAGGGAGAGAGCACTGGGAGAGTGGCGGCAGGTTAGGGAGACACATGATGAGCAGTAGAGGGCGTGGTGCAGATGTAACAAAGATGACTGCTAAATGTAAGAAAGGTGAATGATTTGAGTGTTTACATGCATAAATGCATGTACGAGTAGGTACACGAGTGTAGGAATGCTGTCGAGTGCAATCTTCGCTGTCGAAAGTGTAATATTGAAGTAAAAATGTTAAACTTCCATCAGTAGCCTTTTCCATTACATGACTACAACCCTTCTTCTGCTTTATCTCTTGCCTTAATGCTTTTAGCCCTCTCTCAATTAGCTGTCAGGTACGGTGGCGGGCGGAGTCCCCTTGGTTTCCTTCGAGCTCAAATGACTGAATCAGGCTCCTATCTTTAAAGATAATTGCTTAATTGTTGCCTTTTCATATGCTGTCAGTGGCCGAGGGCCTGAGAAAGGCTCAGATAAGGCTGTAATTATGTAGCTACTACAGATATCCACAACCACACTGGTGCTGGAAAGGAAGGGCTGACAGCCAGGGCGGCGCGCTCTCTCTCTCTCTCTCTCTCTCTCTAAGAGGGTTTGCTGTCCCTTTTTTTGCTTATTTCTATATTTATTTTTCTCCTGCATTATTCTAGGTTACATGATTTATTTTAGTGGTATAGCCTACATTGTCGGGTGAGTTAGTTGCTTTGGTGACATTTGTTTGGTGGGAGTGGGGATAGTGTCTCACATGGAGAAGCCAACCTTATCTCTCCGCTATGGGCTCAGATGACAGTGGAGGATGTTCTCCTTGCTGTGGGAGAACAGGTTGGCCAAATATTTCAACGGCTTCGCAAATGAATAAAGCAGTGGTAGTGTTTCGGAAAGAGGAGCGCCTTGTCAACTGGCTGGTTGAGACAGGTGTAACTCTAAATGATGTATTTTAGCAGATTACGCCTTTGTTCTCTCCGACTATATCCAATGTGCCACTGTTCATCCCTGATGACGACCTGAAACATGTTACCGCTTGTAGAAGTCAGGTTTTCATGTTTTTATACTCACCAACAAAAACTTTTGATATTTCGTATCAGGTGAGGTATGAGGGGAAAGCCTACATGGTTTATGTGACTACAGGTAGTCTGAAGTGTTTAGTTTGCTAAGAAGATTTATCAGGACAGTAAATCATTTTAAGACATCAGTGGATTTGGAGAAAGCTAGTCGAAGGGCATAGCCATGGGAAGTAGGGGTACTGCCGAACCCCCTGAAAAAAGTGTTTAAAAAAGAAATATATAAATGTTCACAAAAGTAGTGCACTGGGCCTTTACTAGTGTTCCCGATATAGACCGTTTCAACTGTCAAGACAATAACACGTTCTATATGCACCCGCAACCAAGAAGTTCCCCAGTAAACATCTGGTGCTACAGCGCTCCATAATTGTTAATTAGCTAGTTGGTTGGCTAGCTAGCTAGCACAAAAAGCTAAGTATTTATTGATCCAACACAAAAAATTTACAAACTAGTTATATACACACACATTGACTTGTTGCTACCAGATCCACTAAACAAAATCACTAGACAACATGTTTTATCTTGGTGGGGCAAACTCCCCAACACTAAACAATAACTGAATTGCACTATAACGGTGACAAACGGTGCCCACAAACTGTTAAGGCCTACATAAAGCTATATAAGCAAACAACAAATGCTCATCCAAAAGCGAAACTCCTAGTAGAAAACTTAAATCCGTTTTACCTCATTTCTACCAGCATGTCACATGTGCAACCAGAAGGAAAAAAACTCTAGACCACCTTTACTCCACACACAGAGATGCGTACAAAGCTCTTCCTCGCCCTCCATTTGGCAAATCTGACCATAATTCTATCCTCCTGATTCTTGCTTTTAAGCAAAAAACTTAAGCAGGAAGTACCAGTGACTCGCTCAACACAGAAGTGGTCAGATGACAGCGATGCTACGGTACAGTCTGCTAGCACAGACTGGAATATGTTCCAGGATTCATCCGATGGCATTGAGGAGTATACCACTTCAGTCACCGGCTTCATCAATAAGTGCATCAAAGTTAGCTAGCAGCAGTAGTTACCCTACTATCAACCCCTCTCTCCCCCCTCGCTGATCTGTCTCTGCTAATGTAAACTATGTGTGAGGATTTGCGAATCCTGTTTCAGCACAGAAATGACAAGCCACATGTACAAGTGTACTGGACATACCCACGAGGCCAAGACTAATCACATCATGTCTGCAATGGGCATGCATGCCATAAATAATCTCACATCCACAGTAACCAAAAGGGTAGAGCACGGATAGTGGAGGCAAGAGAAAAATACCCTGGGCTGCAAAGTAGCAATGTAATGTATGAGTTCCATACCTGTATGGCTGGCTGGGCCAGGACGCAAACCCTAATCAAATTACACTTGTAGCTAGCATGCCACCACTGGAGAAGGAGGACAGTGAGTGTAGCAAAATGAAGCAAAAGGTGCAAAATTGCAGGATCTCCTCCAGCAGCCAAGATGCTTACAGTATTAAAATATAGATACATTCATGATAGACAGGAGGAAACACCACTTTAAGTCTCAGGGGGCATGACATCACATCACAGTGGCTACTAGAACTCATCTGCAGCTCACCTCTGCTACAGTCACACCCCTTTCACCTCCTCCCATGCCACTGACAGTATAACTCAGCCACCAACTGTGATCTGAGTCAATGTAGCAGAATTAAATAACCACAAAATTAATTCTGCTAGATTGACTCAGTCCACACAGTCTGCTCTGCTGGCTGCTGAGACTGATGAGGAGACCCAGCCCGTCTGGTGTTCAACTTTCCCAAGTTCTCTCACGTCACCCCGCTCCTCCGCTCTCTCCACTGGCTTCCTGTTGAAGCTTGCATCCGCTACAAGACCATGGTGCTTGCCTACGGAGCTGTGAGGGGAACGGCACCTCCGTACCTTCAGGCTCTGATCAGGCCCTACACCCAAACAAGGGCACTGCGTTCATCCACCTCTGGCCTGCTCGCCTCCCTACCTCTGAGGAAGTACAGTTCCCGCTCAGCGCAGTCAAAACTGTTCGCTGCTCTGGCACCCCAATGGTGGAACAAACTCCCTCACGACGCCAGGTCAGCGGAGTCAATCACCACCTTCCGGAGACACCTGAAACCCCACCTCTTTAAGGAATACCTAGGATAGGATAAAGTAATCCTTCTAACCCCCCCCCCTTAAAAGAGTTAGATGCACTATTGTAAAGTGGTTGTTCCACTGGATATCATAAGGTGAATGCACCAATTTGTAAGTCGCTCTGGATAAGAGCGTCTGCTAAATGACTTAAATGTAAAATGTAAATGAGAAGGAAGATGGTCAGTGAGTGTAACAGAGGGGTGAGTGTGTTGAGGTTCATGTGGAGGAGGTCAGTGAGTGTGTGGCACGTGTGAGCTAGTTGACAGGTGAGTGCTTATCTCTTTCTCAATTACTCTCCTCGTCTCCTTCTAAAAACCCATTGGAAAAGAAGGTCAGAGGGGAAGGACCTTGTATCTTCTCCTACAATACAGTTGCAATACAATACAGGTGAGGAGATAGGATGCGAGTAATCAAGGAAAGACAAAGTGAGAAAGCCCTTGTAGCCATCGTGTGGTGATGTCACCCGCCCTGAGACCTAAAGTACCTAGCCCAACCAAGATCATGGTTTTGGAATGATAATGCATGCTACTTTGTGGTTTGAAGTGCTGTTGTGCCAGAGGTTGCATCCTAGGTCAGCCATACAGGGATTGTTACACCAACACCAATGATCAAGGATGTCAACTGCAGCTTAAAAACTGTGCAATATCATCAGACAAAATGAGAATGAGTGACAACCAAATAAAACAGACAAACAGGGAATGTTCAATGGCCAAAAAATACACTATACTCAATCAAAGAATCAAGACTTTATTTCATATAATACAAAGAATGCCTATGTAAATGGTTAGTGGGTTTAGACATTAAATCTTACTCCAAAAAATTGAATGATTGAATAGTTAAATGAATAGTGTCTAATACAAATAATAAGCAGAATGTCAGGGCTGGAACAGAAACCTGCACACCCATTAGCTAGATCTCTATGAGGAAGGTTTGTTATGCATGTTCTAGGTCTATGCATTGTTACTTTTAACATTCTTTTTGTAGTCCTACAACCAATTCCAACAGTAAACCAGTAGCATATACAGTGCATTTGGAAAGTATTCAGACCCCTTGACTTTTTCCACATTTTGTTATGTTACAGCCTTATTCTAAAAAGGATTAAATGAAAAAAATCGCCATCAATCTACACACAATACCCCATAATAAGAAAGCAAAAACAGTTTTTAAAAATATTTTCGCTATTTATTACAAATAAAAAACATAAATGCCTTATTTACATAAGTATTCAGACCCTTTACTCAGTACTTTGTTGAAAGACCTTTGGCAGCGATTACAGCCCGAGTCTTCTTGGGTTGATTGGAGTCCACCTGTGATAAATTAAATTGATTGGACTTGATTTGGAAAGGCACAAACCTGTCTATATAAGGTCCCACAGTTGACAGTGCATGTCAGAGCAAAAACCAAGCCATGAGGTCGAAGGAATTGTCCGTAGAGCTCCGAGACAGCATTGTGTCAAGGCACAGATCTGGGGAAGGGTACCAAAACATTTATGCAGCATTGAAGGTCCCCAGGAACACAGTGGCCTCCATCATTCTTAAATGGAAGAAGTTTGGAACCACCAAGACTCTTCCTAGAGCTGGCCTCCCGGCCAAACTGAGAAATCAGGGGAGAACGGCCTTGGTCAGGGATGTGAGCAAGAACCCGATGGTCACTCTGACAGAGCTCCAGAGTTCCTCTGTGGAGATGGGAGAACATTCTAGAAGGACAACCATCTCTGCAGCACTCCACCAATCAGGCCTTTACGGTACAGTGGTCAGACGGAAGCCACTCCTCAGTAAAAGGCACATGACAGCCCGCTTGGAGTTTGCCAAAAGTTACCTAAAGGACTCTTAGACCATGAGAAACAAGATTCTCTGGTCTGATGACACCTAAATCTTTTGCCTGAATGCCAAGCATCACATCTGGAGAAACCTGGCACCATCCCTACTGTGAAGCATGGTGGTGACAGCATCATGCTGTGGGGAAGTTTTTCAGTGGCAGGGACTGGGAGATCAGTCAGGATCGAGGGAAAGAAGAAAGGAGTAAAGTACAGAGAGATTCTTGAAGAAAACCTGTTCCAGAGAGAACAGGACCTCATATTGGGGCAAAGGTTCACCTTCCAACAGGACCAAGACCATAAGCACACAGCCAAGACAACGCAGCAGTGGCTTCGGGACAAGTCTCTGAATGTCCTTTAATGGCCCAGCCAGAGCCTAGACTTGAACCCAATCGAACATCTCTGGAGAGACCTGAAAATAGCTGTGCAGCGACACTCCCAGCCAACCTGACAGAGCTTCAGAGGATCTGCAGAGAAGAATGGGACTAACTCCCCAAATACAGTGGTGCCAAGCTTGTAGTGTCATACCTAAGACTCAAGCCTGTAAATGCTGCCAATGGTGTTTCAACAAAGAATTTAGTAAAGGGTCTGAATACTTATATAAATTATATTTCAGTTTTTTTATTTTATACATTTTGTAAAAAATTCTAAAAACCTGGTTTTGCTTTGCCACTGTGGGGTATTGTGTGTAGACTGATGAGGAACCTGAATCAATCAATTTTAGAATAAGGCTGTAACGTAACAAAATGTGGAAAAAGTCAAGGGGTCTGAATACTTTCCGAATAAACTGTATAACCCATTAGCGATATACCCATTAGCGACATACAAAGACTTTCTTTGGGACCTTCATCCACAGACCGAGTTTAGCAGGTTTCACAGGTCTCTGTATCTGAGATTAGAAGCATAGAAATTAGACTAGGACTTGCTTCATTATTCTCAAGTGATATAACATTTGATATTTTGTTGTAATTTAGTTTTTGTGTTGTCATAGTTCTCTCTTTGGGACTGGAAATCTGTTCATTAGCTTATTTTAGCCAAATTACTAGCTAGGTAGTTAATCTGGTTCAGGTTATTAATCAACCTACCAGGGTGTTTACAAACCCTACAGGAACAAGATCATCTTCATGTATCGATCACATTTTTACTAATGCTGTAGAACTTTGTTCTAAAGCTGTGTCCGTACCCATTGGATGCAGTGATCACAATATAGTGGCTATATCCAGGAAAGCCAACGTTCCAACAGCTGGGCCTAAAATAGTGTATAAGAGATCATGCAGAAGATTTAGCTGTGACTCTTATGTGGATGATGTTAAAAATATTTGTTGGTCTGATGTGATTAATGAGGAGCATCCAGATGCTGCACTTGATGAATTTATGAAATTGCTTCTTCCAATTATTGATGAACGAGCACCTGTTAAGAAACTGACTGTTATAACTGTTAAGGCTCCATGGATTGATGAGAGAATTGAAAAACTGTATGGTTGAAAGAGATTGGGCAAAAGGAGTGGCTAATAAGTCTGGCTGCACATCTGACTTACTGCAAATTGAGAAATTATGTGACTAAAATCAACAAAAAGAAGAAGAAACTGTATTATGAAGCCAAGATCAATGATATAAAGAATTATGTGGGTATGTGATTATGTGCAGAAAGACAAATTCAACTCCATCTTTCGTAGAATCAGATGGCTTATTCATCACAAAACCATTTGATGTTGCCAATTATTTTAATGATTATTTCATTGGCATAATGGGCAAACTTAGGCAGGAAATGCCCACGACAAACAGTGAGCAATTATATTCATGCATAAAAAAACAAATAATGAAAAGAAAGCAGTGCAAGTTTGAATTTTGTAAAGTTAGTGTGGGAGAGGTGGAAAAATTATTGTTAACGATCAATAATGACAAACCTGGCATCGACAACTTAGATGGAAAGCTACTGAGGATGGTAGATGACTCTATAGCCACTCCTATCTGTCATATTTTTGATCTGAGCCTAGAGGAAAGTCTTTGTCCTCAGGCCTGGAGGGAAGCCAAAGTAATTTCGCTACCCAAGAGTGGTAAAGTGGCCTTTAAAATTGTGTTTGACCAAATACAATGCTATTTCTCTGTAAACAAATTAACAACAGACTTTCAACATGCTTATAGAGAAGGGCACTCAACATGTACTGCACTGACACAAATGACTGATGATTGGTTGAAAGAAATTGATAATAAGAAGATTGTGGGAGCTGTACTGTTAGATTTCAGTGCAGCCTTTGATATTAAATCAAATAAAATTTTATTGGTTAGCAGATGTTAATGCGAGTGTAGCGAAATGCTTGTGCTTCTAGTTCTGACAATGCAGTAATAACCAACGAGTAATCTAACCTAACAATTTCACAACAACTACCTTATACACACAAGTGTAAAGGGATGAAAAATATGTACATAAAGATATATGAATGAGTGATGGTACAGAACGGCATAGGCAAGATGCAGTAGATTGTATCGAGTACAGTATATACATATGAGATGAGTAATGTAGGGTATGTAAACATATAAAAGTGGCATTGTTTAAAGTGGCTAGTGATACGTGTATTACATAAAGATGGCAAGACGCAGTAGATGGTATAGAGTACAGTATATACATATGAGATGAGTAATGTAGCGCATGTAAACATTATATTAAGTGGCATTGTTTAAAGTGGCTAGTGATACATTTTTTACATACATTTTTCCATTATTAAAGTGGCTGGAATTGAGTCAGTATGTTGGCAGCAGCCACTCAATGTTAGTGGTGGCTGTTTAACAGTCTGATGGCCTTGAGATAGAAGCTGTTTTTCAGTCTCTCGGTCCCTGCTTTGATGCACCTGTACTGACCTCGCCTTCTGGATGATAACGGGGTGAACAGGCAGTGGCTCGGGTGGTTGTTGTCCTTGATGATCTTTATGGCCTTCCTGTGACATCGGGTGGTGTAGTTGTCCTGGAGGGCAGGTAGTTTGCCCCCGGTGATGCGTTGTGCAGACCTCACTACCCTCTGGAGAGCCTTACTGTTGTGGGCGGAGCAGTTGCCGTACCAGGCGGTGATACAGCCCAACAGGATGCTCTCGATTGTGCATCTGTAAAAGTTTGTGAGTGCTTTTGGTGACAAGCCGAATTTCTTCAGCTTCCTGAGGTTGAAGAGGCGCTGCTGCGCCTTCTTCACCATGCTGTCTGTGTGGGTGGACCAATTCAGTTTGTCCAAGATATGTACGCCGAGGAACTTAAAACTTACTACCATCTCCACTACTGTCCCGTCGATGTGGATAGGGGGGTGCTCCCTCTGCTGTTTCCTGAAGTCTACGATCATCTCCTTTGTTTTGTTGACGTTGAGTGTGAGGGTATTTTCCTGACACCACACTCCGAGGGCCCTCACCTCCTCCCTGTAGGCCGTCTCGTCGTTGTAGGTAATCAAGCCTACCACTGTAGTGTCGTTTGCAAACTTGATGATTGAGTTGGAGGCGTGCATGGCCACGCAGTCGTGGGTGAACAGGGAGTACAGGAGAGGGCTGAGAACGCACCCTTGTGGGGCCCCAGTGTTGAGTATGAGCGGGGTGGAGATGTTGTTTCCTACCCTCACCACCTGGAGGCGGCCCGCTAGAAAGTCCAGGACCCAGTTGCACAGGGCGGGGTCGTGACCCAGGGAATTGGTCTCGGGTGACAGGTAAGGTGGAGGTGATATGATCCTTGACTAGTTTCTCAAAGCACTTTTTGATGACAGATGTAAGTGCTACGGGACGATAGTCATTTAGTTCAGTTACCTTAGCTTTTTTGGGAACAGGAACAATGCTGGCCATCTTGAAGCATGTGGGGACAGCAGACTGGGATAGGGATTGATTGAATATGTCCATAAACACACCAACCAGCTGGTCTGTGCATGCTCTGAGGACGCGGCTAGGGATGCCGTCTGGGCCGGCAGCCTTGCGAGGGTTAACCTTTTTTAATGTTTTACTCACTTTGGCTACGTAGAAGGAGAGTCCACAGACTTTGGTAGCAGACTGTCAGTGGCACTGTATTGTCCTCAAAGCGAGCAAAGAAGTTGTTTAATTTGTCTGGGAGCAAGACATCGATGTCCGCGACCGGGCTGGTTTTCTTTGACTGTAGACGCTGCCACATACGTCTCGTGTTTGAGCCGTTGAATTGTGACTCTAGTTTGTCTCTATACTGCCGCTTTGCTTGTTTGAGGGAATAGCCTGACGGAGGGAATAACTACACTCTTTGTATTCGGTCATGTTTCCAGTCGCCTTGCCATGATTAAAAGCGGTCTTTTGCGCTTTCAGTTTTGCGTGAATACTACCATCAATCCACATTTTCTGGTTAGGGAAGGTTTTGAGAGTCACAGTGGGTACAACATCTCCGTTGCACTTGCTAACAAACTCGCTCAGTGTATACAACATTGTTATTGTTTGAGGCTACCCGGAACATATCCCAGTCCATGTGATCGAAGCAATCTTGAAGTGTGGAATCCGATTGGTCAGACCAGCATTGGATAGACCTGAGCACGGGTGTTTCCTGTTTTCATTTCTGCCTATAGGATCGGAGCAACAAAATGGAGTCATGGTCAGATTTGCCGAAGGAAGGGCGGGGGAGGGCTTTGTATGCATCGCGGAAGTTAGAGTAGCAATGGTCCAGAATTCTACCAGCTCGTGTCGCGCATTCGATATGCTGATAGAATTTATGAAGCCTTGTTCTCAGATTAGATTTTGTTAACGTCCCGAGCTACAATAAATGCAGCCTCAGGATATACGGTTTCCAGTTTACATAGAGTCCAGTGAAGTTCTTTCAGGGCCATCGAGGTATCTGCTTGGGGGGGGGGGTCTATACACGGCTGTGACTATAATCAAAGATAATTCTCTTGGGTTGCGTTTGATTGTAAGGAATTCTAGGTCAGGTAGGGTCATAAGGACTTTATTTCCTGTATGTTGTTCTGATCACACCATCTTATTTTTTTATATTTTTTTCACCTTTATTTAACCAGGTAGGCCAGTTGAGAACAAGTTCTCATTTACAACTGCAACCTGGCCAAGATAAAGCAGTGCGACAAAAACAACAACACAGAGATACACATAAACAAACGTACAGTCAATAACACAAAAGAAAATAACAATTTAAAAATCTATGTACAGTGTGTGCAAATGTAGAAGAGTAGGCAGGTAGGCAATAAATAGACCATAGAGGCAAACATAATTACAGTTTGAATTGGCTTTGGGGGTGACCAATGAAATATACCTGCTGGAGCGCATGCTACGGGTGGGTGCTGCTATGGTGACCAATGAGTTGAGATAAGGCGGGGCTTTACCTAGCAAAGACTTATAGATGACCTGGAGCTAGTGGGTTTGGCGACGAATATGAAGCGAGGGCCAGCCAACGAGAGCATATAGGTTGCAGTGGTGGATAGTATATGGGGCTTTGGTGACAAAACGGATGGCACTGTGATAGACTGCATCTAATTTGCTGAGTAGAGTGTTGGAGGCTATTTTGTAAATGACATTGCCGAAGTCATGGATGGGTAGGATAGTCAGTTTTACAAGGGTATGTTTGGCAGAATGAGTGAAGGATGCTTTGTTGCGAGATAGGAAGCCGATTCTAGATTTAACTTTGGATTGGAGATGCTTAATGTGAGTCTGGAAGGAGAGTTTACGGTCTAATCAGACACCTAGCTATTTGTAGTTGTCCACATATTCTAAGTCAGAACCGTCCAGAGTAGTGATGCTGGATGGGCGGGCAGGTGCGGGCAGCGATCGGTTGAAGAGCATGCATTTAGTTTTACTTGCATTGAAGCTCGTCTGGAGGTTAGTTAACACAGTGTCCAAAGAAGGGCCAGAAGTATACAGAATGGTGTCGTCTGCGTAGAGGTGGATCAGAGAATCACAGCAGCAAGAGCAACATCATTGATGTATACAGAGAAAAGAGTCGGCCCGAGAATTTAACCTTGTGGCACCCCCATAGAGACTGCCAGAGGTCCGGACAACAGGCCCTCCGATTTGACACAATGAACTCTATCTGAGAAGTAGTTAGTGAACCAGGCTACACAGTCATTTGAGAAACCAAGGCTGTTGAGTCTGCCGATAAGAATATGGTGATTGACAGTCGAAAGCCTTGGCCTTGTCGATGAGGACGGCTGCACAGTACGGTCTTTTATCGATAGCGGTTATGATATCGTTTAGGACCTTGAGCATGCCTGAGGTGCACCCATGACCAGCTCGGACACCAGATTGCATAGTGGAGAAGGTACGATGGGATTTGAGGATTTGACAGTGATGAGGAGTGGGCGTTTGACCGCGGACTCATTACGCACGCAGGCAATGAGGCAGTGATCACTGAGATCCTGGTTGAAAACAGCAGAGGTGTATTTATAGGGCGTTGGTCAGGATGTTATCTAAGAGGGTGCCCATGGTTACGGATTTACGGTTGTACCTAGTAGGTTCCTTGATAATTTGTGTGAGATTGAGGGCATCTAGCTTAGATTGTAGGACGGCTGGGGTGTTAAGCATGTCCCAGTTTAGGTCACCTAACAGTATGAAATCTGAAGATAGATGGGGGGGCGATCAATTCACATATGGTATCCAGGGCACAGCTGGGGGATGAAGGGGGTCTATAACAAACGGCAATGGTGAGAGACTTGTTTCTGGAAAGGTGGGGTTTTAAAAGTAGAAGCTTGAATTGATTGGGCACAGACCTGGATAGTATGACAGAACTCTGCAGTAGATTGCTAACTCTGCAGTAGATTGCTAACTCTGCAGTAGATTGCAACTCTGCCCCCTTTGGCAGTTCTATCTTGTTGGAAAATGTTATAGTTAGGGATAGAAATTTCAGGATATTTGTTGGCCTTCCTAAACCAGGATTCAGACACGGCTAGGACATCCGGGTTGGCAGAGTGTGCTAAAGCAGTGAATAAAACAAACTTAGGGAGGAGGCTTCTAATGTTAACATGCATGAAACCAAGGCTTTTACGGTTACAGAAGTCAACAAATGACAGCGCCTGGGAAATGGGAGTGATGCTGGGGGCTGCAGGACCTGGGTTAACCTCTACATCACCAGAGGAACAGAGGAGGAGTAGGATAAGAGTACGGCTAAAGGCTAAAAGAACTGGTCGTCTAGTGCGTTCGGAACAGAGAGTAAAAGGAGCAGGTTTCTGGGCGCGGAAGAATAGATTCAAGGCATAATGTACAGACAAGGGTATGGTAGGATGTGAGTACAGTGGAGGTAAGCCTAGGCATTGAGTGACGATGAGAGAGGTTTTGTCTCTAGAGGCACCATTTAATCCACCATTTAAGCCACCATGAGTCGTTAATCATAAGGTATACACCCCTGCCCTTCTTACCAGATTGATGTTTGTTTCTGTCGGAGCGATGAATGAAGAAACCGGGTGGCTGTACCGACTCTGACAACATATCCCGAGTGAGCCATGTTTCCGTGAAAAAGAGAATGTTACAATCTCTGATGTCTCTCTGGAAGGCAACTCGTGTCCTAATTTCGTCCACCTTGTTGTCTAGAGATTGGACATTGGTGAGTAATATGTTCGGAAGCGGTGGATGGTGTGCTCGCCTTCTAAGTCTGACCAGTAGGCCACTCCGTCGGCCTCTCCTGCGGCGACCGCGTTGTTTTGGGTCGGCCTCTGGGATTAGATCCCATGTCCAGGGTGGAGGTCTGAACAAAGGGTCGTAATGTTGGTAAATTGACGTCGCTTTTATATCCAATAGTTCTTCCCGGCTGTATGTAATAACACTTGAGATTTTCTGGGCCAGCAATGTAAGAAATACATTTTTTATTTTTTATTATACTGCACAGTTTCCTAAGGACCTGAAACGAAGCGACCATCTCTGTCGGCGCCATCAGTGTTACACCTCCGGCGCCATCAGTGTTACACCTCCCGTTGCATGAGTTTGGTCAAGGGCTGGTGGACATTTGGTCCAAAGTGACAGCTTTCCGTTTACAAGCTGCACAATCTTTTTTTTAATTCAGTAAAAAAATGTTGGTCTTGGGCTCATATACAGTATATGCCTATGGGTATGCATAAGCTCTAATATATGTATGGGTGTTTTGAATTAATAATCACCATAGAAAGTGCTTTAGTTGTGTTAGGCTTTGAAACAATATCCACAATGACCCTGTTTCCCACTACGTTTTCCACTTCTTTCTTCAACTGGATCAAAGTGAGGCGAGTTTTAAAAGCATGATAGTGTTTTGATGTGATTTTTGATTGCATTTGCGTTGATGTCAGAGTGGTTAGAGGGACAATGGAGCCCTGAGTACCAGGCCATTAGCGACCTGATGGTCATTAGCGAGTTGGGTACTACCAACGCATGTCCATAGTGCATAAAAGGAGATTACCGTGACATGAACGGTCACATGACATTGTATGACTCCTGACAGCCAGTGTGGCGGTAATACTGTAATACGGTCACTGAAGCAGCCCAAGTCGCATCAGTGGGGAGGGGGTGTATTTTCTGTGGGAAGTAAGACAGTGCAGATTTTTTCTTCTTCTTGTGCCAGGTTGGTAGGGGTGTATCTTTCCTGGGGTGGTGGTGCACAGGCCTAGGGTTGGGGTTGACTGTGAACCTATATGTTGGAGGGCCTCTGTATTCTGTAGCAAATAGGCGTAGGAATTGCCTGGTAAACTACTTGGTGGGGCAGGCAAAAATGTCAATATGGAAGATGAGGAATGAGATGCTGGGGGCGGGATGTAGGGACCCCAGAGCTGTGTTTCTGGGACTGGTGTGGGCTCGGCTAAAACTGGAGCATGTATACAGTGGGGAGAACAAGTATTTGATACACTGCCGATTTTGCAGGTTTTCCTACTTACAAAGCATGTAGAGGTCTGTCATTTTTATCATAGGTACACTTCAACTGCGAGAGACGGAATCTAAAACAAAAATCCAGAAAATCACATTGTATGATTTTTAAGTAATTCATTTGCATTTTATTGCATGACATAAGTATTTGATCACCTACCAACCAGTAAGAATTCCGGCTCTCACAGACCTGTTAGTTTTTCTTTAAGAAGCCCTCCTGTTCTCCACTCATTACCTGTATTAACTGCACCTGTTTGAACTCGTTACCTGTATAAAAGACACCTGTCCACACACTCAATCAAACAGACTCCAACCTCTCCACAATGGCCAAGACCAGAGAGCTGTGTAAGGACATCAGGGATAAATTGTAGACCTGTACACGGCTGGGATGGGCTACAGGACAATAGGCAAGCAGCTTGGTGAGAAGGCAACAACTGTTGGCACAATTATTAGAAAATGGAAGAAGTTCAAGATGACGGTCAATCACCCTCGGTCTGGGGCTCCATGCAAGATCTCACCTCGTGGGGCATCAATGATCATGAGGAATGTGAGGGATCAGCCCAGAACTACACGGCAGGACCTGGTCAATGACCTGAAGAGAGCTGGGACCACAGTCTCAAAGAAAACCATTAGTAACACACTACGCCGTCATGGATTAAAATCCTGCAGCGCACGCAAGGTCCCCCTGCTCAAGCCAGCGCATGTCCAGGCCCGTCTGAAGTTTGCCAATGACCATCTGGATGATCCAGAGGAGGAATGGGAGAAGGTCATGTGGTCTGATGAGACAAAAATAGAGCTTTTTGCTCTAAACTCCACTCGCCGTGTTTGGAGGAATAGAAGGATGAGTACAACCCCAAGAACACCATCCCAACCGTGAAGCATGGAGGTGGAAACATCATTCTTTGGGGCTGCTTTTCTGCAAAGGGGACAGGACGACTGCACCGTATTGAGGGGAGGATGGATGGGGCCATGTATCGCGAGATCTTGACCAAGAACCTCCTTCCCTCAGTAAGAGCATTGAAGATGGGTCGTGGCTGGGTCTTCCAGCATGACAACGACCCGAAACACACAGCCAGGGAAACTAAGGAGTGGCTCCGTAAGAAGCATCTCAAGGTCCTGGAGTGGCCTAGCCAGTCTCCAGACCTGAACCCAATAGAAAATCTTTGGAGGGAGCCAAAAGTCCGTATTGCCCAGCGACAGCCCCGAAACCTGAAGGATCTGGAGAAGGTCTGTATGGAGGAGTGGGCCAAAATCCCTGCTGCAGTGTGTGCAAACCTGGTCAAGAACTACAGGAAACGTATGATCTCTGTAATTGCAAACTAAGGTTTCTGTACCAAATATTCAGTTCTGCTTTTCTGATGTATCAAATACTTATGTCATGCAATAAAATGCAAATTAATTACTTAAAAATCATACAATGTGATTTTCTGGATTTTTTTTTTAGATTCCTTCTCTCACAGTTGAAGTGTACCTATGATAAAAATTACAGACCTCTACATGCTTTGTAAGTAGGAAAACCTGCAAAATCGTCAGTGTATCAAATACTTGTTCTCCCCACTGTATAAGGAGCTGGTGAACCATCTTGAAGTATTTTTAGGGGTGTGGGACGTCAGGGGGGGTTCTATGTGCGGTGGACGGGGTGGACGGGGACACTAGTCTGTTAAAATTAAATAAAGTTTGTTTTAATGATGTAAGTATTTGGGCTAAAGAAAGTGTATAAAAATCATACTGTATGTGTGTGAGAGAACGCTGCTACTATATGAATGAACTGTCAGCCGAGACCGAACCTATACAAACTCTGAATCTAACGGAAATCATTTCAATTCCCAATGCGCGTTGCCTCCATCCTGAGGCATCAGAACTCTGTTCTACTTCGTTCCTCTCCCAATTGAACCTATGGATATGCTGTTTAAATGTCACATCAATTCTATTTGTTTCACATCTTTCTTCAGAACCTATGAGGAGAGTACGTTTTGACAGACCATACTTCCAATGGTTTACTTCTTACTTTAAACAGTTCCACAATGATCCCTGTCCATGTAGCTTCACCCGAAGAGAGGAGAGGGGACAAGAGAAGTACTGGGGAGGAGAGAGGGAGGTAAATACCATTACAGGCAGATGTGAATTAATGTTAGGTGTCAGAGCACAAGAGGGAGGGAGAAAGAGATAGAGAGAAAACAACGAGGGACAGGAGGGGGGAACGGGAGACATGGGGGGATGGGAAAGAGACAGAGCTGCCATGGAAAGGGGGGAGATTAGTTTTGCTCTGGTAATGACAGATCATAAAATCAAGAGAGGGAGGAAAGAAGAGATGAAACAGAGAAGGGGGAGGATTAGTGCCACTTCAGGAATGACAGAACATGAGAGAGAAAGAGGAGTGGGATGGGAGAGGGAAGGAATCATAGGAGTTTAGTTCGGATTCGTTTTGCTACAGGGACGCGGAATTGAAAGATGGAGCAAGAGTTGGGTGATCTTGGTTGGATCATAAAAACAAAAACCTGTCATCAATCAGTTGCTGTCTCGAGTAAGACTAGCGGCATCTGCTTTCCTGCCAGACAACTGCTCTTTGTGTAGGTACTATCTTCCTGGCTGGAGAAAGTGCCATTACTAGAGTAAATGTTGATACAATGGTACAAAGACTCCTAAGAATTACATCAGTGATATGGCAGGATGTCAGTAGTTGTACCACAATGAAACATATATTTTCAGTGGCTTCATTTACCCTGAGGGAACAATAATTGTATCACATTTCATGTACGACCCAGATGCAGACAGTGTTGAAGAAACAAATGTTTATTTCTAATACAGGGGCAGGCAAATGACAGGTCAAAGGCAGGCAGGGGTCAGTAATCCAGAGAAGGTGCAAAAGGTCCAGAACGGCAGACAGTCTCAGGATCAGGGCAGGCAGGGGTCAATAATCCAGTGAGGTGGGGCAAGGTATAGAATGGACGCCAGGCTCAGGATCAGGGCAGGCAGAAGATTCAAAACGGGGAAAGACTATGAAACAGTAGCAAGAAACAGACAAGAGCAGGGGAACAAACACTGGTAAACAGATAAACAGAGAACACAGGTATAAATACACAGGGGATAATGGGGAAGATGGGCGACACCTGGAGGGGGGTGGAGACAAGCACAAAGACAGGTGAGACAGATCAGGGTGTGACAGATTGACGTAGGTCAGGTATAAGCAGCCCAAATGTTTGTGAATATTGCGCTGTCCAGACATTTTGGTGAAGTTATGGCATGGCAGATGGCACCATGCTCCATTATTAAAAGGGCAACACACTCCATTACCTCTGTTGTCTGAAGTTATGGCAAATGTCTTTATTTGCCTAGGAGGTGTGTTGGGTATAAATGTGCCTATTTTAGCTGTGAATATGTTTCTGTCTTTTTTTTCCATTTCTGCCTCAGCTGTGCGAGTTCCACAGAGGGTTTCTATGGATACTACCCCATTAGCAATGAGCTAGATGACAGTCTCATAGCCCGGTCTCAGCTGCAGCATCAGGAGTATTGTAAGAGAGAAGCTAGAACTGTCAGAACTGGACAACCAGCTTAAGTGAACACGGTTGAGGTCACACTGCATAGTTAACACTGTCCATAGGAGGAACAAGCCCTGCACTTTGTACAGAGACTACAGCCTCACTGTAAAGACCAGCTGCTCCTCCCAGCTGCTCACCCGACAAATGCAGGTAGCGAGTGGAAAGAGAGAGAGAGAGAGAGAGGAAAACAGAGGGAGTGGGAGTACATAGTACATAAGGGAGATGAGGGGTAAAGAAGAGTGGAGGCAGAACAGGGAAAGCGGGAGAATAAGGAGAGATGGAGCAAGGGGACACAGATGAAGAGAGGAGATGACGGAGGGAGGGAGCGAGTGCAGAGAGAGACAGAGAGGAAGAGGGCTTGTGTTTAATTAGCTGCCCTGTCCTTGGTCCTTGGTAGAGCCAGGGATGAAACTGGGATGTTCTTTAATTGGCCCCGCTCTGAGGAGAGGGAGAAAGAGGGAGAGGGGCAGAGGGGGTTATTGGCTGCAAAGATAGAGTATAGGGGAGAGAGACAGTTGCCATGACACAGTATGGAGTGGAGAGAAAGCTCTAAGGATATGAATAGGCAAATGGGAGAGATGGATGAGGGAGAGGGGAGAGGGGTGCGAGAGACAGAGATGGATGGAGACAAAACTGTGGCTATAGAGAGACAGAAATAATTCACATATGCACATAGGAGAGCTGCACTATAAAATAAATCATGTTGTTTTTACAGTAAGTTACTGACAGCCAGTAAGTTGTCTGTTAACTTTACAGTAATGTTCATTGTTAAACCAAAGTTTCTTTGGAATTTACATTAACATACTGCAAGTTTGTTTTCAGTATGTTAAAACCTCTTTGGGATAGGCGTACTGCTAGCGCCCGGCATCGACAACATCTGGTGAAATTGCAGAGCGCGAAATTCAAATGACAAAAATCGTAATATTAAACATTCATGAAAATACAAGTGTCATACATCACATCATTTAAAATCTTAACCTCTTGTTAAACCCCCCCGCTTTGTCTGAATTCAAAAAGGCTTTACGGCGAAAGTACACCATGAGATTATCTGAGGACAGCGCCCCGCACACAAAATCATTACATACATTTTCCAACCAAGCAGAGGTGTCACGAAAGTCAGAAACAGCGATAAATTAAATCACTTACGTTTGAAGATCTTTATCTGGTTGCAAACACAAGGGTCCCAGCTACATAACAAATGGTCCTTTTGTTTGATAAAGTCCTTCTTTATATCCCAAAAAGTCAGTTTAGTTGGCGTGCTTGACTCAGTAATCCATCGGTTTCCCTCGTTCAAAATACATACAAATGAATCCCGTAAGTTACCAATAAACTTCTTCCAAACAAGTCAAACAACGTTTCTAATCAATCCTCAGGTACCCTAATATGTAAATAAATGGTATAATTTAAGACGGAGAATTGTATGTTCATTACCGGAGATAAATAACGAAGTGTGCGCCCTCACCGGAACATGCTACAAAATGGGAGCCAATTACAAAAACTACAACTCCTAGCTAATTGTTCAAAAAACAAGCCTGAAACTCTTTCTAAAGACTGTTGACATCTAGTGGAAGCCCTAGGAACTGCAATCTGGGAGGTATTCTTTTTATATTCCCATTGACAGCCATTGTAATCAGTGGTGAGCTGGGGAAAAAAATGTCTGGATGAATTGTCCTCGGGTTTTCGCCTGCCATATCAGTTTTGTTATACTCACAGACATTATTCTAACAGTTTCGGGAAAATTTAGAGTGTTTTCTATCCAATACTATCAAATATATGCATATCCTAGCTTCTGGGCCTGAGTAACAGGCAGTTTACTTTGGGCATCTCATTCATCCAAACTTCCGAATACTGACCCCTATCCCGAAGAGTAATGTTCATTTTTAAACCAAAGTTTCTTTGGAATTTACGTTAACATACTGCACGTTTGTTTTCAGTATGTTAACGTAAATTCCAAAGAAACCCACCACCCCACACACAACTTACAGGTAACTGGCTGTCAGTAAGTTACTGTAAAAGAACAGGACATATTTACAGTGTGGGAGAGGCTGAGGAAAAATGACAAGGAGAAGAAAATAATTACAATAAGCAAAGAAAGACAGAAAGGTATGTGTGTACACTATACTGTGTGTGTGTTGTGTGCATGTGTGCGTTTGTTTGTGTGTGTCTGTGTGTGTGTGTGTGTAAAGTCCAGGGAAATCAAAACAGCTCAGCAACTTTGTCCGTCTCCTCTTCTACAGTTCGAAGAACAACAGCTTTATTCTAACCATCGGCCCGGTCAATACATGTGCCTGTATATTGGTGATCAATCAAAGTGCCAGGACAGGATTGATCATGCTCAGTCAAATGTGACATATACAAGGCAGTGCAGTCTATGCGATGTTATTGCGTTCAGTCCGAGACAAAGGCACTGTATCTCCATTAACTCCTCATTGTGCTGGTGAACTCATTTAGAAAGAAACTAATTTATGCACATCAGAGTGATGCAAAAGTGCATGATGGTGTCCCGACAGCAACGAGGACACATACCAATGTAACTTAACTGTGAGCCAATTGGATGGGCTGGTGCACAGTGCGAGGCTAGCCATTTCATATTATCGTCACGACCACGCAGTGTCGTATTTTGTTGCGTGTGTAAGAAAGACATTTGAACTTGAACACATTTGAAAAATCTTGTTGCAGAAATAGCCGCTGTATGTGTTGTCTACATGAAGCTCTCAATCACTACCCTCTGTGTCTGTCCAAACCCACAGTTGTTGTTGGCAAATAAGCTCTGGCGCAACAGTATGTGCACAGCTTACTGAGAAGCAGAAACAAAGTTAGTTCTCAGAGAGAGGCAGAGAGGTGGGGTGATGACTTGAGGCTGCCTTGCAAAAATGCGAATCGTACACACAATCCAACAGAAAGCCCTGCCAGGCATACAATGAGGAGTCACTTAATTATAGGTAGACGCTAATTGCACTAGATTGGAGTTATTCTGATTGTGCATGCAGAGATGTCACCACATAATGAGGCACAGTGCGGGTCAAGCACTTAAATCACAATGTAGGGGTCACAGGAGACAGAAAAGGATTCTAAAATTGCAATTAAGCCAGAATGATTAGACAGTGTGTTCAATGTAAAATGGGGTACGGGGATCAATACCGTTAAATGTAGCTTTCCTAATGGTGTGGACATTAACAATCATACAGAGTCATAGCTACACATAACTCCACATCAGGGATATCACCCTGCTCACCCGTACCTGCTACACCTGCAATTAAATGATAATGCCAATGAGAGGAGCTGGGAGAGGAGGTCCGTGGCTCCACAACAGAGCCACTTCTATCACGACTAAGTGATGCATCCCCTTACCTCAGGTGTTGACGGTTTGTGGAGACTGTAAAAGCATTGGAGAAGTAATGCACCATTATGATATCTAGTGCCTAGCGCCCCAAACCTCTGGATGGGGAGCTGCAAACACGCGTTGACAGCAGTGAAACCCTGAGGAAAAGGCGAATGGCTAAATTGACTATATAACCAAGACTAATTGGTCAAATACGCAGAAATGGCTCATTAAGGCGGGAGAGGATATAATGAAGCATGTTGTAAACCTGTAGAAATGGTCAGCATCTCAAATGCCACCCTATTCCCTATTTAGTGCACTATGGGCTCTGGTCAAAAAGGAGTGCACTATATAGGGAGCCATTTTAAGATGCAGCCTCGTTGAACGGAAGTAGAGGAGCGCAGCACAATGGTGACCTTCTCCAGTGTGTTTTAATTAGGGATAAACTAGTTGTTATATACTCATTGAAATATTTGAATAGGTACTTACTTGTTGCCTGTAAGTAATTTGTCATTGTTAATGAGCAATTTCGGTCTCATTGTAGTAGACCAAGAGAATATGGAAGGATGGAGGGATTGGTTTTGAAGAAAGGGTGACGGAGAAAGAGAAGATGTAAGGGAGGAGGCAGGTGGCAGATGGAAAGGATGTTTACTTGCATCTCTCCATTCTTCCATCCGTTTTTCCATGAGGGCCTCCATCGCTTCATTGCCCTCTCACTCCACAGGCCATCACAGAGTGAAAGAGGGGAACGGACAGCATCGCCTAGAGCCAACGGAGCAATGGAGCGAGGGAGGGAGAGAGGTAGAGACAGGGTAAGAGGTATAAGGAGACAGAGAAAATGACAGAGAGCGAGAGACAGGGAGAGATGGAGAAAGAGAGAGGCAGGGTAGGATGAATGAGGAGGCAGGTAAAAATGACAGAGAGCGAGAGACAGAGACATGATTGCTAGACCAGGGCAGAGGAACATTCCCCCCCTCTACCAGTTATCCTTCACCACCCTTCCCATGTTTATTCCGTCCCGGTGACGCTCTCCACAGCCCCATGGCTGCGTGACCTTTCTGTCTGTCATCTACCATCCTTCATCCAACCCTGTCACTCTCTTCTCAGCCCACATGCTTCTCACACGGGAAGGTCATACAGCGTCATACTGCTTGGTTGGAAAATGTTTGTGGCGCGCTCCGGTGAGGGTGCGCACTTGATTATTTATCTCCGGGAATGAACATACTATTTTCCGTCTTAAATGTTATCGTTTATTTACATATTAGGGTACCTGAGGATTGATTAGGAATGTTGTTTGACTTGTTTGGACGAAGTATATTGGTAACGTTTGGGATTCATTTTGTATGCATTTTGAACGAGGGGAAACCGGTGGATTATTTAATGAAGCGCGCCAACTAAACTGAGTTTTTGGGGATATAAAGAAGGACTTTATCGAACAAAATGACCATTTGTGATGTAGCTGGGACCTTTTGGATTTCCAACAGAGGAAGATCTTCAAAGGTAAGTGATTTATTTTATCACTATTTTTGAGTTTTGTGACACCTGTGCAGGTTATGAATTCATGTTAATGCAGGAAGTGGGTGAGGCGCTGTCGTCAGACGATCAAATGCTATGCTTTCGCCGTAAAGCCTATTGTAAATCGGACAAAGCGGTTCGATTACCAAGATTCTAAGCTAAAGAATGGTGTATACCACTTGTATTTTTATGGATGTTTAATATTACTACTTTTGTTTTTGAATTTCGCGCTCTGCAATTTCACCAGATGTTGTCGAGGTGGGACGCTAGTGTACCAATGATCCGAAAGAAGTTAACCTCTAACGAGCCTCTACCCCGGGTCCGGGATCACCCCCCACCCCCCCACACACTGATTAGCATAGCTAGCATAGCTTCACAAGTAGATAGTAGCATCTAAATATCATTAAATCACAAGTCCAAGACACCAGATGAAAGATACAGATCTTGTGAATAAAGCCACCATTTCAGATTTTTAAAATGTTTTACAGGGAAGACAAAATATGTAAATCTATTAGCTAAACACGTTAGCAAAATACACCACTTTTCTAACTCCATCAGTTTCTTACTCCATCAGGTGCTATCACCAATTCGGCTAAACTAAGATATTGATAGCCACTAACCAAGAAAAAACCTCTTCAGATGACAGTCTGATAACATATTCATGGTATAGGATAGTTTTTGTTAGAAAAAAGTGCATATTTCAGGTAGAAATCACAGTTCTACATTGCAGCTGCAATCTGAAATAGCGTTGGAAGCAGCCGGAATAATTACAGAGACCGACGTCAATTACCAAAAGAATCATCCTAAAACACTTCAGAAAAATAGACAGCCTACAGCAATCGAAAGACACAGATCTTGTGAATCCAGAGAATATTTCAGATTTTCTAAGTGTTTTACAGCGAAAACACAATATAGCATTATATGAGCGTACCACAATAGCCAGAATCACAACCGCATTTACCAGCTGTAAATGTTAGCGATCGTAACAACCCAACAAAAGATATATAATTTGACTAACCTTGATATACTTCATCAGATGACAGACCTGTAACATCATATTACACAATGCATATAGCTTTTGTTCGAAAATGTGCATATTTAGCAGCATAAATCGTGGTTATACTATGTAATCACTACAAACATTGCATGTATTCTGGCCGGCGCCATTTTGGATTAGCGCCTATTCTTATAAAAATACTATTCATAAACTTGACTAAAAAATATAAGTTGGACAACAATCGAAAGATAAATTAGTTCTTAATGCAATCGCTATGTTAGATTTTTAAAATTAACGTTACTAGACATATAGTGTGCGTTGCAGCCAGACCAGTGCCTGCAAAAGTGGCGCGCAAACACTATGACATTTTTCCACATAAATACGTAATAACATCATAAATAGTTCCTACTTTTGGACGAGCTTCCATCAGTATCTTGGGCAATGTGTCTTTTCTTCAAAAGAATAGTTGCTTTGTTGTAAAACGTCCTCTTCACCTTTGGAACTAGCTGCTACCATTAGCTATGTCGCACACACATGTCCAAATCCTCAAACTAGATACAAAGGAAATTCAGAAAAATAGCACTATACTCGCATAAACTGATATAAATCGGTTTCAAATAACATCGTTATGATGTTTCTAACACCTATATTTAATTAAATTACAGACGGATACATCTCTGGTCGATAACTGAGCGTTCCAAAATTTCATCCTGACTTCTTGCCAGGCGCCATGACGAACGAGACAAAGAAAGGTACTCTCGTTCCATCCGGCTTTATAACCTCGGACAGCTACGTAGACAGACCATTCCACTTCTCATTGGTTACTGACATCCAGGGGAAGGCGGGTGCAGTTCAATTCCAGCCATAGGATATACACAGGCTTTAAAACTGAACCCAGATCAGAGGATAATTCTCAGACCTTCGCAAGTCATGTCAGGATTTTTGCTGTAGAGGGAGTTCTGGGTCACCCACAGACATAATTCAAACGGTTTTAGAAACTAGACAGTGTTTTCTATCCAATATTAGTAAGGATATGCATATTGTACGATCAAGAATTGAGCAATAGGCCGTTTAATTTGGAGACCAAAAAATGCTAATGCGGAACAGCACCCCCTATAGTTGCAAGAAGTTAATGAGTCCGACGCGAAGGATATACTGCTTCTCCGAGACCAGGCCTAAATACGGAAATACAGGGGATGGACATCGGGGTGCATTGTTAGAATTCATCGGCGAGTGGTTAACCCGCCTCTACCATCTGTTCTGTTGGCCAACATGCAATCACTGGGGGAAAAAATGGATGATCTCCGTTCAAGACTATCCTACCAATGGGACATTAAAACCTGTAATGTCTTATGTTTCACCGAGTGGTGGCTGAACGATAACATGGATAATATACATTTAGCTGGGTTTTCTATGCATCGGCAGGACAGAATAGCTACGTCTAGTAAAACGAGGGGTGGGGGTGTGTGTGTATTTGTCAATAACAGCTGGTGCGCGATGACTAATATTAAGGAAGACTCGAGGTATTTCTCGCCTGAGGTAGAGTACCTCATGATAAACTGTAGACGACACTATCTACCAAGAGAATTTATCTATATTTTTCGTAGCTGTCTACCACCACAAACCGATGCTGCCACTAAGACCGCACTCAACGAGCTGTATAAGGCCATAAGCAAACAAGAAAAGTATTTTCCAGAAGCAGCGCTCCTAGCGGCCGAGGACTTTAATGCAGGCAAACTTAAATCCGTTTTACCTAATATCTACCAGCATGTCACGTGCAACCAGAGGTAAAAAAAAAAACTCTAGACCACCTTTACTCCACACACAGAGACGCATACAAAGCTCTCCCCTGCCCTCCATTTGTTAAATCTGACGCTAATTCTATTCGCCTGATTCCTGCTTACAAGCAAAAACTAAAGCAGCAAGTACCGGTGACTCGCTCAATACGGAAGTGGTCAGATGACGTAGATGCTACGCTAAAGGACTGCTTTGCTAGCACAGACTGGAATATGTTCCTGGATTCATCCAATGGCATTGAGGAGTATACCACCTCAGTCACTGGCTTCATCAATAAGTGCATCGAAGACGCCATCCCCACAGTGACTGTACGTAAATATCCCAACCAGAAACCATGGTTTACAGACAACGTCCGCACCGAGCTAAAGGCTAGAGCTGCCGCTTTCAAGGAGTGGGACACTAATCTGGATGCTTATAAGAAATCCCACTATGCCCTCAGATGAACCATCAAACAGGCAAAGCATCAATACAGGACTAAGATTGAATCCTACTACACCGGCTCTGTCAGATGTGGCAGAGTTTGCAAACTATTATGGACTACAAAAGACAAACCCTAGCCGCAAGCTGCCCAGTGACGTGGGCCTACCAAACGAGCGAAATAACTTTTATGCTCGCTTCGAGGCAAGCAACACTGAAGCATTCATGAGAGCACCAGCTGTTCCGGATGACTGTGTGGTCACGCTCTCCATAGCTGATGTAAGCAAAACCTTTAAACAGGTCAACATTCACAAGGCCGCGGGGCCAGACGGATTACCAGGACGTGTACTCAGAGTATGCGCAGACCAACTGCCAAGTTTCTTTACTGCCATTTTCAACCTCTTCCTGACCGAGTCTGTAATACCTACATGTTTCAAGCAGACCACCATAGTTCCTGTACCCAAGAAAGCGAAGCTAACCTGCCTAAATGACTACCGCCCCGTAGCACTCATGTCGGTAGCCATGACGTGCTTTGAAAGGCTGGTCATGGCTCACATCAACACCATCAACACCATCATCCCGGAAACCCTAGACCCACTCCCATTTGCATACCGCCCCAGTGCTCATAAAGAGCATCATTGAGCTATGGACCTTGGAACTTAACACCTCCCTCTGCAACTGGATCCTTGACTTCCTGCCGGGCCGCACCCAGGTGGTAAGGGTAGACGACAACACATCTGCACATGCTGATCCTCAACATGGGGGCCCCTCAGGGGTGCGTGGTTAGTCCCCTCCTGTACTCCCTGTTCACCCACGACTGCACGACTTCAACACCATCATTAAGTTTGCTGACGACACAACAGTGTTTGGCCTGATCACCGACAACAATGAGAACATTTGATTTGATGTAGTACCAGTTCGGACCCCCCCTTTGCCTTCAGAACAGCCTGAATTCTTCAGGGCATGGATTTGACAAGGTGTGACGTTCAAACGTTTCTCAATTGGTATCCAGGGACCTATTTTGTGCCAGGAAAACATTCCCCACACCAAATCCTGACTCTACCATCAGGATGATGCAACCGGAACCAGGAACTCCTCAGTTGTCCAATGTTGGTGATCGCACGCCCACTGGAGCTGCTTCTTGTCGTTTTTAGCTGAAAGGAATGGAACCCCGGTTTGGTGCAATAGTCCATCCGTGACAAGGACCGATGAGTTGTGCGTTCCGAGATGCCGTTCTACACACCACTGTTGTACTGCACCGTTATTTGCCTGTTTGTGGCCTGCCTGTTAGCGTGCATGATTTTTGCCATTCTCCTTCGACCTCTCTCATTAACGAGCTATTTTCCCCCACAGGACTGCCACTGACTGAATGTTTTTGCACCATTCTTGGTAAACCCTAGACACTGTCATGCGTGAAAAGCCCAGGAGGCCGGAAGTTTCTGAGATATTGGATCATACCACGCTCAAAGTCGCATAGGACACTTGTTTTTTCCATTCTAATGTTCAATCGAACAGTAACTTAATGCCTCAATGCCTGTCTGCCTCCTTTATATAGCATGCCATGGCCACATGACTCACTGTCTGTAGGAGTCAACCATTGTCATGAACAGGTTGGTGTACCTAATCTTTAAGATTATTTACTACAAGTTTTTTATCTGGTACTGGGCTACCTTCAGACAAGGCTTGTGAGGCTTGTGGATGTTTTTGTGATATGTCATGGTCTGACAAACATGCATTAAAACAAATATATCTAGCTTAAACAGACAGATTTTATTATGTCAATTAGATTTTTGCAGGGCGCATAAAAACTAGGGGGTTTTAATAAACTGGTCACTGAGAGTAGAACACTGTGTTTACCCATTAATCCCCATGTCTGTAATTGGGCATTCACCAACGCGTGAACCAACGCAGACATGACCAAATACCAATTTAAATTACGTTCAATTAATAAAGCCTTTATAAGCATTACATCAATGTATTACAAATCCTCTATAACCGTATGTCATGCTTTATAATGGGTTCATAAATGTGGCATAACTGTGTGACATAATCACCAATGTCAAATGTGACATAACCCACTTATGTAGAATATGATATAAACATGTGCTTTATAAAGGGTGACATGTTGTGTTAAAGGATGGCACACGTTGAGGTCAGGTCCAATATTGGCTAGGGAGCCAGCCAGCTAACGTTAACTAGCTAGCTAACAGTACACTTTAACTTAAGACATATAGCTAGCTAGGTAAACAATGAACCTAGCTAGGTAAACAACGTTTAAGATCACACACATCACGTAACGTTAGCTAACAAGCCAGCCAGCTAATGTTAGCTAGTTAAACAACAATGAACAAAGTGCCAACAATGCCACAGTGCTGGGAGCTAATCAACCAGGTCCAATATTAGCTAGCTAACATTAGGCTCTAACTAGAAAAACAAACGGCTCTGGGAAACAAATAATAACGTCAGCTAGGGGTCAGCCAGCTAGCTAGCTAACAGTACACTTTAGCTTGAAATGAAACCACTTTCTGTCAAAATTAGAAATGTATAACATCTGAAAATGTATCTAGCTAACGCTAGACTATCTTACCTGTATACAACATCTGTCACGATCGTTATAAGGAGTGGACCAAGATGCAGCGTGTTATGTTTCCATCCTTTTATTAGGAAGAGAAACTTAAAGAACAAAAAAACAATCAAGCGAACAAACGAAACGTGAAGCTCAGAGTAGTGCTAACAGGCAACTATACCTATACAAGATCCCACAAAGCACAATGGGAAAATGGCTACCTAAGAATGATCCCCAATCAGAGACAACGATAAACAGCTGCCTCTGATTGGGAACCATACTAGGCCAACATAGAAATATAATTCACCTAGATAACCCACCCTTAATCACATCCCAACCTAACCAACATAGAGAATAAAAGCTCTCTATGGTCAGGGCGTGACAACAACATGCATGATGGACTGATTGGGAACCCTGTCAGGAATGCCATACCACGGTTGCCTGTAATCCGGAGACAGGTGTTTTCTCCATCTCTTTAGCTATCATACTTTAATTCCACTGATTTCAAAACTTGGTCCTCCAGAAAGTGGAGAGCAACACTTATTCAGCTCCATTACAAAAAAAGCAGCGTTCGACAGGATTACCAACACAGAATGACGAGCTCAAATAGACAGAAGCATTCAATATGGCAGACCAATCCGAACTCGAATGTCGAGCCCACTCATTATCTCAGTCAATCATGGCTAGCCGGAAGGTTGATTACTTTTTCTGTGGCTTAACCAACAAAGCTCGTAATTTAACATTTTTATTCGTATTTATAGATGGCATACAAGTTTGTTGTTAAGGCACATGAAATTTCATATGTTCGAGAAGGCATTTCTGCCAAAAAACGCATTTTGATAAAAACATTTTTACATTCAAACGGCTCTCCTGTGAAGTTGTGACTTGCGACATACACCTAGTTTCATGAATCGGGTCACAAATAAAGAAAAACCCTGGAATAGGTAGGTATGTCCAAATCTTTCTTGTACTGTATATGTGACATATAATTAGTCAGGCCTCTCCATTCTTTTGTATTACATTGCGCAACTCCAAGTATTCACCCTCTTGGCATTTTTCCTATTTTGTTGACTTACAACCTGGAATTAAAATAGATTTTGGGGGGGTTTGTGTCATTTGATTTACACAACACGCCTACCACTTTGAAGATGCAAAATAGTTTTTACTGTGAAAAAAATAAAAGAAAAGGGAAAACTTGAACGTGCATAACTATTCACCCCCCCCCCAAAGTCAATACAGCTGCAAGTCTCTTGGGGTATGTCTTTATAAACTTGGCACATTTAGCCACTGGGATTTTTGTCCATTCTTCAAGGCAAAACTGCTCCAGCTCCTTCAGCTTGGATGGGTTCCGCTGATGTACAGCAATTTTAAGTCATACCACAGATTCTCAATTGGATTGAGGTCTGGGCTTTGACTAGGCCATTCTAAGACATTTAAATGTTTCCCCTTAAACCACTCGAGTGTTGCTTTAGCAGTATGCTTAAGGTCATTGTCCTGCTGGAAGGTGAACCTATGTCCCAGTCTCAAATCTCTGGAAGACCGAAACAGGTTTCCCTCAAGAATTTCCCTGTATTTTGCACCATCCATCAGTCCTTCAATTCTGACCAGTTTCCCAGTCCCTGCCGATGAAAAACCTCCCCACAGCATGATGCTGCCACCACCATGCTTCACTGTGGGGGTGGTATTCTCGGAGTGATGAGAGGTGTTGGGTTTGCGCCAGACATAGCGTTTTCCTTGATGGCCAAAAAGCTAAAGTTTTTGTCTCATCTGACCAGAGTACCTTCTTCCATATGTTTTGGGAGTCTCCCACATGCCTTTTGGCAAACACCACATTTTTTCTTTAAGCAATGGCTTTTTTTCTGGCCACTCTTCATTAAAGCCCAGCTCTGTGGAGTGTACGGCTTAAAGTGGTCCTATGGACAGATACTCCAATCTCTGCTGTGGAGCTTTGCATCTCCTTCAGGGTTATCTTTGGTCTCTTTGTTGCCTCTCTGATTAATGCCCTCCTTGCCTGGTCTGTGAGTTTTGGTGGGCGGCCCTATCTTGGCAGGTTTGTTGTGGTGCCATATTCTTTCCATTTTTTAAATAATGGATTTAATGGTGCTCTGTGGGATGTTCAAAGTTTTGGATATTTTTTTATAACCTAACCCTGATCTGTGCATCTCCACAACTGTCCCTGACAAAAGTTGTCCTTGGTCTTCATGGTGCCGCTTGCTTGGTGGTGTTGCAGACTCTGGGGGCCTTTCAGAACATACTGAATATACTGAGATCATGTGACAGATCATGTGACACTTAGATTGCACACAGGTGGACTTTATTGAACTAATTATGTGATGTCTGAAGGTAATTGGTTGCACCAGATCTTATTTAGGGGCTTCATAGCAAAATGTGCACGCACCACTTTTCCGTTTTTTTTTTTGTTTTTTTTAAACAAGTTATTTTTTTCATTTCACTTCACCAATTTTGACTATTTTGTGTATGTCCATTACATGAAATACAAATAAAAATCAATTTAAATTACAGGTTGTAATGCAACAAAATAGGAAAAACGCCAAGGGCGATGAATACTTTTGCAAGGCACTGTATCGCGGTGCTTGTCAGGGTAGCACTTTGCTCTGAAGCCTGTAGCCTCGGAGGGTGTAATTAGCCCCTACAACCTCTATAATTTTCACTCCCTCAGCTTTGGGACACTTGTGCATATGGTGGAGACGCGAGTGAACGCGCATTTTGCATACTGCACCATCAGATCCACAGATGATGCAATCTCTATTGCACTCCACACTGCCCTTTCACACCTGGACAAAAGGAACACCTATGTGAGAGTGCTATTCATTGACTACAGCTCAGCGTTCAACACCATAGTACTCTCAAAGGTCATCACTAAGCTAAGGACCCTGGGACTAAACACCTCCCTCTGCAACTGGATCCAGCAGGACTTCCTGACAGGCCGCCCCCAGATGGTAAGGGTAGGTGCGTGGTCAGTTCCCTCCTGTACTCCCTGTTCACTCATGACTGCACGGCCAAGCATGACTCTAACACCATCATTAAGTTTTCTGATGACACGAGTGGTAGGCCTGATCACCGACAACGATGAGACAGCCTATAGGGAGGTCAGAGACCTGACCATGTGGTGCCAGGACAACAACCTCTCCCTCCACGTGATCAAGACAAAGGAGATGATTGTGGACTGCAGGAAAAGGAGGACCACGCACACCCCCATTCTCATTGATGGGGCTGTAGTGGAGCAGGTTGAGAGCTTCAAGTTGCTTGGTGTCCACATCACCAACAAACTAACATGGTCCAAGCACACCAAGTCAGTCGTGAAGAAGGCACGACAAAGCCTATTCCCCTTCAGGAGACTGAAAAGATTTGGCATGGGTCCTCAGATCCTCAAATAGTTTTACAGCTACACCATCGAGAGCATAATGACTGGTTGTATCACTGCCTGGTATGGCAACTGCTCGGCCTCTAGCCACAAATACTCCAGCCACCCTAGTCATAAACTGTTCTCTCTGCTACAGCACAGCAAGCGGTACCGGAGCGCCAAGTCTAGGTCCAAGAGGCTTCTAAACAGCTTCTACCCCCAAGCCATAAGACTCCCGAACAGCTAATCAAATGGCTACCAAGACAATTTGCATTGCCCCCCCCCCACTCTCTTCTACGCTGCTGCTACTCTCTGCTATTATCTATGCATAGTCACTTTAGTAAAACTCCACCTACATGTACAGTTGAAGTCGGAAGTTTACACACACTTAGGTTGGAATCATTAAAACTCGTTTTTCAACCACAGAGAGGAGAAAGAAGAGGAAGAGACAGGAAGGATAGAGAGGAAAGAGAAAGAGAGAGGGAGGAGGAAGAGAAGGAGAGGAGAAAGAAGAAGGAGACAAAAAAGAAGAGGGAGGAAAATTAGAAGAGGGAAATGAAGGAGAATATGTATGGAGAGGAAAGAGAGAAGGGAGAGGGAGAGAATGGCCCATGGCGATTCACTGAGCACCAGCAGCCAAGGGGACATGAAGCTCTGAGAGGGCCTATTCACAGCAGGCAGCTGGTAGCACATTATACTCAGTTGTGTAAAGTACTTAAGTAAAAATACTTTCAAGTACAACTTACAGTTGAAGTCGGAAGTTTACATACACTTAGGTTGGAGTCATTAAAACTCGTTTTTCAACCACTCCACAAATTTCTTGTTAACAAACTATAGTTTTGGCAAGTCGGTTAGCACATCTACTTTGTGCATGACACAAGTCATTTTTCCAACAATTGTTTACAGACAGATTATTTCCCTTCCCACTGTATCACAATTCCAGTGGGTCAGAAGTTTACATACACACACACAAGTTGACTGTGCCTTTAAACAGCTTGGAAAATTCAAGAAAATGATGCCATGGCTTTAGAAGCTTCTGGCAGGCTAATTGACGTCATTTGAGTCAATTGGAGGTGTACCTGTGGATGTATTTCAAGGCCTACCTTCAAACTTAGTGCCTCTTTGCTTGATATCATGGGAAAATCAAAAGAAATCAGCCAAGACTTCAGAAAAAAATTGTGGACCTCCACAAGTCTGGTTCATCCTTGGGAGCAATTTCCAAACGCCTGAAGGTACCACGTTCATCTGTACAAACAATAGTACGCAAGTATAAACACCATGGGACCACGCAGCCGTCATATCGCTCAGGAAGGAGACGTGTTCTGTCTCCTAGAGATGAACGTACTTTGGTGCAAAAAGTGCAAATCAATCCCAGAACAACAGCAGAGGACCTTGTGAAGATGCTGGAGAAAACAGGTATAAAAGTATCTATATCCACAGTAAAACAAGTCCTATATCGACATAATCTGAAAGGCCGCTCAGCAAGGAAGAATCCACTGCTCCAAAACCGCCATAAAAAAGCCAGACTACGGTTTGCAACTGCACATGGGGACAAAGATCGTACTTTTTGAAGAAATGTCCTCTGGTCTGATGAAACAAAAATGGAACTGTTTGGCCATAATGACCATTGTTATGTTTGGAGGAAAAAGGGGGATGATTGCAAGCCAAAGAACACCATCCCAACCGTGAAGCACGGGGGTGGCAGCATCATGTTGTGGGGGTGCTTTGCTGCAGGAGGGACTGGTGCACTTCACAAAATAGATGGCATCATGAGGCAGGAAAATTATGTGGATATATTGAAGCAACATCTCAAGACATCAGTCAGGAAGTTAAAGCTTGGTCTCAAATGGGTGTGCGTGCAAGGAGGCCTACAAACCTGACTCAGTTACACCAGCTCTGTCAGGAGTAATGGGCCAAAATTCACCCAACTTATTGTGGGAAGCTTGTGGAAGGCTACCCCAAAAGGCAATGCTACCAAATACTAATTGAGTGTATGTAAACTTCTGACCCACTGGGAATGTGATGAAAGAAATGTAAGATGAAATAAATCATTCTCTCTCTTATTCTGACATTTCACATTCTTAAAACAAAGTGGTGATCCTAACTGACCTATGACAGGGAATTTTTACTGGGATTAATTGTGAAAAACTGAGTTTAAATGTATTTGGCTAAGGTGTATGTAAACTTCCGACTTCAACTGTACATGTTACCTCAATTACCCCGTCACCGGTGCCCCCGCACATTGACTCTGTACCGGTTCCCCCTGTATATAGCCAAGCTATTGTTATTTACTGCTGCTCTTTAATTATTTGTTATTCTTATCTCTTACTTTTTTAAGGTATTTTCTTACTGCATTGTTGGTTACGGGCTTGTAAGTAAGCATTTCACTGTAAGGTCTACACCTGTTGTATTCGAAGCATTTGACAAATAACATTTGATTTGATGGGGCGAGGGGAAGGGTAAGGGAGTGATTTTGGATTTTCTTCTCTCTCTCTCCAAGTGTCCTGCTCTTTCTCACTCTTTCTATGTGGCTCTCCCTCTCTCCCTCCCTTCTTCCCTCCTCCATCTCCCTCCCTCTCTCTCTCTCTCCCTCTCTCTTTGGCTTTCACTCTCTCTTTGGCTTTCACTCTCTCCCTCCTTCTGAGTGGACACTCTCCCTAGCCTTCTCCCCTGCCCGTAAGGATGACCTGCTCTCTCTCACTCTCTTTGCTCTCTTTCTTCCTCTGAGTGGCCCTCTTCCTCTCCTACTCTCTTGCAGTGTTTATTTAAGAACTTTCACGGCCACTGCACTCTCTTCTCACAGGGCGGAACTGTACTCTCTCTCTCTGTCTCCCTCCCTCTCTCCTTCACTCCCTCTTCCCCTCCCCTCTGTCTCCTAAACACACTCTCTCTCAAGCTATTTCTCTATACATTCCTCTTGTTACACTCTCACTCCTTCCCTTTTCTCCTTTTCCCCACGCTCCTTTGAAAATTCTAAAATTCACAGTTGCTTCAAAGACTTCGCAGGACTCCTATCCTTCTCGTCAGAGCCTTTTTAGATCTGAGGAAAGAAAAAACTGTACCAAATATAACTCACTCTCAAGGCTGCGTCCCAAGTGGTCCACTATTCCCTACATAGTGCACTACTTTCGACCATGACTCATAGGGAATAGAGTGCCATTTGGGAAGCAAGCAAAGAATATGCCACTTAGAGTCTCAGAGACACATAATTGTTAAATGAAAGGAGGACCTTCCTATGCAGAATGCAATTATCAAAAAGATGATGCCTTGAAAGCTATACCACATTATGGTCTATTTAAAAGCCTTGAGAGGGCCATGAAATGACTAATTTAAAAAGTAACAGTGGACAGTAATCTGGTTCACCCTAAGCATAATATCCACTATGTTAACGATATGTGTTCTGGGACTTGTTTTACCATACATATTGAACCAATAATTTATCATGAAAATCTGATCTATCATGATGACTGACATCATATATGACAAATTATCATGCATTTCTTTTCTCACCTCCGTATAAGATGTTTATTTAAACAATACAAATGGATTAATTGATTAAAATATGATTTTCATTGCTCAGTCAGTTTTAAAACATGTGAAAAGTCCATGGAGAACATGGTATGAGTGATGTCACCTGAAGGCTACAGGATGTTATGTGCTGTACTACATTGGTGTTTTACTACATTCATTCACTGTTCAATACATTACATCCAACCTTTTCTCCTGTGTTTGCCTTGACATGCTCTGAGTGGTTCCTGTATGTCTAACATACTGTACCATGGCTTCAGTTACATATATTGTTGACGTATGTCATCTCAATATCAGTTTTACACTACAACTCCCATGTTTCAAAATGTTTCAGAATTTGCCACATTCTTTTGCTACGTACTCTCCTGCAACATTTCTTTAGCACTACTCTACCTCCTTTGAGTCTCCTTTGAATCTGTGTTCTGGAATGACAGTAATGTATTCTAGCCCTCCCAATGGTCTTGATGGCGCCTCTCATCTCTCTTTTACCTTAGGGACCAGCTTGTTGTTGTGGGAGTTGAGATGTGTATGCCAAATGGCACCCTATTCCCTATATAGTGCACTACTTTTGACCAGTCAAAAGAAATGCACTATTTAGGGAATAGGGTGTGCCATTTAGGACACGGCCAAGGTCTGTTGACCGCTCTTTCTTTTTAAATGTGTTTTCTCACCTGTTGGTCCCATCTTCCTCACTTTATTGTGGGAGTAATGTATATTCTCCTAAACCCAATGAACAGTATCGGAGAGAGTTATGTAAAGAATAGTCTCATTGAATATGGGAGTCTGGGAGAGACATAAAACCAGATATTTTTCTCTCCTTATGTTTTCTGCTTCTCTCTCTGGGTGCCCTCTTGCTGTCTGCTGTGCCTCTGTGTTTGTCTTCTAAATTGAATTAATAAACGTAAGACACACGCACACATTCAGAGAGAGAGAGACTGTTGAATAATTAACTTTTCTAAACTTTTCTTGCGCGAGGCGTTCGGTATCCAGGCGACATGTCGGCTGTCTTGCAAACTACGTAATTCTTCCACAATGAACACCGTCTAAGGCTAAACTAATGAGTGCATCTTTCTCTTTCTCATCCCGTCATTCTCTCTGTCCAAGAGGAGAGAGAGAATGAAGGGATGAGAAAGAGAAAGATGCACTCATTAGTTTACCTGCACAGATGGTTTGAGAGGCTCCTCAGAGTCTTAATTATGCAGGCAAATACTGTAGGAAAATGTGAAATTAAAGTGGACAGTTATTCTGTGGCCGTACGACACAATATTTATTAGGGTTGCACCTGATTTTTGGGACCCAGGTGACTCTTTCTGCCACACAATCTTTTCTTTCTGTCCCAGGTATCTGTCACAGAGCTCTGAGGGGAGTTAACTCGCATGACTAAGTCCCATAATATCTGCTACAATGTAATCACTACTAATGTGTGTAGCATTAATGCGAGTATACGTGTTGTCACGATACTTGATATCATCACGATACTTGATACCAAAACAATATCAAAACGGTACCATGCTATAAAAAAGAAGGCATATGAATGGGACTTTATCCGGACAGATAAACTCAACTACTGCTCTGTTCAATTGTTGGGTATCTTTCAAGTTCAGTAACATTACATTTTAAACCTTTTGCATGTGTATGCATTAAGGGACAGCCATGTTCATGCCACGCTGGTGTAAATCATTTTGGAGACAGGCGCAGGAATACACAATAGGTGTTTTTAATACACCCAAAACAAGCACGTATACAAAAACACTGGGCTGTACCCAAACAAAAGAGCGAGGGTTAACCTTGTTGAACACCACGGGACGATAACCGTAATACACAATATATAAAGCACACAGCATAACAGCTGCACCAACACATAGGTACTCACACCACCAACAGACATGGGAACAATAACTGACAAAGACAGAGGGAACAGAGGGCACATATATAACATACTAATCAGGGGAAATGGGAACCAGGTGTGTGTAATCAGACAAGACAGTCCGGGGTTGATGATAATGAATCCCGTTCAGTGAAGCCTAGAAAGCCGGTGACGTAGACCTCCGGAACTGGTGAGCAGAATGAGCAGCAGTACCGGGGGGATCCGTGACAGTGCATGCATTAATAAATCAATTATACAATCAATTTGACTTTGTTCTTACCCATTTAACTACATAACAACCTAATGGTAATCATTTATTTGAATGGTACATCTCTATTGATAAACTAGGTAAATTAAGATATAGCCTAGACCTATTCACAATACAGGTGAATGCAGTCTATAGGAGTGTGTGCATGCATTAAATTATTGAGTTTGTTGGCTGATTTTATGCGGCTACAGATGACAAACAATCTGTTTCCCTTACATTTGGGACTTATTTTAATGTACTGATCAACAACATTTTCATAGAAGTAGCTTATTTGATAAAAGTGTGCCTTGTCTCTTTAACCATCAAGAGGGAGGTCGCCTGTAGGAGCCCTATTCACACCACAATTAGCTCTCTGAGGCAATAGATAATCTTTGGGAAAGATGTGATAAAGACTTAAGTGAATTAATAAAGTTTTGGTGGCAATCATCTTTGAAATGATGTTATAGCTTTATCTGTAAAATAGCAAGGTACTTAGCCTTTAAAGCTGGAAGCGACCGGTATCTTCTTGCATTGTAAAGTGTTCTAGCCTGTATGGACATTGTTTTCCGAACAGTCATTAACAGTTTCAACATTTGTATATGCTGTGATGCATTATTAAAGTGAGTTAACTTCTGTGCATGAGTGGGGAGCTAACATGATGCAGCCCAGACTCCCAGTGCAGGCTAAGTGGAGTAGGCACGGTGCGCTCACGCTATAAGGGTGACATCGGATGCGCTGAATGACCGACTTGATCCATGAGACACATTTGACAGAAGTAACGAAAGTAACGAAAATTCTAGTACCGAAACGTTTTTTATGTTCTAGAATCAAAAAACTACAGAAGTTTCAGTATACTGTGCAACACTAGTGAGTACATACCATATAGAATTACTGTTGAGTAACACAGCTTGGATACCAAACACATAACTCCTCCGAACGTCTACATATTTGTTTTTGATTTATATCTGATGCCCCCATCATTTTTGTTGACTAGATGTAGGCCTAGTTTATGTTCGGTTTAAGAAGCTTGTTTGGAATAGCAAGTCCTACTGAGCTCTTCCCTATAGTAATACCATAATCAGAACCCTTCGGAACATCTACATATGATTAAAAAAAAATTATGAGGCTTCCGATTCTTAAACACAGTATTGCGGCCCGACCAAACACTTATGTGCTGCGTTAATCCGTCCCAGCGCTGTTCTAACATAGCCTTCGGCCGGTCCACTCCCCATTCTCGTCATTATCAGGGGCCTAATCCTGATAAAGACACTCCTCACACGGTGCGCCATGATCCGGGGTGAGAAGCAGGAGTTGTGCTTTGCTTACCCACAGAAAGCCCTGAGCAAACACAGCAGCTGGAGACGGTGACACTGACAGGGGCCGCGAGGCTACAGTCTGAGGGAGAGGAAGGAACAGAGGAGAGGAGAAAGAAGAGGAAGAGACAGGGAGGAGAGAAGAGAGAGAGAGAGAGAGAGAGAGGAGGAAGAGAAGGAGAGGAGAAAGAAGAGGAAGAGACAGGGAGGAGAGAGAGAGGAGGAAGAGAAGGAGAGGAGAAAGAAGAGGAAGAGGCAGGGAGGAGAGAGAGAGGAGGAAGAGAAGGAGAGGAGAAAGAAGAGGAAGAGGCAGGGAGGAGAGAGAGAGGAGGAAGAGAAGGAGAGGAGAAAGAAGAGGAAGAGGCAGGGAAGAGAGAGAGGAGGAAGAGAAGGAGAGGAGAAAGAAGAGGAAGAGACAGGGAGGAGAGAGAGGAGGAAGAGAAGGAGAGGAGAAAGAAGAGGAAGAGGCAGGGAGGAGAGAGAGGAGGAAGAGAAGGAGAGGAGAAAGAAGAGGAAGAGACAGGGAGGAGAGAGAGAGGAGGAAGAGAAGGAGAGGAGAAAGAAGAGGAAGAGACAGGGAGGAGAGAGAGAGGAGGAAGAGAAGGAGAGGAGAAAGAAGAGGAAGAGACAGGGAGGAGAGAGAGAGGAGGAAGAGAAGGAGAGGAGAAAGAAGAGGAAGAGGCAGGGAGGGGAAAGAGAGGAGGAAGAGAAGGAGAGGAGAAAGAAGAGGAAGAGACGGGGAGGAGAGAGAGGAGGAAGAGAAGGAGAGGAGAAAGAAGAGGAAGAGGCAGGGAGGAGAGAGAGGAGGAAGAGAAGGAGAGGAGAAATAAGAGGAAGGGGCAGGGAGGAGAGAGAGAAGAGAGAGAGAGGAGGAAGAGAAGGAGAGGAGAAAGAAGAGGAAGAGGCAGGGAGGAGAGAGAGGAGGAAGAGAAGGAGAGGAGAAAGAAGAGGAAGAGACAGGGAGGAGAGAGAGAAGAGAGAGAGAGAGGAGGAAGAGAAGGAGAGGATAAAGAAGAGGAAGAGGCAGGGAGGAGAGAGATAAGAGAGAGAGAGAGAGAGGAGGAAGAGAAGGAGAGGAGAAAGAAGAGGAAGAGACAGGGAGGAGAGAGAGAAGAGAGAGAGGAGGAAGAGAAGGAGAGGATAAAGAAGAGGAAGAGGCAGGGAGGAGAGAAGAGAGAGAGAGAGAGAGAGAGAGAGGAGGAAGAGAAGGAGAGGAGAAAGAAGAGGAAGAGGCAGGGAGGAGAGAGAGAGGAGGAAGAGAAGGAGAGGAGAAAGAAGAGGAAGAGACAGGGAGGAGAGAGAGAAGAGAGAGAGAGAGAGAGAGAGGAGGAAGAGAAGGAGAGGAGAAAGAAGAGGAAGAGACAGGGAGGAGAGAGAGAAGAGAGAGAGGAGGAAGAGAAGGAGAGGAAACAGAAGAAGGAGACAAAAAAGAAGAGGGAGGAAAATTAGAAGAGGGAAATGAAGGAGAATATGTTTGGAGAGGAAAGAGAGAAGGGAGAGGGAGAGAAGGGCCCATGACGATTCACTGAGCACCAGCAGCCAAGGGGACAGGAGGCTCTGAGAGGGCCTATTCACAGCAGGCAGCTGGTAGCACATTATACTCAGTTGTGTAAAGTACTTAAGTAAAAATTACTTTCAAGTACAACTTACAGTTGAAGTCGGAAGTTTACATACACTTAGGTTGGAGTCATTAAAACTCGCTTTTCAACCACACAAACTATAGTTTTGGCAAGTCGGTTAGGACATCTACTTCGTGCATGACACTACTCATTTTTCCAACAATTGTTTACAGACAGATTATTTTACTTATAATTCACTGTATCACAATTCCAGTGGGTCAGAAGTTTACATACACTACGTTGACTGTGCCTTTAAACAGCTTGGAAAATTCAAGAAAATGATGCCATGGCTTTAGAAGCTTCTGATAGGCTAATTGACGTCATTTGAGTCAATTGGAGGTGTACCTGTGGATGTATTTCAAGACCTACCTTCAAACTCAGTGCGTCTTTGCTTGATATCATGGGAAAATCAAAAGAAATGAGCCAAAACCTCTACAAGTCTAGTTCATCCTTGGGAGCAATTTCCAAACGCCTGAATGTAGCACGTTCATCTGTACAAACAATAGTACGCAAGTATAAACACCATGGGACCACACAGCCGTCATACGGCTCAGGAAGGAGATGCATTCTGTCTCCTAGCGATGAACGTACTTTGGTGCGAAAAGTGCAAATCAATCCCAGAACAACAGCAAAGGACCCTGTGAAGATGCTGGAGGAAACAGGTACAAAAGTATCTATATCCACAGTAAAACGAGTCCTATATTGACATAACCTGAAAGGCCACTCAGCAAGGAAAAAGCCACTGCTCCAAAACCGCCATAAAAAAGCCAGACTACGGTTTGCAACTGCACATGGGGACAAAGATCATACTTTTTGGAGAAATTTCCTCTGGTCTGAGGAAACAAAAATATAATTGTTTGGACATAATGACCATCGTTATGTTTGGAGGAAAAAGGGGGAGGCTTGCAAGCCGAAGAACTCCATCCCAAACGTGAAGCACGGGGGTAGAAATATCATGTTGTGGGGGTGCTTTGCTGCAGGAGGGACTGGTGCACTTCACAAAGTAGATGGCATCATGAGGCAGGAAAATTAGGTGGATATATTGAAACAACATCTCAAGACATCAGTCAGGAATGTCTGGTCGCAAATGGGTCTTCCAAAGGGACAATGACCCCAAGCATCCTTCCAAAGTTGTGGCAAAATGGCTTAAGGACAACAAATTCAAGGTATTGGAGTGGCAATCACAAAGCCCTGACCTCAATCCTATAGAAAATGTGTGTGCAGAACTGAAAAAGCGTGTGCATGCAAGGAGGCCTACAAACATGATTCAGTTACACCAGCTCTGTCAGGAAGAATGGGCCAAAATTTACCCAACTTATTGTGGAAAGCTTGTGGAAGGCTACCCCAAACGTTTGACCCAAGTTAAACATTTTAAAGGCAATGCTACCAAATACTAATTGAGTGTATGTAAACTTCTGACCCACTGGGAATATGATGAAAGAAATTAAAGCTGAAATAAATCAATCTCTCTGCTATTATTCTGAAATTTCACTTTCTTAACTTAAAGTGGTGATCTTAACAGACCTAAAACAGGGAATTTTTACTGGGAATAAATATCAGGAATTGTGAAAAATGTAGTTTAAATGTATTTGGCTAAGGTGTATGTAAATTTCCCACTTCAACTGTAAGTCGTTTTTTGGGGTATCTGTAATTTACTTTACTATTTTCATTTTTGACAACATTTACTTTTACTTCACCACATTTCTAAAGAAAATAAAGTACTTTTTTCCCTGACACTCAAAAGTACTTGTTACATTTTAAATGCTTAGCAGGACAGGAAAATGGTCCAATGTACACACTTATGAAGAGAACATTCTTTTGTCATCCCTACTACCTGATCTGGCGGATTCAATAAACACAAATGCTTTGTCTGAGTGTTGGAGAACTTGCCCCTGTGGCTATCCGTAAATTTTAAACGCAATATCGTGCCCTCTGTTTTGCTTAATATAAGGAATTTGAAATTATTTTTTCTTTTACTTTTGATACTTAAGTACATTTGATTAATTACATTTACTTTTGATACTTAAGTATATTTCAAACCAAATACTTTTACTCAGGTAGTAGTTTACTGGGTGACTTTTTCTATTATCATTTTCTATTACAGTATATTTACCTTTACTCAAGTATGACAATTGGGTACTTTTTCCACCACTGATTATACTGTTTACTCTTCATGCAGTGTGAAACTGGGAGTACCTCTTCATCAAAAGGTGTAAAGGTTTTTGGAGAAATATGAAAGCATAATTAATGAATGTCACATAAAGGGAATAAGAAGTAGGGATTTTTTTTTTTACCATATGGACATTTAAAGGCTTTTAAGTTTGCAAATAGGAGACACTTATAATCATGGTGTCAATTGAAAGGGAACACTTTGGGGATTATGGTGGAATCAGAGAAAATATGTGAATGACAGTTCAAGTGCTTAATAGTGACATTTTTAGTTTTTGTACCGATATATGGGTTCTCTGTGGTAGGAGATACTGGAATACTAAGAGGTTTTTAATATGATAGAAAACAAAACAGATTCTTTTTTATTATTAATTTGCATATTTTGTAGCCAATATCTAATCTCTGTTGTTTTTATGAATATTCTTCGCAGATTACATTACTGTCATCATTGTTATTGACAGTTTGCTGGGAAAAACTAGACAAGGAAAGGTCAAACCCCTTCCAGGTCATTTCCTTGAAGTTTGAGAGCGAGGTACAGAGGAAAAAGAAGCACCTTTAGATAATTCAGAGTGAACAGGAAACGAGAAACAACAGCATGTAATGTTTATGCTTATCGCAGCCTCACAGAATTCACAGTCCGTTCCTTGAATGACATCTACACATGCACACACACACACACACACACACACACACACACACACACACACACACACACACACACACACACACACACACACACACACACACACACACACACACACACACACACACACACACACACACACACACACACACACACACACACACACACACACTAATATATACACACTAATATCCAAATAAGCCAACACATGCAATTTCACACAAACATAAAAAAAGCAAAAAACAATACCATTAGCATAAAGATGCAATGATCGCATTAACAGTGTAAAAGGGTAACCATAATTAGATTTTCCCCTTTGATAGGAATGATGATAAATAATCCCTGTGAAATCCTTTTGTCAAAATGAGCTGAAAATGCTAAGCTTGATCCATGTGTAAACATTGATCTGTCAGGAGCCTGAACAACAAAATACGCTCAATATCTATGTTTTACAACACTAGCCAATTACTGCATTGTGACATGACATTTCAGTAGTTTTAGTTTATTTACAAAATGTGTCGATGCATGTCACACCCTGGTCTGTTTCACTTGTCTTTGTGCTTGTCTCCACCCCCCTCCAGGTGATGCCCATCTTCCCCATAATCCCCAGTGTATTTATACCTGTGTTCTCTGTTTGTCTGTTGCCAGTTCATTTTGTTTCGTCAAGCCTACCAGCGGTTTCCCCGGATTTGTCTTTAGGAACAGCAGTCTTTCAAAGTAAAAGCTTTACGCTTCTGTGACCCTAATTCAACTGATATTGTTTATCATTGATTGTACGGAATTTCATCAGTAAAGAAGGCTGTCCTCCGTAAAATTCCACTCCGTTTAGACTTGATTACTCATCACACCAAGGCTCTATGGGATTGAAATGGGCATTGAGTAGAATCCAATATTCTACCTTGGAAGACAACCTGTACCATTCCCTTCTTCTCTTCCTATCTGCTCCAGGAGGATTAGAGAGGAGGATATTTTTGGAGGAGAGAGAAAGGTGGCTACTGCCAAGCTCCTCTTTTCCCTTTGGACCTGCGTGTGGAGAATAACCGGCAGAAGTGGGAAGAGCCCCGTAGTTGTGGACAATACGGGCGCTTTTTACAACAGCCTCGGATCAAAGGAGGGAAGCCAAGAGCCACGAGGCGCCCACGGGGAGAGCTGGGATTAGTGGGATTAGCCCAAACGCTCCAGTGATAGGACTCTATCCTCCTGGACAGATAGGCAAACACCGGCAGCCCTGGAAGTCTGTAAGGGCACTGTCTCTGTAATACAGCGTTTAAGGCTAGGGCTGACTCCCAAATTATACTCTAATACCTATTTAGGGAACTACTTTTGACCAGGACCCATTGGGCTCTGGTCAGAAGTAGTGCACTATGTAGGGAATAGGATGCCATTTAGGATGCACACAATGGCTCAAAGAGGGGACTGAGACTGAAGCACCTTCTAGCGGCCTGGATTCTTCCTTCTTTTGTTTATCACATGCAAAATGGATGGTCTTTGCTTTATATCCTCCATGTTTTGGGCCCAACATGCTCTCCTCCCTGAGTGATTTTCTTTCTCTGCACCTAAACTTCGAGCTTTGTCTCACTGATAAAGTATCCTGAATTTGCATAGCGTAATCTGATTCTCAAACAGTGCCCCAGATATTGGAGAGAAGACGACATTGTTTTTCTCTCAATTATTATATTCAACAATCAAAGATAAAATAATACAGCAGGCTGCCCAAATCCAAATCCATAATAAACCATAAAATAATAATATAGCTACCATCCAAAAATACACTGAGTGTACAAAACATTAGGAACACCTGCTCTTTCCTTGACATAGACTGACCAGGTGAATCCAGGTGAAGGCTATGATCCCTTATTGATCCACTTCAATCAGTGTAGATGAAGGGGAGGAGACAGGTTAAAGGAGAAAGTTTAATCGTTGAGACAATGGAGATATGGATTGTGTATGTGTACCATTCAATAGGCAAGACAAAATATTTAAGTTCCTTTGAACGGGGTATGGTAGTAGATGCCAGGCACACCGGTTTGAGTGAGTATCAAGAATGGTCCAGCCATCTTGAGTCAACATGGGCCACAATCCCTGTGGAACGCTTTTGACACCTTGTAGAGTCTATACCCGACAAATTGAGGCTGTTCTGAGGGCAAAAGGGGGTGCAACTCAATATTAGGAAGGTGTTCCTAATGTTTTGTACACTCAGAGTACTTGTTTATGGAACACATTAGTTTAAGGTGCCAAGGAATGAACAAAATGCACTTACATATGGATATTTATTCTATATTTCTCTTCTTGCACATACTTACATTACGGTTGTTGGCATCTATGTTTTTCTATGATTTGTGCCACTGTTTTAATCTATCTTGTGTGTATTGGTATGTGTCGAACACACATAAACGATACATCCTCGTGTGCGTGCATGTAACCGTAGGGTCCATGTGGAATACGCTTCCCACGTATGACAGCACAGAGCTGCGGATGGAATGGGTCACACGCTTTCAGTTGGTGTCACATGACGTCCGTGTGGAGTTTATACAACAGTGAGATACCTCACCTGAGACTCTGTACCACCATCACTCACACAGACAACCATATGCTGAGGCTGTGTAATAGGGTGACATTTGGGAAGTACCCTCTGACTAATATTACTGTAGTCACCACTGCATACAGGATAGGCTCTGGGAATGGGACCCAGCTGCATAGCGTTTTGTGATTAATTCTCAAGTCTTGTGTTGTGTCTGTTGTGTCTTAGGAGTCAACTGTGCACTGTTATTTATCGCTGCCTTTGTTAGTCCCTGTGAGGGATACCCTGGTCTCTGGTGACACTGCAAACTGGTGAGTCTGGGCCTCTCGTTGTTTACCGGTGTCTTATCGTGGATTCTTATCAAGGGAGAGAGTAGGAGAAGAGAGGAGGAGAGGGATTAACAGGACATTCCCTCTCCAGCTTTCAGACGGAGATGAGTGTGAATTGCTTACGTATATAGATGTGTCTGTATCTTAAGCCCGATCTCTTTCTTAGCAAAAATGGTGACGGTGGACTTTATGGTGATGGAAATCATTGTTATAGATTAAGATTTCTTTCCTTTCACATCTAAGAGATTCAGAGATTCTTAGTAGACGATTTGATATATGAATGACGAATGGCATTCTATTTTCGTGCCAAATTTCCAGTTGGCAACCCATCCTTTACGGAATTAATTGACACATAAATAACAATTAACAGTGATAATTCTTCCGGTGTTCTGTGCAGTGCACACTGAAAAAATTATGAAAAATAAATTAATACATAACAGCAAATACATTTATCTAAGCAATAATAATAACCAGCCTCCCGGGTGGCGCAGTGGTCTAGGGCACTGCATCGCAGGCTCTGTCGCAGCCGGCCGCGACCGGGAGGTCCGTGGGGCGACGCACAATTGGCATAGCGTCGTCCGGGTTAGGGAGGGTTTGGCCGGTAGGGATATCCTTGTCTCATCGCGCTCCAGCGACTCCTGTGGCGGGCCGGGCGCAGTGCGCGCTAACCAAGGGGGCCAGGTACACGGTGTTTCCTCCGACACATTGGTGCGGCTGGCTTCCGGGTTGGAGGCGCGCTGTGTTAAGAAGCAGTGCGGCTTGGTTGGGTTGTGCTTCGGAGGACGCATGGCTTTCGACCTTCGTCTCTCCCGAGCCCGTACGGGAGTTCTAGCGATGAGACAAGATAGTAATTACTAGCGATTGGATACCACAAAAATTGGGGAGAAAATGGGATTAAAACTTTTTACAAATTAAAAAAATTAAAATAAAAACATTAAATAAATAAATAAATAAAAATAATAATAACCAGAGCAGTAAAAAGTATAAAAAAGTATAAAAATGTATACAGACAAATAAATACAGAAATATGAAACGGAAGGCGTTTTAATTCAGTCCAGCACAAAGAGAAGAGACATGCCTACACACAATCTATATAGGCTACATACAGCAAGTGACCTTTGCTATATATCTGGAGCTAAATAGTTTGGAAAATTTAATTAGCCTATAGGTCACCCTTTTTTTTTTATTGCAGACTTTATCTAAAGATTCTGCAAACGGAAATACACAATGGACCAAAATAATAAAATCTTACCGGTATATCTGGTGGGCTTTCTGGAATACGAACAAATGTATATCGTGGTAGAAAGTGCAATAGAGGATAAAAGGAATTACATTTTCTATCTCTTCGAAGTCACAATAGTTACATAGTCGAAGAGGAAACTCTTCCATTTCACCATTATACCGACCTGTTTCAAAACGCAGAGGCAATATCCCTGATCATCAAATCAAATCAAATGTATTTATATAGCCCTTCTTACATCAGCTGATATCTCAAAGTGCTGTACAGAAACCCAGCCTAAAACCCCAAACAGCAAGCAATGCAGGTGTAGAAGCACAGTGGCTAGGAAAAACTCCCTAGAAAAGCCAAAACCTAGGAAGAAACGTAGAGAGGAACCAGGCTATGAGGGGTGGCCAGTCCTCTTCTGGCTGTGCCGGGTGGAGATTATAACAGAACATGGCCAAGATGTTCAAATGTTCATAAATGACCAGCATGGTCAAATAATAATAATCACAGTGGTTGTCGAGGGTGCAGCAAGTCAGCACCTCAGGAGTAAATGTCAGTTGGCTTTTCATAGCCGATCATTAAGAGTATCTCTACCGCTCCTGCGGTCTCTAGAGAGTTGAAAACAGCAGGTCTGGGACAGGTAGCACGTCCGGTGAACAGGTCAGGGTTCCATAGCCGCAGGCAGAACAGTTGAAACTGGAGCAGCAGCACGGCCAGGTGGACTGTGGACAGCAAGGAGTCATCATGCCAGGTAGTCCTGAGGCATGGTCCTAGGGCTCAGGTCCTCCGAGAGAGAGAAAGAAAGAGAGAAAGAGAGAATTAGAGAGAGCATACTTAAATTCACACAGGACACCGGAAAAGACAGGAGAAGTACTCCAGATATAACAAACTGACCCTAGCCCCCCGACACATAAACTATTGCAGCATAAATACTGGAGGCTGAGACAGGAGGGGTCAGGAGACACTGTGGCCCCATCCGATGATAACCCCGGACAGGGCCAAACAGGAAGGATATAACCCCACCCACTTTGCCAAATCACAGCCCCCACACCACTAGAGGGATATCTTCAACCACCAATTTACCATCCTGAGACAAGGCCGAGTATAGCCCACAAAGATCTCCGCCACGGCACAACCCAAGGGAGGGGCGCCAACCCAGACAGGAAGATCACGTCAGTGACTCAACCCACTCAAGTGACGCACCCCTCCTAGGGACGGCATGAAAGAGCACCAGTAAGCCAGTGACTCAGCCCCTGTAATAGGGTTAGAGGCAGAGAATCCCAGTGGAGAGAGGGGAACCGGCCAGGCAGAGACAGCAAGGGCGGTTTGTTGCTCCAGAGCCTTTCCGTTCACCTTCACACTCCTGGGCCAGACTACACTCAATCATATGACCCACTGAAGAGATGAGTCTTCAGTAAAGACTTAAAAGTTGAGACCGAGTCTGCATCCCACACATGGGTAGGCAGACCATTCCATAAAAATTGAGATCTATAGGAGAAAGCCCTGCCTCCAGCTGTTTGCTTAGAAATTCTGATCTGACCTGTTTCAATACGCAGAGACAATATCCCTGATCTGACCTGTTTCAATACGCAGAGGAAATATCCCTGATCTTACCTGTTTCAAAATGCAGAAGCAATATTTCTGTTCTTACCTGTTTCAATACGCAGGGGCAATATCCCTGATCTTACCTGTTTCAAAATGCAGAAGCAATATTTCTGTTCTTACCTGTTTCAATACGCAGGGGCAATATCCCTGATCTTCGCGTTTCAATACACAGGCAACAACCCTGATCTTACCTGTTTCAATACGCAGAGGCAATATCCCTGATCTTACCTGCTTCAATACGCAGGGGCAATATCCCTGATCTTACCTGTTTCAGTACGCAGGGGCAATATCCCTGATCTTACCTGTGCACATAGCGATCAATGTTCCCTCTAAACTGAGCATGTGCTTCCTCTAATCTTCCCGCTCCCCTGGGACTGCCGCACAGAAGAAATATCAGTGTCAGCATGAGATTGAACTTCACTCAACTTTCTAGAGTTTCCCTTTACTGTGTGAGTTGTGATCGAATCAATACAATATTTGCCACTTTCAAAACGAACTATGCAAGAGATTCATCGGAGCAGGATTCCATTACACTGACACAGGCATGACTCAGGCCCATACTCTACACAGACCGGTGCGCCATAACCAATCAGAGCTGCAGTAGGCTTATATGCAAATAGACCATTGCTATATATGGATTACTGCCATTCACTTTGAACTGGACTGTTTTACAGCATGAGCGGTTGCGATTATTATGTGCTTGTTTTGAGATCAAAGTGAGAGCTGCACGTAGCCACGTGTTCACATTTGTTTATATTCTTTGCTAGCTAGTGAGTTATTAGCCCAATTATAGCTAATTTGAAGTCAGAAATGTAGGAGTGATTGCTTCCTACAAGAGCACAAAACGTGACCATTTCTAGCAATCTTTGAAAAGCAAGTCAGGTAAAGCTCTTTTTCTTATGTCTTAAAGGGGCAGTGTTGTATTTTAAGACAGGCTTGAATAAGCCTGTAGGCAGAGGGTAGCAAAGTTTGGTATGGGAATACTAATGCATCTTATTTTGTAAAGTGGTTTCTTGCATCAAACAACGCAACAAAATGTTCAGTCATATTGGCTGCTACTGTAGGCTGAATGATAGAACCGCTATTTCCATGTTAAAATGTTATGTAAAGCATTTTTTCGGGATAGTTTTTTTTACATTAGGCCACCCTGGTAGGCCTAAACTATGATCAAATAACCACAGTAGTCTACTTAGCCACTGTTAAAACAGTAAATTAAAGTGGGTACAGCCTCCGTGATCACAGTAAAACCTGAAATTTGCTCGGTGTCGGAAAAAATGAGAGGGAACATTGATAGCGATCTCTTGCTTTTAGGTAGGTTGTACATAATATATCTCTCACACACAAAATGTTCACAGTCAGGCTGTTGGAAAAGGTCAGAAATGATGGTTGCCCAGGCTCCCCCTATAAGGAGATCCTACTGAAAAACTGCTAGATATTCTAGCAATTAGCATATCCAACAGTCTATTCCAAAGTCTCACCATGCACGACCTCATGGGTTCCGAGCCCATGTCCCAAGTTAATGGCAATATAGGCGCAAACTTGTGGACACCTAAAAAATTATGATTTTTCGATATGTCGTAGCATCCCACACTCCTGCTGAATAGTCCAGAGTAGGACACACGTATGTCTGATACAGTTTGGAATACGTGGCATTGTCAAGTCTACTCCAACTCCCCATCTCCGGTGCTTCAATCCTCTTCCAGACGGGTAACGAACAAGGTTATCTACTCCATCAACACCACAACTAGCTGGCGAAACTGGGTACGGCCATGGAGGAGGTCCTCCGCGTTCTCCACCTCCTCGACACCACCAGAGAGGTTCTCCATATCCCTATCAGAGGGCCTCCTACCAAGGGTCGTCACAGTGAGCCAGCCCCCCAGCCTACCTAGCCGTCCGCCGAGGTCAGCGATACCCGACTGCCCGGAGATATATGACGGTACTCCTACTCCAGTGCTCCCTCTATTTCATCTATCAGACGGGAACCCCCACCACCGAGAGGTCCAAGGTTGCCACGGTCATTTTCGTGTTGACCGGACGGGCGTTGGAGTGGGCTACAGCCGTCTGGGAGAGAGGAGAAGAGGAGCTGGGTTCATATAAGAGGTTCAAGGCTCTGTTCAGGGAGGTCTTCAACCATCCTCCAGAGGGCAGAGAGGGAGGTGAGCAACTTTCCTGCTCCGGCAGGGTGCCCAGACTGCTGCAAAGTACGCCCTCACCTTTCACGCTGTGGTAGCCTCCAGCAAATGGAATGAGCCGGCACACTCCGTACTCTATTCCGCAGAGTTCTGCGCGAGAAGGTCCAGACGGAGGTGGCATGTCAGGATGACAACATATCCTTGAACGCTCTCATCTCTATGGCCATCTGTCTGGATAACCTTCTTCAGGAGTGCCGGTTTCCACCTCCCCACTCGCCTCCCTCCTTTGGCTGTCCTGAGGCAGAGCCAGAACCCATGGAGTTAGGGGCCACAGACCTTTCCGCGTTAGAGCGGCAGAGCCGGAGACTGGAGCTCTGTCCCTATTGCGGCCAGGAGTGGCACCAGCTTCAGTGGTGTCCGTTGCGCCCTAACCCGGGGTCCACTAGAGCAGAGGGGCGGCCTGTGACATTTCGTCTTCCAGGGTAGGCGTGAGTATTCTAGTATCATTGTTTTCCGCCAAACCCTTTATGGTTCCTATTTCACTGGCTGGCGTTACCTCAAGTGTTGTCCCTACAGCTCTAGTGGACTTTGGTGCTGCTGAGAACTTCATCGACCAGGCCCTCGCCTCCTCCCTAACTTAACCTCATACCTGCTCTCCTCTCCTTTTCCTGTCTAAGCCCTAAATACAAAACCACTGGGATCCGGCATGAAAATCACCGCCTAGGGACCAGGATGTTGGAGGACCTGCTTCTCCGTACCCTGTGGTTCCACGCCGGTTGAGAGTCCTGTGAGTGCCCACCAGCCGGTCCTCCCGTATTGTTGGCCCCGTGTTTTGAGACGTAGATGTGGACATCCGCTCTGGAGAGGCAACCCGCTCCTGCTAACTGCCCTCCAAAAAGCATTTATGTCCCCACGGGGGTGAGAGATTCGCCAAAAGACCTGGGCACACACACCCCTCACCGCTGGACACCCAGGTATCACCAGCACCATCCAATCCCTCTCCGAGAAGTACTGGTGGCCCACCTTAGCGCAGCACGTCGCCCACGATGTCAACTCATGCTCCTGAGGATTCACTGTCCGGACCAGCACGGAGAGTGGGCCCGGATTCTTCCCTGAGCGGGGTACGCCCAGAACTCACTTTGTCACTCCTCCTCGCCCGACCCGCCACAAGTAGTTGCTAGAGCACGATGGGACAAGGACATCCCGGCCGGTCAAACTCTCCCCTAACCCGGATGACACTGTGTGCTGTCTCATGGGTTTCCCGGTTGCGGCAGGCTACGACATAGTCTGGGACTGAATCTGGGTCTGTAGTGAAGCCTCTAGCACTGCGAACCAGTGCCTTAGGCCGCTGCAGCACTCAGGCACTCCCTCACCCTCTTTTCACCTTTCCCTCCTCAGGCCGGTGGTTCCTGGTCCCCTGACTGATGCTTTCCCCCACGACACCCCTCTGCCTCCTCTGGACATCGAGGGAAGCTCCGCCTATGCCGTCAGAACCCTCCTGCACTCCCGACGTTGTGGGGGGTCGGCTCAAGCAGCTGGTGAACTGGGAGGGGTACAGTCCAGAGGAGCAGTGTTGGGTTCCAGTGGACGACATTCTAGATCCAAACATCATCCGAGAGTTCCACCTTCACCGTTCGGAACGGCACATTCCTCACCCTCGGGGCTGTCCTCCTGGCAGATGTCGTCTTGCGGCTGTGTTGTGACAAGGTAGGGGGTGTGAACGGTGTGTGAACGGATGATCTCCGCATGTGTATTTCCCACTGTAAAGCATTGAGGAGGTGGTATTATGGTGTGGGCGTGCTTTGCTGGTGACACTGTCTGTGATTTATTTAGAATTCAAGGCACACTTAACCAGCATGACTACCACAGCATTCTGCAGCGATACGCATTCCCACTTGTTTTGGGCTTAGTGTGACTGTAATTTATTTTTCAACAGGACAATGAACCAACACATCTCCAGGCTGTGTAAGGGCTATTTGACCAAGAAGGAGAGTGCTGCATCAGATGACCTGGCCTCCACAATCCCCCGACCTAATTGAGATGGTTTGGGATGAGACCGACCGCAGAGTGAAGGAAAAGCAGCCAACAAGTGCTCAGCATGTGGGAACGTCTTCAAGACTGTTGGGAAAGCATTCCAGGGGAAGCTGGTTGAGAGAATACCAAGCGTGTGCAGAGCTGTCTTCAAGGAAAAGGGTGACTATTTGAGAATCTCAAATGTATTTTGATTTGTTTAACACTGTTATGGTTACCACATGATTCCATATGTGTTATTTCATAGTTTTGATATCTTCACTATTATTCTACAATGTAGAAAAAGGAAAAAATAAAGAAAAACCCTTGAATTAGTACAACAATTCCCGCCCAAGTACATCGGGCCGTTTCCGTCTACCAGAATTCAGGCGACTTTGCCGGCATGTTACCAGAATCCCCTCAGAAGCGGCCCGATGCAAATTTCAAGAAATGTATACAAAATTACCCGATTTAGTCATTTTTAATATTACTATTTGACATTTTATACATACAAATTATACCATCCACAAAAAAACATTTTGTCTCGAAGAAAACACCATACAACTGGTCACCGTGTCAGCGTGCATGCGCCTACTCCGCCACAGGAGTCTCTACAGCGAGATGGGACAAGGATATCTCGGCCAGCCAAACCCTCCCCTAACTCGGACGACCCTGGGCCAATTGTGCGTCGCCTCATGGGTCTCCCGGTCGGCACGGTCTCGAACCAGCATCTGTAGAAATGTAGTTTGCACTTAGACCGCTGCGCCACTCGGGAAGTTCCATCCAAAGTTTTTAATGTTTATCAAAGTATCAAAATACTAAAATACTACACAGGACTCTTAAAGAATTTCATTTAAAAGTGAATTGTATTTTTTGATCACAGAAACAATGTGAAAATATGGAAAAATAAATAATGAAATATTAATTATATAAAGCTGTCAGTGTAATCATCTGCCAGAGAGTAGCCCCAATCGGCCCGAGCCCCAAGTAATACCTTTGGGACAGAAAACTCTCACCAGAATCGGCCCGAGCCCCAAGTAAATAAAATAAAATAAAATTGTATTGGTCACATACACATGGTTAGCAGATGTTAATGCGAGTGTAGCGAAATGCTTGTGCTTCTAGTTTTGACCGTGCAGTAATATCTGACAAGTAATATAGCAATTTCACAACAACTACCTTATACACACAAGTGTAAAGGAATGATTAAGAATATGTACATATAAATATAGAGATGAGCGATGGCCGAACGGCATAGGCAAGATGCAGTAGATGGTATAGAGTACAGTATATACTGTACATATGAGATGAGTAATGTAGGGTATGTAAACATTATATAAAGTGGCATTGTTTAAGTGACTAGTGATACATTTATTACATCCAATTATTAATTATTAAAGTGGCTAGAGATTGAGTGTGTATGTTGGCAGCAGCCACTCAATGTTAGTGATGGCTGTTTAACAGTCTGATGGCCTTGAGATAGAAGCTGTTTTTCAGTCTCTCGGTCCCAGCTTTGATGCACCTGTACTGACCTCGCCTTCTGGATGATAGCGGGGTGAACAGGCAGTGGCTCGGGTGGTTGTTGTCCTTGATGATCTTTATGGCCTTCCTGTGACATCGGGTGGTGTAGGTGTCCTGGAGGGCCGGTAGTTTGCCCCCGGTGATGCGTTGTGCAGACCTCACTACCCTCTGGAGAGCTTTATGGTTGTGGGCGGAGCAGTTGCCGTACCAGGCGGTGATACAGCCCGACAGGATGCTCTCGATTGTGCATCTGTAAAAGTTTGTGAGTGTTTTTGGTGACAAGCCAAATTTCTTCTCCATTTCAATTTGTCCGTGATGTGTACGCCGAGGAACTTAAAACTTTCCACCTTCTCCACTACTGTCCCGTCGATGTGGATAGGGGGATGCTCCCTCTGCTGTTTCCTGAAGTCCACGATCATCTCCTTTGTTTTGTTGACGTTCAGTGTGAGGGCCATCACCCTGTAGGCCGTCTCGTCGTTGTTGGTAATCAAGCCTACCACTGTAGTGTCGTCTGCAAACTTGATGATTGAGTTGGAGGCGTGCATGGCGACGCAGTCATGGGTGAACAGGGAGTACAGGAGAAGGCTGAGAATGCACCCTTGTGGGGCCCCAGTGTTGAGGATCAGCGGGGTGGAGATGTTGTTCCCTATCCTCACCACCTGGGGGGCGGCCCGTCAGAAAGTCCAGGACCCAGTTGCACAGGGCGGGGTCGAGACCCAGGTTCTCGAGCTTAATGACGAGTTTGGAGGGTACTATGGTGTTGAATGCTGAGCTGTAATCGATGAACAGCATTCTTACATAGGTATTCCTCTCGTCCAGATTGGTTAGGGCAGTGTGCAGTGTGATTACGATTGTGTTGTCTGTGGACCTATTGGGAAGGTAAGCAAATTGGAGTGGGTCTAGGGTGTCAGGTAGGGTGGAGGTGATATGATCCTAGTCTCTCAAACACTTCATGATGACGGAAGTGAGTGCTCAGTTACCTTAGCTTTCTTGGGAACAAGAACAATGGTGGCCCTCTTGAAGCATGTGGGAACAGCAGACTGGGTTAGGGATTGATTGAATATGTCCGTAAACACACCAGCCAGCTGGTCTGCGCATGCTCTGAGAACGCGGCTAGGGATGCCGCTTGGGCCGGCAGCCTTGCGAGAGTTAACATGTTTAAATGTTTTACTCACGTTGGCTGCGGTGAAGGAGAGCCCGCAGGTTTTGGTAGCGTGCCGTGTCAGCGGCACTGTATTATCCTCAAAGCGAGCAAAGAAGTTGTTTAGTTGGTCTGGGAGCAAGACATCGGTGTCCGTGACGGGGCTAGTTTTCATTTTGTAGTCCGTGATTGACTGTAGACCCTGCCACATACGTCTCATGTCTGAGCCATTGAATTGCGACTCTACTTTGTCTCTATACTGACGCTTAGCTTGTTTGATTGCCTTGCGGAGGGAATAGCTACACTGTTTGTATTCGGTTATGTTTCCGGTCGCCTTGCCATGATTAAAAGCAGTGGTTCGCGCTTTCAGGTTTGCGCGAATGCTGCCATCAATCCACGGTTTCTGGTTGGGGAAGGTTTAAATATTCACCTTGCATACCACATCACCGATGCACTTGCCAATAAACTCACTCACCGAATCAGCGTATACATCAATGTTATTGTCCGATGCTATCCGGAACATATCCCAGTCCACGTGATCAAAGCAATCTTGAAGCGTGGAATCAGATTGGTCGGACCAGCGTTGAACAGACCTGAGCACGGGCGTTTCCTGTTTTAGTTTCTGTCTATAGGCTGGGAGCAACAAAATTCAGTCGTGGTCAGATTTGTCGAAAGGAGGGCGAGGGATGGCTTTGTATGCGTCGCTGAAATTAGAGTAGCAATGGTCCAGAGTTTTACCAGCCCGGGTTGCGCATTCGATATGCTAACAACATTTAGGGAGCCTTGTTTTCAGATTAGCCTTGTTAAAATCCCCAGCTACAATAAATACAGCCTCTGTCACATTCTGACCTTAGTTCCTTTTTTATGTCTTTATTTTGGGGTGGGCATTCTATGTTGTTTTTCTATGTTTTGTTCTGTATGTTATATTTCTATGGGTTTGGCCTAGTATGGTTCTCAATCAGAGGCAGGTGTCAGTCGTTGTCTCTGATTGAGAGCCATATTTAGGAAACCTGTTTTCTATTGTGTTTTGTGGGTGAGTGTTTCCTGTGTTAGGGTTTGCACCATACGGTACTGTTTCGGTTTTCATTTTGATTCTCTTGTTCTTTTTTTGTATTTTGTATTCGTTCTCATTAAATTACATTATGGATACGTACCACGCTGCATTTTGGTCCTCCTCTCCTTCCACCAATGAGAACCGTTACAGCCTCAGGATATGTGGTTTCCAGTTTACATAGAGTCCAATGAAGTTCTTTCAGGGCCGTCGAGGTGTCTGCTTGGGGGGGATATACAAAACTGTGATTATAATCGAAGAGAATACTCTTGGTAGATAATAGAGTCGGCGTTTGATCGCAAGGAATTCTAGGTCAGGTGAACAAAAGGACTTGAGTTCCTGTATGTTGTTATGATCACACCATGACTCGTTAATTATAAGGCATACACCCCGCCCTTCTTCTTACCATAGAGATGTTTGTTTCTGTCAGCGCGATGCGTGAAGAAACCGGATGGCTGTACTGACTCTGATAACGTATCCCGAGTGAGCCATGTTTCTGTGAAACAAAGAATGTTACAATCTCTGATGTCTCTCTGGAAGGCAACCCTTGCTCGAATTTCATCTACCTTGTTGTCAAGAGACTGGACATTGGCGAGTAGTATACTCGGGAGCGGTGGGCGATGTGCCATTCTACGGAGCCTGACCAGAAGACCGCTCCGCCTACCCCTTCGGTGGCGCCGTTGTTTTTGGTCGCCTACTGGGATCTGATCCATTGTCCTGGGTGGTGGTTCAAACAGAGGATCCGCTTCGGGAAAGTCGTATTCCTGGCCATAACGTATGTAAGTTGACGTTGCTCTTAAATCCAAAAGTTCCTCCCGGCTGTATGTAATAAGACTTAAGATGTCCTGGGGTAACAGTATAAGAAATAACACGTAAAAAAACAAAATACTGCATAGTTTCCTAAGAACGTGAAGCGAGGCATCCATCTCTGTCAGCGCCAAACACAATATACATTGGGTCAGATAACTCTTGGATAACTCTTGGATAACTCTCACCAGAATCAACCCAAGCCCCAAGTAATACATTTGGGCCAGATAACTCTCAACATGAATCGGCCGAGCCCCAAGTAATATATTTGGGCCAGATAACTCATACCGGAATCAGCCCGAGCCCCAAGTAATACATTTGGGCCAGATAACTCATACCGGAATCGGCCCGAGCTCAATCCCCGCATCCTAGCCATAAGTAATTCTGCCGAAGGCGGCTCAGCTGAGTACCCCGACTCTCAGCCGGAATCGGCCCAGATGGGTGGGTATAAAGTAATTTTTAATGAGTTATACCCGTTTTTAAAGGCTTTCATGTTTTAGAGTCTCCTATAGGGCTACAGTGGGCAACAGCCAACTACATAATTATAACATAAGTTAAGAGTAAATGTTTTTGAGGTAGAAATGTAAAGAATTTTAGGATGTGAATTGGGTTGGAATTAATATTTGTATGTATTTTTTTATGTTTCTGAAATAATATGTCAGGGATTTATAAGACCAATTATTAAATAGACTTTAAAGAAAACAAAAGAAAACGTTGAAATACAATGAAAAGACAGAAAGATGATTTGCACAATAAAATAATTGAGAGAACCTTTTAAAGAGAAGCCACGTTCTTCTGTTTCATCATTTATCCAGTGTTACAGGAACTATTATCTGCTGCACCAGTCCCAAAACTGGGACCTGTAACATGTGCTCTTTGTCTCCTAGTGTATTTGAACAATGCCACTTCATATAATGTTTACATACCCTACATTACTCATCTCATATGTATATACTGTACTCTATACCATCTACTGCATCTTGCCATCTTGATGTAATAAATGTATCACTAGCCACTTTTAACAATGCCACTTTTATATGTTTACATACCTTACATTACTCATCTCATATGTATATACTGTACTCTATACCATCTAATGCATCTTGCCATGCCGTTCTATACCATCACTCATTCATATATTTTTTTTGTATGTACATATTCTTATTCATTCCTTTACACTTGTGTGTATAAGGTAGTTGTTGTGAATTTGTTAGGTTATAGTTAGGTTATCCAATTACTCGTTGGATATTATTGCATTGTCGGAACTAAGCACAAGCATTTCGCTACACTCGCATTAACATCTGCTAACCATGTGTATGTGACAAATAAGATTTGATTTGTGTGTCTGAGTGTGTGTGTGTTTCTGAGTGTGTGACGGAAAGAGCATGTGCTTCTCATGCAGCATGTCACATAACAAAAGCATTGCCCCCCCCCTGACAGAAAGAAACGTGGAGGTGACAGAACAGCCATAGCAACAGGAACAACACACACACACACACACATATTTTTGGTATTACTATCCTTGTGGGACCTACAATTTATTTATATTCAAATCCTATTTTCCCTAACCCTAACCCAACCCTAATCTTTACCCTAACCTTAACTCTAACCCTATCCTTAACCCCAAACTGTAAACCTAACTCCTAATCCAGTGGTCGATCACCAAACATTTCTGTAAAAACCCAACGCTGTTGGCAGCAGGTGCACTTGATTCAGCAGCCCTAGTGCCGGGGAAGGCAAAGTGTTCCCATTTTGAACCATTTCAGGTGTCTAATGGTAGATCTCCGCCTACCTGTCAGGCCCAGAGAGCAAATCAAGTGCACCTTTAGGCCTCCCACTGGCCAATCAGATACACTATATATACAAAAGTATGTGGACACCCCTTCAAATTAGTGGATTCGGCTATTTTAGCCACACCCGTTTCTGATATGTGTATAAAATTGAGCACACAGCCATGCAATCTCCATAGACAAACATTGGCACTAGAATAACCTTACTGAAGAGCTCAATGACTTTCAACGTGGCACCGTCATAGGATGCCACCTTTCCAACAAGTCAGTTCGTCAAATTTCTGCCCTGCTAGATCTACCCCGGGTCAACTGTAGGTGCTGTTATTGTGACGTGGACATGTCTAAGAGCAACAACGGCTCAGCCGCGAAGTGGTAGGCCACACAAATTCACAGAATGGGACCACCGAGTGCTGAAGTGTGTAAAAATCGTGTGTCCTCGGTTGCAACTGCCTCTGGAAGCAACAATAACTGTTCGTTGGGAGTTTCATGAAATGGCCAAGGAGCCGCACACAAGCCTAAGATCACCATGCGCAATGCCAAGCGTCAGCTGGAGTGTTGTAAAGCTCGCCGCCATTGGACTTAGCAGTGAAAACATGTTCTCTTGAGTGATGAATCACGCTTCACCATCTGGCAGTCCAACAGACTAGTTTGGCGGATGCCAGAAGAACGCTACCTGCCCCAATGCATAGTGCCAACTGTAAAGTCAACGCTACAGCATACAATGACATTCTAGACAATTCTGTGCTTTCAACTTTGTGGCAACAGTTTGGGGAAGCCCCTTTTCTGTTTCAGCATGACAATGCCCCCATGCACAAAGCAAGGTCCATACAGAAATGGTTTCTTGAGATCGGTGTGGAAGAACTTAACTGGCCTGCACAGAGCCAGGACGTCAACCCCATCGAACACCTTTGGGATGAATTGGAACACCGACTGCGAGCTAGGCCTAATCGCCCAACATCAGTGCCTGACCTTACTAATGCTCTTGTGGCTGAATGGAAGCAAGTCCCTGCAGCAATGTTCCAACATCAAGTGGAAAGCCTTCCCAGAAGAGTGTAGGCTGTTATAGCAGCAAAGGGGGGACCAACTCCATATTAATGCCCATGATTTTGGAATGAGATGTTCGATGAGTAGGTGTCCACATACTCATGTAGTGTAGCTCACCATGTCTGCACAGTTTCCTCGAGCGATAGACTGTAAAAAGAAGCCTTGAACGAACAGCAAAGTTGATACTGTGAAATTTCAGAACTTTTAAAACCATGACTAGAGACTCAACAAATATAGCAAAGAGCTGCTGTTTGTATTTGTAAGTTCATGTTTGAGTTGTTATTCAGCACTGTCAACACGTTGGTGACAGTGCAGGTAGCCTGGCGGGTAGAAGCATTAGGCCAGTAACTGAAAGGTTTCTGGATCAAATCCCCGAGCTGACAAGGTAAAAATCTGTCATTCTATCCCTGAGCAAGGCAGTTAACCCACTGTTCCCCGGGTGCCGATGACGTGGATGTCGATTAAGGCAGCCCCCTCACCTCTCTGATTCAGACGGGTTGGGTTAAATACGGAAGACACATTTCAGTTGAATGCATTCAGTTGTACAACTGACTAGGTGTCCCCCTTTCCTTTTGTTCAACACCTTTATAAGCCATATAAGCTTTATACGTGTATCTAGCACTGCAGCTGCAATGAATGGGTATAGTGTTCCGATAAGCTTGCATTGTTATTATTAGCAGTTTGCGTCTTTTAATATCAAGGAATATTTCACTTTCTCTGGTCATAGGAATGATCTGAGAAGAACAACATTGGCAGGGCAATTGAAGCATAGCCAATATGAAGTGATAATGTATTGGGCCTATAGCCTAATGCACGAACATCATTGCTACAGAACTGTTTTTAATTAGTAAATGTTGCCTAGGCTTACGTTTGTTAAGTCATGCTTAAAAAAAACTCTGAGCGGTGAATCTCCGCTTGCATTTTGATCCAGAAAGTGATCTAGACTCAGCGAAGGTTGGTGACCACTGCCCTAACCCTAATTCTAACCCTAAACCTAACCCCTAAGCTTAAAATAGCCTTTGTCCTCGTGGGGACCTGGGAAATGTCCTCACAAGGGAAATGGTGTAGTATGTTGAGCCCGTAGCGATACAGTACAAATGACCTCTATCTTAAATGCCCAATCTCACCCCTTTTTGTCTCTTCCTAACAACATTATTGCCTCCTAGTATAGGTTGGCTGTAAATGCTTGTGATTTTACACAGCCAGGGTAAAGCACCCTGAGAACGGTGTAGTAAAGAGAGGGTGTGTCCGAAATGGCACCCTTTTCCCTATATAGTGCATTACTTTTGACCAGGGCCCGCATGGTCAAAAGTAGTGCACTATTGAGGGAATAGGGTGCCCTTTCGGACGCAGACAGTGAGATGGAACCACTCCCACAGCAGGGCCAAACTACAGCACTATCACCAGAATTATGGAACCCAAGGGAAGATTACCTCCTTTTTATTTTGTTCCGGGGAAGGAGGACAATCATCTCTTGTTTTTCTGCAAATCTGCATGTTTTATCCCCTCTATCTCTTTTTCGTTCACCTCTGATTCTACTCCTTTGTCTGTATCTTGCTGTCTCTCACTTTCGATCTATTCTTTATTTTATTTTCACCCTCTAACTCCTCCTTCTCCTCTCACTCTCTTTTTCTCTCTCGCTCTATCTTTTTTCTCCCTCTCTCACTATAATAACCAGTCGGATTCTGATGGCGGTGATAAATCCCGCTATCTCCCCCTCTTTCTCTCCCACCAGCCAAATTACCAGCTGGTTACTATAGAGACATGTTTATACATGCACTTTCCTGTTGTTATTATTCCCAATCTGCCCTTTCTCTCACTGCCTCTCCTCCCTCGGTTTTCTCTGCCTAGCTTCCTAATGGACTTGTTTCGTCTCTTTCTTTCTTTCTTTCTTCTTACCTGACTTCATTTTCCTAGGCCATGATCCCTGTCGGTTGTTCATTCTCTTTCCCTCATATCTTTTCAATCTCTCATTATCCCTCTAATTTCTTTGCCTCCATCAACTCAGTGAATTGCTATGCAGGGTCTCATTCCAGAGAATGAATGCCTAATTTACACCCAATACTTAGTAGTTACATTCTGAAAGCTGCCTCCCAATCTGTCTGGCTCAGGGGCTGAATTTTTTTTCTTCTCTTCTATTATCTAACCATTGTGCTGCTCTTTATGATAATGCATGGTTGTGGGTATGTGCCATACATCATTGTTTGCCAAACACTTCCCTATACCTTTGTGACTGGGGATCTAATGTAAAGTAGATACAGTAAAAGCAGTGGGTTGTCTTTCTGGACCCTCATGAAAGTCTAATGAAGGTCTGATTCATGTTTGTATGCACCCAAGTAGAAAATGAGAATATGAGGCATACAGTGCATTCGGAAAGTATTCAGACCCCTTGACTTTTTCCACATTTTGTTACGTTACAGCCTTATTCTAAAATGGATTAAATAGTTTTTTCCCCCTGATCAATCTACACACAATACCCCGTAAAAACAAAGCAAAAACAGTTTTTTTGAATTTACCACAGGTGGACTCCAATCAAGTAGTAGGAACATCTCAAGGCTGATCAAGGGAAACAGGATGCACCTGAGCTCAATTTCGAGTCTCATAGCAAAGTGTCTGAATACTTATGTAAATAAGGTATTTCTGTTTTTTTTTTATATATACATTTGCAAAAAACCTACCATGTTACTCCTACTGCAAATCAGAGAGGGCGCTAATGCAGGACAAATGGTCATGGGAACAATTATGCAATGTATTAGACCTGCCACCAACTCCAAAGCTACACTTAAAGAGGTAATGATTTAATCCCCTGCTTCACAAAATATGTATATGAGCCTTTGTGTTGTGATATTGCCACCTGTTGTGAGTCAGATCATAATCAGAAAGTACTGTGAGCTTTCAGCTTCATAACTGAAGCTAATTCTACATTTGACACATTTGGTTTTGCGATAGAGATGGCCTCTTTTCTAACTTCTTCAGCACAATAGTACAGCGAGACAGATTTTGGGCACCATACACCAAGCAGCCATATTGGCATGGCAGTAAAGGCTCGGCTGATGCCAAAACTGGCTATGATACAGAGCAAGACAGCAGGGATGGGTTGCCGTGACATCGATGACACAATGTGTGTCACCCCTCCTCTGTATTACTGGCATTTAGCGGCATGTCTCTCAATCGCAGCGTGTCAGGCCTTGCTCCGTTCCTTCTCGGGACAAATATCACAGAGACTCAGCAATAATATTAAGAATTGACTCGGTGGCAACTCTAATATGATTTGTGTAAAGATATGGTGTTGATACCCTTATCGCATTGCAGGGCTTAGTTAATGTATTCAGCATGGTTATGATCACAGGGACTAATATTTTGATATGGATGGATATGTGGCAATGCTTTAAAACAATCATACCATGTATCATGTCCTATTTATCGTTTATGGTATTGTGTAGCCATTTAGTTTTTTTGCCATACAAACTTTTTATCTGGTTAACTTCTCCAGTCAGAGTCTGTGTGCCATGGCATTATAGACTAGCCGGGCATTTCATTCCCCCTTGTTCCCCTTGCTATAATTTTTATGTACAAAAAGTGAATAATAAACACATTTAATTCAAATGAAAATGCAACACATTTCTGCCTTAATTCTAATTTATTTGCCTAAATTGAGCCTCCTTTTGGTCTCCCAATGGCTGGCTGGCAGAAGAGTTAATAAATAAATAATTGTGTCGATGCAATGAACCATTTAGCAGAGCAAATCCTAATGAACTGTACTACTTCACCTGTCTCATCAACATGCACAAAAGTCTTCAATGTCATGCAGTAACTTCTGCCCGCTCTTCACACACATCCACATATACAGACACACTGCATCACTTCATAATTAGATCCTTTATCTATCAAAGCATTCACTATGACATTAATTATAACAGTATAATGTAATCATATGAAAATGTGCTGGTGTATAATGTGCTCAGATAATATTTCCTCACTCATTTATCTTTTTTACCCACCACACTGGCTGTTGGTCGATCTATTTGTCTCGGTGTTCCTCTGTTCTCTTCATTGCTCATTAGTGTCATTTGGTAAATGGATATCTCTCTGGTGGTTTTCTTTATCCCCCCTCTCCCTCCCCCTCCTTCTTCTCATAGCAAATGAGAAATGAGGAAAAGATATCTTTCTCTAATGGGCGCTCTGAATAATCGGGCTGTATGTTAGGGGATTTAATTGTACGCTCAACGTTTTTTTGATCCCTTTTTCTGCTGTTCTCCTGCCTCACCCAATTGCCTACAAACGACTTTGGATCCATCCAGACCTGAGATCTTATGTTCACTCTATTTGTTCTTTTTTTTATTCCTTTTTTAAAAATCTCCCCCTTACTCTACTGTCAGTGTTGGTTTTTCCCTCTCTCCTGCAATGATACCTTTTATATTTTCTTTATGTATAAAGTACTGCAGATTTTGCTGTGCATACATATTGTGCTTTTTTCACTCTTTTTCTCTCTCCCTGTTGGGAACTGAGGAATCCGTTTGGAAGAGTGGAGGATTCAGAGAGGGTGAAAGAGAGGTGGAACAATGGCAACACTCTCTTCCATTCTCCCTCTATCTCTCTGGTTGCTGTATCTGGTTGTTATCTGGTTGTTGATGGCCAAAATGCATCCATTGTGACTGCTGAGGATACAACTAAGCAGTGAGTGCACTGCTGGCTGTCTTTTTCATATTTCATACAAGTACCTGCTGAAGTACCTGCTGGAGGGCCTGTTGTCCGGACCTCTGGTAGTCTCTATGGGGGTGCCACAGAGTTCAATTCTCGGGCCGACTCTTTTCTCGGTATATATCAATGATGTTGAAATTTAAATGTTTTTTTAGAGTAAAGTACATCGAAAAAAAATCAAAAGAAAACTGCAAACTGAATAGGAGACCAAACAAGCAGCAAACAAAGAAGAAAGGCTTTTGAAAAAGTAACAATTTTTCATAAAATTATACCGTTTTCTTAGCTAGCTAAGTTGTTTACCTGTTGCTAGGCAGTTGCTAGGGACATTCCTGAAAGAAGCTAGCTAGCTAACAAGGAGTGTCTAGTTGGCAGAAGAGAAGAAGGGACAAAGAAGGGACAAAGTGGGACAAAATAAGGACAGAAGAAAAGGGAAAGGGGACATTAAGGTGAAGCAGTCCTCTAAAGACACAAAAGACAATAATACAAGAAACAACACTTCTATTGCCTCTCCCTCTACGATACGCACTTCCGGTTTGGTTTGGAGCGAGTAGTTGCATTCCGCTTTGCTCCACAGGTAGTATTACAGGTAGTATTACATTTCATTTCATTACAGTACAACAGTTTGATTTGTTTGATCTTAGCTGGCTACATAGCCGTCTTTGTATCCAAGATAATTGTGTAGTCTAGAGTAATTGTCGAGGTTACCTAGCCAGTTAGAGGTTACCTAGCCAGCTACACTTTCAAACAAAGTCAACAACGCAGCCACTGCTAGCTAGCCTATTTCACCAGCCAGCAGTACTATATCATTTTAGTCAATAAGATTTTTTGCAACGTAAGCTTAACTTTCTGAACATTCGAGACGTGTAGTCCACTTGTCATTCCAATCTCCTTTGCATTAGCGTAGCCTCTTCTGTAGCCTGTCAACTATGTGTCTGTCTATCCCTGTTCTCTCCTCTCTGCACAGACTATACAAACGCTTCACACCGCGTGGCCGCTGCTACTCTAACCTGGTGGTCCCAGCGCGCACGACCCACGTGGAGTTCCAGGTCTCAGGCAGCCTCTGGAATTGCCGATCTGCGGCCAACAAGGCAGAGTTCATCTCAGCCTATGCTTCCCTCCAGTCCCTCGACTTCTTGGCACTGACGGAAACATGGATTACCACTGATAACACTGCTACTCCTACTGCTCTCTCCTCGTCTGCCCACGTGTTCTCGCACACCCCGAGAGCTTCTGGTCAGCGGGGTGGTGGCACTGGGATCCTCATCTCTCCCAAGTGGACATTCTCTCTTTCTCCCCTGACCCATCTGTCTATCGCCTCCTTTGAATTCCATGCTGTCACAGTTACCAGCCCTTTCAAGCTTAACATCCTTATCATTTATCGCCCTCCAGGTTCCCTTGGAGAGTTCATCAATGAGCTTGACGCCCTGATAAGTTCCTTTCCTGAGGATGGCTCACCTCTCACAGTTCTGGGTGACTTTAACCTCCCCACGTCTACCTTTGACTCATTCCTCTCTGCCTCCTTCTTTCCACTCCTCTCCTCTTTTGACCTCACCCTCTCACCTTCCCCCCCTACTCACAAGGCAGGCAATACGCTTGACCTCATCTTTACTAGATGCTGTTCTTCCACTAATCTCATTGCAACTCCCCTCCAAGTCTCCGACCACTACCTTGTATCCTTTTCCCTCTCGCTCTCATCCAACACTTCCCACACTGCCCCTACTCGGATGGTATCGCGCCGTCCCAACCTTCGCTCTCTCTCCCCCGCTACTCTCTCCTCTTCCATCCTATCATCTCTTCCCTCTGCTCAAACCTTCTCCAACCTATCTCCTGATTCTGCCTCCTCAACCCTCCTCTCCTCCCTTTCTGCATCCTTTGACTCTCTATGTCCCCTATCCTCCAGGCCGGCTCGGTCCTCCCCTCCTGCTCCGTGGCTCGACGACTCATTGCGAGCTCACAGAACAGGGCTCCGGGCAGCCGAGCGGAAATGGAGGAAAACTCGCCTCCCTGCGGACCTGGCATCCTTTCACTCCCTCCTCTCTACATTCTCCTCTTCTGTCTCTGCTGCTAAAGCCAATTTCTACCACTCTAAATTCCAAGCATCTGCCTCTAACCCTAGGAAGCTCTTTGCCACCTTCTCCTCCCTCCTGAATCCTCCTCCCCCTCCTCCCCCCTCCTCCCTCTCTGCTGATGACTTCGTCAACCATTTTGAAAAGAAGGTCGACGACATCCGATCCTCGTTTGCTAAGTCAAACGACACCGCTGGTTCTGCTCACACTGCCCTACCCTGTGCTTTGACCTCTTTCTCCCCTCTCTCTCCAGATGAAATCTCGCGTCTTGTGACGGCCGGCCGCCCAACAACCTGCCCGCTTGACCCTATCCCCTCCTCTCTTCTCCAGACCATTTCCGGAGACCTTCTCCCTTACCTCACCTCGCTCATCAACTCATCCTTGACCGCTGGCTACGTCCCTTCCGTCTTCAAGAGAGCGAGAGTTGCACCCCTTCTGAAAAAACCTACACTCGATCCCTCCGATGTCAACAACTACAGACCAGTATCCCTTCTTTCTTTTCTCTCCAAAACTCTTGAACGTGCCGTCCTTGGCCAGCTCTCCTGCTATCTCTCTCAGAATGACCTTCTTGATCCAAATCAGTCAGGTTTCAAGACTAGTCATTCAACTGAGACTGCTCTTCTCTGTGTCACGGAGGCGCTCCGCACTGCTAAAGCTAACTCTCTCTCCTCTGCTCTCATCCTTCTAGACCTATCGGCTGCCTTTGATACTGTGAACCATCAGATCCTCCTCTCCACCCTCTCCGAGCTGGGCATCTCCGGCGCGGCCCACGCTTGGATTGCGTCCTACCTGACAGGTCGCTCCTACCAGGTGGCGTGGCGAGAATCTGTCTCCGCACCACGTGCTCTCACCACTGGTGTCCCCCAGGGCTCTGTTCTAGGCCCTCTCCTATTCTCGCTATACACCAAGTCACTTGGCTCTGTCATATCCTCACATGGTCTCTCCTATCATTGCTATGCAGACGACACACAATTAATCTTCTCCTTTCCCCCCTCTGATAACCAGGTGGTGAATCGCATCTCTGCATGTCTGGCAGACATATCAGTGTGGATGACGGATCACCACCTCAAGCTGAACCTCGGCAAGACGGAGCTGCTCTTCCTCCCGGGGAAGGACTGCCCGTTCCATGATCTCGCCATCACGGTTGACAACTCCATTGTGTCCTCCTCCCAGAGTGCTAAGAACCTTGGCGTGATCCTGGACAACACCCTGTCGTTCTCAACTAACATCAAGGCGGTGACCCGTTCCTGTAGGTTCATGCTCTACAACATTCGCAGAGTACGACCCTGCCTCACGCAGGAAGCGGCGCAGGTCCTAATCCAGGCACTTGTCATCTCCCGTCTGGATTACTGCAACTCGCTGTTGGCTGGGCTCCCTGCCTGTGCCATTAAACCCCTACAACTCATCCAGAACGCCGCAGCCCGTCTGGTGTTCAACTTTCCCAAGTTCTCTCACGTCACCCCGCTCCTCCGCTCTCTCCACTGGCTTCCAGTTGAAGCTCGCATCCGCTACAAGACCATGGTGCTTGCCTACGGAGCTGTGAGGGGAACGGCACCTCCGTACCTTCAGGCTCTGATCAGGCCCTACACCCAAACAAGGGCACTGCGTTCATCCACCTCTGGCCTGCTCGCCTCCCTAACTCTGAGGAAGTACAGTTCCCGCTCAGCCCAGTCAAAACTGTTCGCTGCTCTGGCACCCCAATGGTGGAACAAACTCCCTCACGACGCCAGGTCAGCGGAGTCAATCACCACCTTCCGGAGACACCTGAAACCCCACCTCTTTAAGGAATACCTAGGATAGGATAAAGTAATCCTTCTAACCCCCCCCCCCCTTAGTTAGATGTTAGATGCACTATTGTAAAGTGGTTGTTCCACTGGATATCATAAGGTGAATGCACCAATTTGTAAGTCGCTCTGGATAAGAGCGTCTGCTAAATGACTTAAATGTAAATGTAAATGTAATGTCGCTATTGCTGCGGGTGATTCTTTGATCCACCTCTACGCAGACGACACCATTCTGTATACATCTGGCCCTTCTTTTGACACTGTGTTAACAAACCTCCAAACGAGCCTCAATGCCATACAACACTCCTTCCGTGGCCTCCAACTGCTCTTAAATGCTAGTAAAACTAAATGCATGCTCTTCAACCGATCACATCACGACTCTGGACGGTTCTGACTTAGAATATGTGGACAACTATAAAAACCTAGGCGCCTGGCCCGACTGTAAATTCTCCTTCCAGACTCATATTAAGCATCTCCAATCCAAAATTAAATCTAGAATCGGCTTCCTATTTCACAACAAAGCATCCTGCACTCATGCTGCCAAACACACCCTTGTAAAACTGACTATCCTACCAATCCTTGACTTCGGTGATGTCATTTACAAAATAGCCCCCAACACTCTACTCAGCAAATTGGATGAAGTCTATCACAGTGCCATCCGTTTTGTCACCAAAGCCCCATATACTACCCACCACTGCAACCTGTATGCTCTCGTTGGCTGGTCCTCGCTACATATTCGTCGCCAAACCCACTGGCTCCAGGTCATCTATAAGTCTTTGCTGCCTTATCTCAGCTCACTGGTCACCGTAGCAACACCCACCCGTAGCACGCGGTCCAGCAGGTATATTTCACTCGTCAACCCCAAAGCCAACACCTCTTTGGCCGCCTTTTCTTCCAGTTCTCTGCTGCCAATGACTGGAACGAATTGCAAAAATCCCTGAAGTTGGAGACGTATATCTCCCTCACTAACTTTAAGCATCAGCTGTCAGAGCAGCTTATCGATCGCTGCAGCTGTACACAGCCCATCTGTAAATAGCCCATCCAACTACATACCTCATCCCCATATTTGTTTTTGTTTTTCTGCTCTTTTGCACACCAGTATTTCTACTTGCACATCTTCATCTGCACATCTATCACTCCAGTGTTAATTGCTATATTGTAATTACTTCGCCACTATGGCCTATTTATTGCCTTCCCTCCTTACTTCATTTGCACACACTGTATACAGATTTTTCTATTGTGTTATTGACTGTACGTTTGTTTATTTCATAAGTAACTCTGTGTTGTTGTTTTTGTCGCACTGCTTTGCTTTATCTTGGCCAGGTCGCAGTTGAAAATGAGAACTTGTTCTCAACTAGCCTACCTGGTTAAATAAAGGTGAAATAAATAAAAAATACCATGTGTTTTTCTGGTGGTGTAGTCAGTCAACATACAGTATAGTGGTGTATAATGTCTCTGGCGTCATGGTCTTTCTCCATTTGGCCTGAGGCGAAGCATCTGTACACATCTGCAGTGGTGGAGTATCCCCCATCGCCTCATTATCTGAGCTGGAGCTGCTTAGTGATTTATTTACCTGCTCACCGTATGATGCCCAGGCAAAAGTCAAAGAGTGAGAGAGAGAGAGAAAGAGCGAGAGCGAGAGAGAGACTGGGCGAGTAGAGGTGAGGAACGGGCGATAGAGGGAGCGAGAGACTGGGCGAGCGAGGTGAGGGGAGGGTGATGAAGGGAGAGAGAGACTGGGCAAGCAAGGTGAGGAGAGGGAGTGGAGAGAAAGAGTGATTGGGAGTGTGAGGTTAGAAGAGGGCGATGAAAGAGAAAGAGAGGTGTTTAAGCGATGATAACGTGCTGACAATGAGTGTAACAGATGGAAACATTATGTTCAGATTTACAGATTGAAATAGAGGCAAAGAGTTAGGGGAAATGATTGTCGACTGAGATTCAATGTGCTGATTCACATTTGTGTATTAAGCTTAGTTAGAATCGAGACATGATTTAATCATACAAAGTTGGGAAAATCACTCTCGAGTCAAAAAGATGACAAACCACATTACTCTGACTCTCTCCATTCATACACTACAAAGTACAGTAAACACTTCCTAGCAACCAGATATGAGAGAATGTGGCTGTTCCATATCTATAACATCATTATAACAAGTTGACAGGGTGACAGCCAGCAGGAGCTTGCCAAGGTCAACCCAGGGCCTCTGAGCCATCACTTTTATCCTCAGCCAGTGCCATGCGAGTCGCAGGAGCGCTCCCTCTTTCTCCCAACCAACACCTGGGTCCCCTCTGGATCTCCAGGCTTAGCTAACTCATCCGTGTAAGCACATCTCTCCCGACTGTTGGAACTAGCCTCCGTGGGGGCCCCCGAGCTGGCTTTGCCACACAGCACACGACGAGCGAAGAGGCATGCACCGACGATTTCACTGGAAGGGAGACAGGCGCTTAGAGAGAAATCCCCCCAGCACCACCACCACCACTACCACCCTCCACCCATCTCTCTACCCTCGAGGTTCGGTGCCAGTCAGCCAGGTCACAGCCAAGTCCTGCTGCTGTCTGGAGGCGTATGATGGTTGCGTTCCAAATGGCAACATATGGTTGTGTGCCAAATGGCACCCTATTCCCTACATAGTGCGCCTATGGGCCCTGGTGAGCCCTATTAGCCCTGGTCAAAAGTAGTGGATTATATAGCGAATAGGGGGCCATTTGGGACTCAGTCTCTCCAACTCGTTTCCACTGTAGACTGTGTGTGAGTCCGTGAGGTTTCAGTGTAAAGGCCCTTGTTCAGCGTGATCAGGATTTACCAGTTGAAGTGCTAAATGACCCTTTTAATGTCACCGGCAAGAACACAGAGCCATCTCTCGATTTGGCGGGAGCCCTTCAGTGGCAGCCAGGCAGAGTTTGATAGAGTGTGGAGGTTCTAACAGGCAGGAAACCTGGTGACCTTTCACTGTTTTTGACGCTCGGACTCGATTGCCCTTTCGAAAATGCTAATACTGAATGGCTTGCCATAAAACGGGCCCTCGGCAACAACAAAAAAGGGTTCTAGAGTACCACTTCCAGGAAGCAGTGAGTGAAGTTTGGGGTCATGGCTCTAACTGATCCAGAACCAAGTGTATTCATTGTCCTAAAGTGTGTCCCAAATGGTACCCCATTCCCGATATAGTGTACTACTTTTGTCCAGGGCCGATAGGGCAGCCACAATGTTTTTGAGCCACTATTCAAAAGCCTCCAAGCATTATAGATTCAAACAGCATGTGAAACTCAGAGTAGTTTCTGAGTTTAAAATATAACTTTTGCAATTTGTAGGGGGGAATTACAAAATCAATCAAGTCTCTTGCCGAGACTTTATGATTAATGCTGTTTTTTTTTCTTCAGGCTGAAAAATTATGTATTTCTCTTTAACCATCTAGTAAGCCCTGAGCGAGGCACATAGCTACTTAACTTCAGGAGCTGTCTCAGAAACAACAACAACATAAAAGCAACTTCATTATCAGAAAATGTATTCATTGGTGTGCAAAATGTGATAGAAAGTATAATTGTCTTTAATGAAAGACTGCAATGTGGCCTTAAACACAAGCACCTCTTCACAGCCAAATCAAAAGCACAAAACCGCTCTGCCCAGGGCTCAGAAGTGGATCACCTCCATCTCAATTATCGAGGGCGGATGATGGTAATAAGCTGCTTCGGTGCGATTCACAACACCTCTAATAATGAGACATCCTCAATCAGAGAAAAAACCCTGACAACCTTTATCTTTCAGAAAAGTTTGACAGGAGAGTTGCAAAGTAAGTGTATCTCCTCAAATATCTCCTTCGAATATCTCTTTTCATCCTACATATTATCCTCTTTATTCATACATTTTTTCATCCTCTCTCACTCTTTTACCATGCTCTCTTTCAAAACCTTAATTAGCATTAGCAAACTCATCACATTATTAGCGACTCAATTTGGTACAACGATAAAGCGAAAAAGAACAATGAAGTGTGAAGGGCTTTACTGTATTAAGTGCTGCTCTTGCAGATATTAGTTCATCAGAGGAGAGAACATGCTCAACCAAGATGGCTGTCATAGTTTTAAGTCCATGGCTGCATCCCAAATGGCATCTATTTCCTTTATAATGGACTACTTTTGACCAGGTGCACTACTGTATATAGGGAAAAGGGTGCCATTTGGGACAGCCTATTTTTCTATGTACTGAATCTCTGCAGATGTTTATATACTACTGAAGTCATTGGCAATGCGGTGCCTGATAGGGCATACAAGCTGTGTCACTGGTGAACACTTAACCCCTCTGATAGCCTCATTGCTATATACCAATAGACTACTGCCTAATAATGCTCCTCCAAGGCATTGCACTTGCCCCTTTACAAGTGCTTACAATTGAGAGATCCTGGTCCCCTGCCTAAAATAGCTCTCCGGGCTTTGGCTCGGCTATCCCCCCTGTCGTTCACCCTGACCAGCACAATAGATGGTAGATGAAAGGGGTTTAAATAGAGGCAGATATTGCACTGTGGCTTTCAGCCGGCTGGCCCACAGACAGCCAATAGGGTCAATATCCCTGTCGGAGAGGAGAGGCTGGGTGAGCCATCTATCCATCAGACAGGGACCATGCAGGCCAGGCAGCACAAAAAGCACGAGACCTCATTACAGCGGACCAGTGTCCGCACGGCCGTCCGCCTGGGCCGCTCATTGACCAGTCGGCTGAGCAATGAGCGAGACTGAGAGGGCAGGGCTGCAAACTCCTCATATCGGTCAGGCCATTGACCACCCGTCCTTGGCTGCTGCGCCCCCGCACCCTGCCCCCACGCCAGCCCATCGGCAATTATTCAGACAGTTAATTAGGTCAGTCAGCTCCTCCATCCCCACAGGAGGAACAATGTGCAAGACTGCTGAGACTGACCTACTGACTCTCCTTCGGTGGAATGTCTGAACATCGCTGGCTGTAATCGGTCCAACACCCAGGGACGGTTGACCTAACCAAATTCATGATTAAACTCCTGACCCTCCACTGTACTGTAGACCTGCCAGCCCACCCTGCAATGTTCCCAAGCATATGACGTGGTACAACCATGGGCCACGTGAAGGATTGGACTGTGCTTCATTTTTCTCTGATAGCATGCAGACATCCGATTGAGGGGAATGGATTGATCTAGAGCAGGGTTATTAAGGCCATAGATTCCACAGGCTTTTGTGCTAGATATTCATGGCAACCTTACATAACCACCAACATATAGATAGTAACTTACTGGAAGTTGCACATCTTACATACTGACTATAACTTTATTATACCTTGCATATCAAATCTGATTATCAACTCTGACAAGGTTAATGGACTAAGCCTTGATGGAGGTGACAGTGAACTGCTGCCCTTCAAGGCATGTCTTCTCAAATCGTGATTTAGTGGTTGGATCCAAAACCTGCTGTGTCATATTTTTATATAATCTCTCTTACTAAAGCCCAATACGCTGTTTATTTACCAAATGTAAGGCCATAATTCTGTCAGTGTCCTCCTTCCAAAAGCACACGGGGGAAAGGTTGATGTCCATGCCAAGTCCCCGGTCTGATAGGGATTGCGACATTTCCTCTCCTACCTGAGGGCCTCAATGCACCTCACCCCCGTCGACGTCTAAAATGCTCCAATTCCTAAGGAGCAATATCTCCTCCTCACAGAGAAAACGGTCACATGCTCCATTATTTCAAACTGAACTTTTGACCTAATATTTACAGAGAGAGGAGGCGAAAAATAACCCTCGACGTGACACTTTGGAGTTTAGTCGGCATGTTGTTGTTTGAATGGATGCTACAGGAATATCATTATTTTAGACATAGGATGTTAACAGGTGAATGGATAACAAAAATATCTCCAATTATTAAGAGACAATCAACATTTAGGTGACTATTTCTATTCTGTCTCTATTCTTGTTTGGTGCTGATGTCCTATCACTATAACTCAATGTCCAAGGGAGTAAACCAGGTTCCCGTCAGGCCCTACGGCTGTGATCCTGAAGACTTAGACTAATATCGCCTTTGACTCTGATTCACTCTGCCATTGAGTTCACTCTGCCAGCGTAGTTTTCTTCTCATAGATTCTCATTAGTGTTGGGTGGTGAAACAAGAGAGGATGTAGAGTGCAACTCAGCCAATCCAAAATGTACTCTACTGTACCATCAACACCTCATGACAATGAGAAGCACACCAAATTAAATGATGATGCTCACTATCAAACTATTACAGTACATTTACACACCACCGTTATCGATTGATGTAAAGAGAGAATTTGAAAGAGAGAGAGAGAAATAAAGAGAGCGATGGAAGGAGGTGAAAAGGAAAGAGAAACATCTATGGATTCATTGAGCACCTTACTTAATTGCTTCCGTAAATCGATTTTCGTCCCGTTGCTTGGGCGACGTCCCAAATGGCAACCTTATGCTTTATAGTGCACTACATTTGACCAGGGCCCATAGGGCTCAGTAGTGCACTATAAAGGGAATAGGGTGCCATTTGGTACGCATCCTTGCTCAGTTGAGACTGCTGATTTGGGAGGAGCTGGATATTGACCCTGTCGTTGATTGTGCATTTCCTTTATACATAACCAATTCTCAGAGGCTTAATAAGAGAGAAGCTCTATAAAAAGAAACGCACGCTTGGCTCTACCAAATACTTGAGGTACAGTACAGTCAACTATCATCTCTTAAGTTGTTTTGCTTACCCTACAGTTTTCTCAAGTAGAAGTTATGGCTTCCAGGCTACAGCCTGTCATCATGCTTGTCAATATTTGTTCCTGTACCTGTCAAGTGTTGTTGTATATAGCTTATGTAAGCGTCATCACATTTTCAAGGTACTGCTCCATAATAAAAAATAAAAAATGTAACCTTTATTTAACTAGGCAAGTCGGTTAAAAGAACAAATTCTTATTTACAATGACGGCCTAGGAACAGTGGGTTAACTGCCTTGTTCAGGAGAAGAACGACAGATGTTTACCTTGTCAGCTCGGGGATTCGATCGAGCAACCTTTCGGTTACTGGCCTAACCACTAGGCTACCTGCCGCCCCGTTATACACCCAGCTAGCAATGAGATGTGATATTATTTCTATAGATTTTTAGTCAATGGTAAGAGAGCACTAAGACTTTCCCCAATACCTTTGACCATCCCCCCTCTTATCTCCCTCCTTTCTCCTCCCTCCTTCTTTCTACTGTAATACTCCATGCGTCACTCATGCTAATAATAATACTTATAATAATAAATAATACTTTTTGTCTTTTCATCAGACCCATGCTGCTCTCCCATCTCTTGTTTGTTCCTCTCCTCTCTTCAATATTTCATGCCATTGAAAGTGCATCTGTTCTGGCGTTTTCCCATGCCCTACCACCTCCTGACTGTTAAAACATGATTTGCTATCATTAGACATCCCTCTCCTTGACTCTTTCACCCCCCTTGCTTCTCAATCATCTCCGTTGGGACCATCATGTTTGGTGATGATGACCCTCGCTGCAATGATTGCCATCATTTATTTCATTTTTTCCTCATGTTTGTATGCCATTGTTCCATTATTGTCGCTACCTCAATTTTGCAAACACACTACCACCATTTTGCACGCACGCACACACACGCATGCACACACAGACAAAAGTCAATCACTTATTATTCATGTGTCTCGTGCCTCTGTTATGATATCTCTCATCAATATTGCTAGGACATACAGCATGCCCCCATTCCCCTTATCCCTTCTTTTTCATTCACCACGATCCTTTACCAATCCCCAGCTCATTCCCTGAAGGCTCACCCTTCATCCACTCATTCACTTTCTCTCTCTCTCTTTTCACCATGTCCTGACAATACAGAACATTGTTCTTGATGGCTTGGCAGATGCCATTATCCCTGGCCGATATCTTCACAATCACATTAGCCATTTGTACAGCTGGGTACTTGCTGGAGCAAATCAGGTTAAGCACCACGCTCACCTACCTGCCTACATATTACCTCGACTAACCTGTACCCCCGCACATTTGACTCAGCACCGGTAACCCCTGTATATAGCCTCGTTATTGTTATTTTATTGTGTTACTTTTTTAAACTTTAGTTTATTTAGTAAATATTTTCTTAAAACTGCATTATTGCTTAACGGTTTGTAAGTAAGAATTTCACAGTAAGGTCTACACCTGTTGTATTTGGCGCATGTGATACATTTGATTTGATTTGAGCAGTAAGGCCCACCTGGAGTTCAGACCTGCCATCCTCCTAATTGCCAATAATCATAACAGCCACGTTATGGTGTCCTTTGTCTTTCTCTCTCCTCCTCCCTAAACTTTCTTTGACCAAATATTGTTGTTTGTCTTATGAATAATGGTTGGTTACACTCATTAAATGTGTTTATTTTGGATCCCCCTCATTCACAGAATTCTGTGAACACTTCATTCAAAGTGGGTCTTTGGTGTTTGAATTTAAAATATGAATATTATTTAGTGAGATAAGAAATGAAAGAAACAAAGAGAGAAAAATAGAGTGGTAAATAGAGATAGGACAAAATGGATGAGAAACAAAGCACAACATAAAAAAAAAAATCTCTGTATATTAATTATGTTAGTAAATGAATAATAAGCCAATGAGGATATATGAATACGAAGAGATAGATTGATGATATATGATCTAAATAATCAATGTGTCCATACCGGTACCATTCATGAATTAATCATTATGCATATAGAGTAAACAAGGTAACAACCTACTCTAGTGTAAGGCTACAAATGTCTAGCATCGTTGAAAGAACAACATTGTAACGGTTTTCTTCCAGGGGTGAAGGAGAGGACCAAAGTGCAGCGCGGCTAGTGTTAAACATGTTTAATAAAGAACAAGTGAAACACTACAAACAACAATACAAAATAACAAATGTGCAAAAACCGAGACAGACCTATCTGGTGCAGACAATCACAGAGACAGGAAACAAACACCCACAAAATCCCAACACAAAACAAGCCTCCTATATATGATTCTCAATCAGGGACAACGATTACCATCTGCCTCTGATTGAGAACCATATTAGGCTGGACATAGAAACAGACAAACTAGACACACAACATAGAATTCCCACCCAGCTCACGTCCTGACCAACACTAAACAAGCAAAACACATAACTCTGGTCAGGACGTTACAAACATGCTATGTGCACATCCGCAACACATCAAATCTAAACATATTTGATTATTGATGACATGAAGAAATCCACTAGAGACCATGCCTCCTTCTCCCATACTATGTACGTACAAAGCCTACATTGAGAAACTCACAGTCTCACACGCATACATAGGCCTACCCTTCCATGTATAGGGGCTACTATAGGGTTCATGTTTCTCAAATAGGAATATGTGAATTTTAAATATATACATTTCAATATTTTCGGATCGTCATTGATAGTATATACAATATGAGGTGTAGAATATACAAAAGAGAATGTTGGTGAAGAGATGGAGGGATTTGCCAAGGAGATGCAGTGAGGGGTGAAGGGATGACAAATGGTAGTAGCAAGTGATCTGGCATAGTAAGAACAGACAGAGGCAACGACAGAGAAGAGGGAGAGTTAGGGAAAAGTGTTAGTAGCCTACTCTCTCTTTCTCTTTCATCCCCCTTTCCCAGTCACCACGGCAACATGCCTGGAGGGCACTCAAGAGAGGCGTCATCACTGACAAAAACAACAGAGGGGGAGAGTGAGTGAAGGGAAACGAGAGCAAAATAGACAGTGTGTGTGTGTGTGTGTGTGTGTGTGTGTGTGTGTGTGTGTGTGTGTGTGTGTGTGTGTGTGTGTGTGTGTTTGTGTGTGTGGGCATGAGAGAAGGGGTGTGAGTAGGAAAGAGTAGGGCTGTAGACCTACTGTGCTTTTGGCATTTAGAATTTTCTACAATGAAGTATTCTAAACTTGAACTTCAGTGAGAACTAATCACAAGGTACACATTATTTAGTAGGCTATACTCAAGGACAGTTTATAGACACCCACATTAAGGGGACTAAATCAAGTCTCACATCACCAAAACCACTTTTATGAAAGTTACACCAAAGATATGATAAAAATCTGTTTTAACAAGCCTAGAGAATGTGCATATTTAATCAAACACAGTGATGACTAAAATAGTTAAATGAATAGTAATTACTTCACTGGCCAAGAGCATGGTTTTACAATCCACCATTGATGAAATTGAACAGGTTAATTAAAATTTCTTTAGGATATTAAACATGCGCACGCGCATCAAACACACGCGCACACACAGTGGTGGTGGGGCGGGGCTGCTGGATGGACAGAGCGAGCGCATCTTGTCTATCAGAGGGCGGGATTGTAGAGTCAACGGGTGCGCAGTGTGTGGCTAGTCTGGAAGCGGCGGCAGGTAGAAACCTAAAAGTCTCAACGGACACTGACTGAGTTGAGACTAATTTAAAATGACAATGTAGACAATTACATTTACAGTCCAAAAGAAAAAGGAAACCTACCAACAGGAGGATAATGTAAACAAATTTTGACGAACTTTGATGATAGAATTTCAACGCCAGCTGTGCTTGTCCAATACGAAAGGTTGTCTTGATGTGAGGCTACATTGAGGTGGTTTGCAACGTTTCATCAACACGGGACTTCAGTTGTCATTGTCAAATATTGCGGTCTAATTTGCCTTATCACTTCTCCTTCTGAACATTATTGTTTTCAGTCTGTGGAGAGGATTAGGGAACATAAAAGGAATACTCAAAGCACAGTGACTTCAAAGTGCGCAGCAGGCAAAGTAAGTAAACATAGGGTTGGGGAGGATGCCGAAATGGGGTTCGTAGTCGCAATGGAATTAGTGCTGAAGAAGTATTCGTCCGTTCCAAACGTCGCTGGAAACTTCAACTAGGTTGTGTTACCGCTGGGATGTTGACAGCGACCTGCTGTTTGGGACGGAGGGACTGAGAGCGAAGAAGGTAGGCTAGAGAGAACGAGGAACAGTGGGATTATGGCTCTCGCAACCGTTTCTCTCTGTCTAATAGCGCTCGCCTTTTCACATTTGCACCTGACGCGAGCCAACGACCGACATGCCGTCTATTGGAACAGCTCAAATTTACAGTAAGTAAACTAGCCTACAGATATGGGCGTAATACAGTAGGACAGACTATCATCTTGGTTTTATTTGTTGCTGTGGACCTAATTTGACGACAGATGTCAGTATTAGGAATTGATCATCCCTAATTTCTAAAAACGTGAAACAAAAATAATCCAAGTTTAAATCATGAAGTGTGACTTTTACAGGATTCAAATGTGAACTGATAGGCCTATGTATAAATCATTCTGTCAATTGTGTGATAAATGCCCACTGTTCCTTTTTAAAATAAGCATAAAAAGTAGTCTTTATGTTAATGCCATAACTTTATTTTCCCCTTCCACAAATTGTAGGCTATTTCCACAGTGAATTACGGATTTTGCCTATTGCCAATAACACACATAGACACACAGTATAATAGCCAATAACAGGCAGCTGTGTTATTGTAATGTTCCTTTCCACCATGTTAGCGTGTACCCTGGTGTTCTATATGAATATTTAATATGGCCAACTCAGTTCTCACTGTCCATCTCTTCCTCAACCATGACTCGTATCTGTCTTCAATGAACCCCATCTCTCTCTCTCTCTCTCTCTCTCTCTCTCTCTCTCTCTCTCTCTCTCTCTCTCTCTCTCTCTCCATTTTACACAATCCTACGCATTTGAGTGCAATCCATTCTGATATTGTCTGCCATCTTTGTCCCCCTTCCATCCTACTACAGTAGGTTACAATACTGTAGGTAAGCGTCTCCATGCCTCTAACTCAATACCTCTGCAGCAGAGATCGATTGGGTATCTGGTGCCTTTGTCCTCTCTTTATTTTACATTGAATCCATCATTCTCACATTGTTTTATCTTCTCCCCTCACCCTACCTCTTGCTCTCTCTCTCGTTTGCTCTCTCTTTCTTTTTCTCTCTATTTGTTTTCCTCCTCCTTTCGCCCATTTATATTCACCTCAGACACTGGCCTCTCCCCTGTATGGCCTCTCTCGATTTCATACTTGGTTATTTTCCTCCCTCTCTCTTATTTTTCTACTGTCTCTATGGCCAGCCTGTCCCCCTCAATTCCTTTTTTTGTGTGCATCTCATTACCACCCCCCATCTGCTCCTGTTTCATCATTCACCTCCAAAACCCAGGTTGTACCCCAAATGGCACCCTATTCCCTTTATAGTGCATTACTTTTGACCAGGGCCCATAGGGCTCTGATAAAAAGTAGTACACAATATATAGGGTCTCATTTGGGACACATGCCCAGAATGAAAGGTGCACAAAGATAATTACATAGGATAAAGTTGTTTGAATGCATCTGAAAGATAATCAATTAAGGATTCTGGGCATGTGAGGCTTACAGACAGTTTTTTATAATCGAGGTATCTCAATCACACAACAAACAGTGCAAACGAACGCCTCATAAAAATTCCAACCAGCTCTGGTTGCGATAGCAATTAAGTATGTCAGTGAGAATCTGAATAGAGGAGAGGTATATTAGATGAGACTCATTAGCATTGCTAGTGCATGTTCAAAGTGCTGTGAGGATTTTGCAGGTTTGTGAGCGTCACATTCTGTATTAGTATTATCTATCATTGTTCATTATTAATTTGGCTTGTGTTCTATCCAGAATGACTTGCACAGCGTGAGGAGTACGCCTAGGCATTGTATGGTCTAATCATTCATCAAGTGTTGGCACATCAGCACCTTAATATAACATTTATATGAATATATTTTTTATTTTTGGCTTTAGGCCACTCCAGCACCACTTTAAAAAAGAAGACTAGTTTGAAAAGGAAAGACTGGGATACCGTAACAAAAGTTGGAGATACAAGAAGTGCCCTGATTGCAGCAGTCAGAGTTGCAGCACAGTTATCTACCTCCATCTCCTTTAGAAAGAGTTGCTCCCAGCTTCCGCTCACAGCGGCAAGCCTAAGCCAACTCGTTAAAAATGTCCCTGCTAATGGCTGACTGAAGCAGGAAAAAACACACACGCAGGCCATTAAATCATCTCGCATCTGAGGCCATCTGCCAATTAGAGAGGGGAGATGTGGAACATCTTGAGGAGCGCATGTGAGTGGTGTTGGCCTTGCCAGTGACACAATCTGAGTCCCAAATGGCATCCCATTCCCTATATAGTACAAAAAAGTAGTGCACTATGTAGGGGAGAGGGTGCCATTTGGGACACAGCCACAAACTGTAGCGTCTTAATTGGATGTTCAACATGATCAAAACAATAATGTGGCTTTCAATCACTCAATGTCGCTCCTAAGGATCATAACTTAGCAGGAGATCAGGGCATGCAGGTCATTTGCACAGGTGTGGGAGGGAATAGCAAGGAACCCATGGTGTGAAAATGTTGCCCACCTTACTGTAAAATCGGCCTACCATTGCCTCCTAAACAAGATGAAAGGTGGAACCTCAGTGTGTTATTGCGCTATGTGCGTTCATTGTACGACGTATTGTGAACCCGATTTGAGACCTGAAATTGAGTCTGTCAGGCCTCCAAACCAAATAAAGAAAACACTGCCTGCTTGCAACCCTCCCTGCCTGCCTGGTTGTTACAAAATAAATTATCACCTTGACAAATAGCTTCCCTGAGAGTAAGAGGCGTGGGGGCTCCTCATGATCAATGTGGAGCGGAGCTGCTGTCTTACTCAACCGCCCCACTGAAGATGTGTGGGTGGAGGACCAGCAACTCAGAGGTGGTGGCACTGTGTGGTGGCGGAGGAGAGGGGAGCCCCAACACACTTTGGGTAGAGAGGTTTCTGATCTTCTCTGTGAGATTATTTATAGGGAAGATGATAGATAGATAAACACACAGAGGGAGACAAATAGAGATGGAGAAGAGGAAAAATGTGGAGAACGGTATTGAAAGAAAGGGGTGGGGAGTAGTGATGGAGAATATGGAGTCCTGGTAGAATAATGGAAAGTGTGCCAAGAAGGTAGAGTGAGGCAGAGGATATTTTGAGAATGATTGAGAGCCCAAAGACAGGGAGGGAGAGTGAGGCAGTGAGCTTTTGTGGAAATTAAAGTTATTTGGCGAATGTGCTGCTGTTTCTGGAGAGATTATACTTATGGGAGGTGACCCGTGCTAATGTGGACACGCAGGGTTATTCATGTGGACCAGTGCTCGGAGACAATAGCAGAGGCCTGGCCCTATGCAATACTGTGCAGCGCAACGCGTGAGACACAAGTGGATTTTCTAGCTGATTACATGCAAGGCTGTCTGTCTGGCTTGCTCACTGAACAGTCTCGCCAAGTTTGCATACAAATGCATCTTACTCACTGACATTCAATTTGTTCTTTTCAACATTCGTCATGCCACCGTGACACACAACTGTCTCAAACTGCATTATATATTTATTTATTTCCTGCCTTGTAGTTGATGGCTATAGTGCTGAATGGGAATCTGTGAGCGACACTGATTCCAAAGTGAATGAAAAAGAGAATGGTGCTGGAGAGAATAGCAGCTGTTTTACGGGCTCCTGATCAATTGTGCTATTTTGTGTATTTTTTTTGAGTTGATCTTAACTCTTTTTTAACATGTTTCCGCCATTGTTTCCTATGACCGAAAAGAGCTTCTGGACATCAGAACAGCTATAACTAACCTCAATTTGGATGAGGACTTCTACTTCAATGAGTCAGAGACGAAAGACATCACATACGCTGCTGTTACTGTTTATTGTCTATCCTGTTGCCTAGTCACCTCGTACCCTTGCACATCGCACAAAGCAGCATGCCTTGCCCTTAACTGCACACGCAGAACTAACATCAACTACATGCATGATAATCTTTCATGGTTGAGGGTTTAGGATACATTTTCTACTTCTCTTCTAGTCTTTTCAAGAAACATTTGTGTGTTGAAAATGCCTAACCACTTGTATATTTGCATACACTTCAAACAGACATGCATAACCCACCAGACACGCCACTATGGGTTTCTTCACAGTACCCAAACCAAAAACAGATTTATTGCAGCGCTCAGTTATGTATAGAGCCATGTCATCGTGGAATACTCTACCACCGGAGGTTACTCAGGCAAAAAGCAAGTTTAGCTTTAAAAAACATCTTGTATCACTGCACCTCTCATCTTTCTAAAGATCTAATTGAACTGAAATAAGAATGTATATATGAATAGTGTGTAAATAGTATTTTTGTTGTCTCTTGGTGTCTTTACTATATATACAGTCGTGGCCAAAAGTTTTGAGAATGACACAAATATTAATTTCCACAAAGTTTGCTGCTTCAGTGTCTTTAGATATTTTTGTCAGATGTTACTATGGTATACTTAAGTATAATTACAAGCATTTCATAAGTGTCAAAGGCTTTTATTGACAATTACATGAAGTTGATGCAAAGAGTCAATATTTGCAGTGTTGACGCTTCTTTTTCAAGACCTCTGCAATCCGCCATGGCATGCTGTCAATTAACTTCTGGGCCACATCCTGACTGATGGCAGCCCATTCTTGCTTAATACAGGCTTGGAGTTTGTCAGAATTTGTGGGTTTTTGTTTGACCACCCGCCTCTTGAGGATTGACCACAAGTTCTCAATGGGAATAAGGTCTGGGGAGTTTCCTGGCCATGGACCCACAATATTGATGTTTTGTTCCCCGAGCCACTTAGTAATCACTTTTGCCTTATGGCAAGGTGCTCCAATCATGCTGGAAAAGGCATTGTTTGTCACCAAACTGTTCCTGGATGGTTGGGAGAAGTTGCTCTCGGAGGATGTGTTGGTACCATTCTTTATTCATGGCTGTGTTCTTAGGCAAAATTGTGAGTGAGCCCACTCCCTTGGCTGAGAAGCAACCCCACACATGAATGGTCTCAGGATGCTTTACTGTTGGCATGACACAGGACTGATGGTAGCGCTCACCTTGTCTTCTCCGGACAAGCTTTTTTCCGGATGCCCCAAACAATTGGAAAGGGGATTCATCAGAGAAAATGACTTTACCCCAGTCCTCAGCAGTCCAATCCCTGTACCTTTTCGGGAATATCAGTCTGTCCCTGATGTTTTTCCTGGAGAGAAGTGGCTTCTTTGCTGCCCTTCTTGACCCCAGGCCATCCTCCAAAAGTCTTTGCCTCACTGTGCGTGCAGATGCACTCACACCTGCCTGCTGCCATTCCTGAGCAAGCTCTGTACAGGTGGTGCCCCAATCCCGTCGCTGAATCAACTTTAGGAGACAGTTCTCGCGCTTGCTGGACTTTCTTGGGCGCTCTGAAGCCTTCTTCACAACAATTGAACCGCTCTCCTTGAAGATCTTGATGATCCGATAAATGGTTGAATTAGGTGCAATCTTCCTGGCAGCAATATCCTTGCCTGTGAAGCCCTTGTGCAAAGCAATGATGACGACACATGTTTCCTTGCAGGTAGCCATGGTTGACAGGGGAAGAACAATGATTCCAAGCACCACCCTCCTTTTGAAGCTTCCAGCTTGTTATTCGAACTCAATCAGCATGACAGAGTGATCTCCAGCCTTGTCCTCATCAACACTCAAACCTGTCTTAACGAGATAATTACTGACATGATGTCAGCTGATCCTTTTGTGGCAGGGCTGAAATGCAGTGGAAATGTTTTTTGGGGATTCAGTTCATTTGCATGGCAAAGAGGGACTTTGCAATTCATCTGATCACTCTTCATAACATTCTGGAGTATATTCTGGGGCAAATTGCCATCATACAAACTGAGGCAGCAGACTTTGTGAAAATATATATTTGTGTCATTCTTAAAACTTTTGGCCACGACTGTACAGTTGAAATCGGAAGTTTACATTCACTTAGGTTGGAGTCATCAAAACTCGTTTTCAACCACTCCACAAATGTCTTGTTAACAAACTATAGTTTTGGCAAGTGGGTTAGGACATCTACTTTGTGCATGACCCAAGTAATTTTTCCAACAATTGTTTACAGACAGATTATTTCACTTATAATTCACTGTATCACAATTCCAGTGGGTCAGAAGTTTACATACACTAAGTTGACTGTGCATTTAAACAGCTTGGAATATTCCAGAAAATGATGTCATGGCTTTAGAAGCTTCTGATAGGCTAATTGACGTCATTTGAGTCATTTGGAGGTGTACCTGTGGATGTATTTCAAGGCCTACCTTCAAACTCAGTGCCTCTTTGCCTGACATCATGGGAAAATCAGAAGAAATCAGCCAAGACCTCAGAAAAATATTGTAAACCTCCACAAGTCTGGTTCATCCGTGGGAGCAATTTCCAAACACCTGAAGGTACCACAATCATCTGTACAAACAATAGTACGCAAGTATAAACACCATTGGACCACGCATCCGTCATACGGCTCAGGAAGGAGACGCGTTCTGTCTCCTAGAGATGAACGTACTTTGGTGCGAAATGTGCAAATCAATCCCAGAACAACAGCAAAGGACCTTGTGAAGATGCTGGAGGAAACAGGTACAAAATTATCTATATCCACAGTAAAACGAGTCCTTTTTTGGAGAAATGTCCTCTGGTCTGATGAAACAAAAATATAACTGTTTGGCAATAATGACCATCGTTATGTTTGGAGGAAAAAAGGGGAGGCATGCAAGCCGAAGAACACCATACCAACCGTGAAGCACAGGGGTGGCAGCATCATACTGTGGGGGTGCTTTGTTGCAGGAGGGACTGGTGCGCTTCACCAAATAGATTGCATCAGGAGGAATGAAAATGATGTGGATATATTGAAGCAACATCTCAAGACATCAGTCAGGAAGTTAAAGCTTGGTCGCAATTGAGTCTTCCAAATGGACAATGACACCAAGCATACTTCCAAAGTTGTGGCAAAATGGTTTAAGGCCAACAAAGTCAAGGTATTGGAGTGGCCATCACAAAGCCCTGACCTCAATCCTATAGAAAATGTGTGGGCAGAACTGAAAAGGCGTGTGCGAGCAAGGAGGCCTAAAAACCTGACTCAGTTACACCAGCTCTGTCAGGAGCAATGGGCCAAAGTTCACCCAATTTTATTGTGGGAAGCTTGTTGAAGGCTACCAAAATGTTTGACCCAAGTTGAACAATTAAAAGGCAATGCTACCAAATACTAATTGATTGTTTGTAAACTTTTGACCCTCTGGGCATATGATGAAAGAAATAAAAGCTGAAATTAATAATTCTCTCTACTATTATTCTGACGTTTCACATTCTTAAAATAAAGTGGTGATCCTAACTGACCTTAGACAGGGAATTTTTGCTAGGATTAAATGTCAGGAATTTTGAAAAACGGAGTTTAAATGTATTTGGCTAAGGAGTATGTAAACTTCCGACTTCAACTGTATGTGTATGTATATATATATATATATATATATATATATATATATATATATATATACACTGCTCAAAAAAATAAAGGGAACACTTAAACAACACAATGTAACTCCAAGTCAATCACACTTCTGTGAAATCAAACTTTCCACTTAGGAAGCAACACTGATTGACAATAAATTTCACATGCTGTTGTGCAAATGGAATAGACAACAGGTGGAAATTATAGGCAATTAGCAAGACACCCCCAATAAAGGAGTGGTTCTGCAGGTGGTGACCACAGACCACTTCTCAGTTCCTATGCTTCCTGGCTGATGTTTTGGTCACTTTTGAATGCTGGCGGTGCTTTCACTCTAGTGGTAGCATGAGACGGAGTCTACAACCCACACAAGTGGCTCAGGTAGTGCAGCTCATCCAGGATGGCACATCAATGCGAGCTGTGGCAAGGTTTGCTGTGTCTGTCAGCGTAGTGTCCAGAGCATGGAGGCGCTACCAGGAGACAGGCCAGTACATCAGGAGACGTGGAGGAGGCCGTAGGAGGGCAACAACCCAGCAGCAGGACCGCTACCTCCGCCTTTGTGCAAGGAGGAGCACTGCCAGAGCCCTGCAAAATGACCTCCAGCAGGCCACAAATGTGCATGTGTCTGCTCAAACGGTCAGAAACAGACTCCATGAGGGTGGTATGAGGGCCCGACGTCCACAGGTGGGGGTTGTGCTTACAGCCCAACACCGTGCAGGACGTTTGGCATTTGCCAGAGAACACCAAGATTGGCAAATTCGCCACTGGCACCCTGTGCTCTTCAGATGAAAGCAGGTTCACACTGAGCACATGTGACAGACGTGACAGAGTCTGGAGACGCCGTGGAGAACGTTCTTCTGCCTGCAACATCCTCCAGCATGACCGGTTTGGCGGTGGGTCAGTCATGGTGTGGGGTGGCATTTCTTTGGGGGGCCGCACAGCGTGTGCACCTCCATGTGCTCGCCAGAGGTAGCTTGACTGCCATTAGGTACCGAGATGAGATCCCCAGACCCCTTGTGAGACCATATGCTGGTGCGGTTGGCACTGGGTTCCTCCTAATGCAAGACAATGCTAGACCTCATGTGGCTGGAGTGTGTCAGCAGTTCCTGCAAGAGGAAGGCATTGATGCTATGGACTGTTCCCCAGACCTGAATCCAATTGAGCACATCTGGGACATCATGTCTTGCTCCATCCACCAATGCCACGTTGCACCACAGACTGTCCAGGAGTTGGCGGATGCTTTAGTCCAGGTCTGGGAGGAGATCCCTCAGGAGACCATCCGCCACCTCATCAGGAGCATGCCCAGGCGTTGTAGGGAGGTCATACAGGCACGTGGAGGCCACACACACTACTGAGCCTAATTTTGACTTGTTTTAAGGACATTACATCAAAGTTGGATCAGCCTGTAGTGTGGTTTTCCACTTTAATTTTGAGTGTGACTCCAAATCCAGACCTCCATGGGTTGATACATTTGATTTCCATTGATAATTTTTGTGTGATTTTGTTGTCAGCACATTCAACTATCTACTGTAAGTCGCTCTGGATAAGAGCGTCTGCTAAATGACTAAAATGTAAAATGTAAATGTAAAGAAAAAAGTATTTAATAAGAATATTTCATTCATTCAGATCTAGGATGTGTTATTTTAGTGTTCCCTTTATTTTTTTGAGCAGTGTGTATATACAGTGGGGAGAACAAGTATTTGATACACTGACAATTTTGCAGGTTTTCCTACTTACAAAGCATGTAGAGGTCTGTAATTTTTATCATAGGTACACTTCAACTGTGAGAGAAGGAATCTAAAACAAAAATCCAGAAAATCACATTGTATGATTTTTAAGTAATTAATTTGCATTTTATTGCATGACATAAGTATTTGATACATCAGAAAAGCAGAACTGAATATTTGGTACAGAAACCTTAGTTTGCAATTACAGAGATCATATGTTTCCTGTAGTTCTTGACCAGGTTTGCACACACTGCAGCAGGGATTTTGGCCCACTCCTCCATACAGACCTTCTCCAGATCCTTCAGGTTTCGGGGCTGTCGCTGGGCAATACGGACTTTCGGCTCCCTCCAAAGATTTTCTATTGGGTTCAGGTCTGGAGACTGGCTAGGCCACTCCAGGACCTTGAGATGCTTCTTACGGAGCCACTCCTTAGTTGCCCTGGCTGTGTGTTTCGGGTCGTTGTCATGCTGGAAGACCCAGCCACGACCCATCTTCAATGCTCTTACTGAGGGAAGGAGGTTGTTGGTCAAGATCTCGCGATACATGGCCCCATCCATCCTCCCCTCAATACGGTGCAGTCGTCCTGTCCCCTTTGCAGAAAAGCATCCCCAAAGAATGATGTTTCCACCTCCATGGTTCACGGTTGGGATGGTGTTCTTGGGGTTGTACTCATCCTTCTATTCCTCCAAACACGGCGAGTGGAGTTTAGAGCAAAAAGCTCTATTTTTGTCTCATCAGACCACATGACCTTCTCCCATTCCTCCTCTGGATCATCCAGATGGTCATTGGCAAACTTCAGACGGGCCTGGACATGCGCTGGCTTGAGCAGGGGGACCTTGCGTGCGCTGCAGGATTTTAATCCATGACGGCGTAGTGTGTTACTAATGGTTTTCTTTGAGACTGTGGTCCCAGCTCTCTTCAGGTCATTGACCAGGTCCTGCCGTGTAGTTCTGGGCTGATCCCTCACATTCCTCATGATCATTGATGCCCCACGAGGTGAGATCTTGCATGGAGCCCCAGACCGAGGGTGATTGACCGTCATCTTGAACTTCTTCCATTTTCTAATAATTGTGCCAACAGTTGTTGCCTTCTCACCAAGCTGCTTGGCTATTGTCCTGTAGCCCATCCCAGCCTTGTACAGGTCTACAATTTATCCCTGATGTCCTTACACAGCTCTCTGGTCTTGGCCATTGTGGAGAGGTTGGAGTCTGTTTGATTGAGTGTGTGGACAGGTGTCTTTTATACAGGTAACGAGTTCAAACAGGTGCAGTTAATACAGGTAATGAGTGGAGAACAGGAGGGCTTCTTAAAGAAAAACTAACAGGTCTGTGAGAGCCGGAATTCTTACTGGTTGGTAGGTGATCAAATACTTATGTCATGCAATAAAATGCAAATTAATTACTTAAAAATCATACAATGTGATTTTCTGGATTTTTATTGTAGATTCCGTCTCTCACAGTTGAAGTGTACCTATGATAAAAATGACAGACCTCTACATGCTTTGTAAGTAGGAAAACCTGCAAAATCGGCAGTGTATCAAATACTTGTTCTCCCCACTGTATATATAAGGAACCAAAGTTGCTGGAATTAGTCACCAGTAACCAACGCTGAAACCCTGCAGTCATATGTATTGCCGATGGCGCTTGTGATAAAACTCTTAACTTCTTTAAGAAACACAAACCAGTTAGGAAAACTCCAGCACGTCGACAAGCTAGGTAGGGAGGTGCTCCGAATCAGGAGAATACAAAATCCAGCGCAAATCCAGCAGAGTTAATTAGCTTTCATTCTTGAAATCAAATAAAACGTTACTTGTCACATGCTTTGTAAACAACAGGTGTAGACTAACAGTGAAATTCTTCCCAACAATGCATAGAAAAAATATATAATATAATAAAAAAAATATATTTTTTTTTTATTTCACCTTTATTTAACCAGGTAGGCCAGTTGAGAACAAGTTCTCATTTAGAACTGCGACCTGGCCAATATAAAGCAAAATACATTATGAGTAACAATAACTTATATATACACGGGGTACCTGTCACGATCGTCGTTACGTGAAAGAGAGGAGGACCAAGGCGCTGCGTGATAACTATATCTTCTTTTTATTAGAAGAGGAAACGAACAACACTTTACACACTAAACAAAAACAACAAACCGACGACCGTGAAGCTATACAAACAATAAGTGCAGACACTGGCAACTTACACATAGACATAGACAATCACCCACAAATTACCTAATGAATATGGCTGCCTAAATATGGCTCCCAATCAGAGACAACGATAGACGGCTGTCTCTAATTGAGAACCAATCTAGGCAACCATAGACATACAATCCCCTAGACTAGACACTGCCCCATAAACATACAAAAAACCCTAGACAATACAAAATACATACATCCCCCATGTCACACCCTGACCTAACTAAAATAATAAAGAAAACAAAGATAACTAAGGCCAGGGCGTGACAGTACCAGTACCTAGCCGATGTGGAGGGGGAATTGAGATAGATATGTACAGTACCAGTCAAAAGTAAGGACACACCTACTCATTCCAGGGTTTTTCTTTATTCTACATTGTAGAATAATAGTTAAGACATCAAAACTATGAAATAACACACATGGAATCATGTAGTAACCAAAAAGTGTAACTACTCAAAATATATTTTATATTTGAGATTCTTCAAAGTAGCCATCCTTTGCCTTGATGACAGCTTTGCACACTCTTGGCATTCTCTCAACCAGCTTCATGAGGTCGTCACCTAGAATGCATTTAAATTAACAGGTATTCCTTGTTAAAAGTTCATTTGTGGAATTTCTTTCCTTAATGTGTTTGAGCCAATAATTTGTGTTGTAACAAGGTAAGGGTGGTATACAGATGATGGCCCTATTTGATAAAAAAACGAGTCAAATCAAATTGTATTGGTCACGTACACATGGTTAGCAGATATTAATGTGAGTGTAGCGAAATGCTTGTGCTTCTAGTTCCGACATTGCAGTAATATCTAACAAGTAATCTAACAATTCTCCAACAACTATCTAATACACACAAATCTAAAGGGGTGAATGAGAATATGTACATATAAGTATATGGATGAGCGATTGCTGAGCGGCATAGGCAAGGTGCAGTAGATGGTATAAAATACTGTATATACATGTGATATGAGTAATGTAAGATACGTTAACATTAAACATTAAAGTGGCATTGTTTACAGTGATTAGTGATCCATTTTTTAAAGTGTCCAGTAATTGGGACTCAATGTAGGCAGCAGCCTCTCTGAGTTAGTGATTGCTGTTTAGTAGACTGATGTCCTTGAGATAGAAGCTGTTTTTCAATCTCTCGGTCACAGCTTTGATGCACCTGTACTGACCTTGCTGACCTCTGGATGATAGTGGTTTGAACAGGCAGTGGCTCGTGTGGTTGTTGTTCTTGATGATCTTTTTGGCCTTCCTGTGACATCGGGTGCTGTAGGTGTCATGGAGGGCAGGTAATTTGCCCCCCGGTGATGCGTTGTGCAGACCGCACCACCCTCTGGAGAGCCTTGTGGTTGAGGGCGGTGTAGTTGCCGTACCAGGCTGTGATACACCCTGACAGGATGCTCTGGATTGTGCATCTGTAAAAGTTTGTCAGGGTTTTGGGTAGAGGTCGACCGATTATGATTTTTCAACGCCGATACCGATTATTGGAGGACCAAAAAAAGCCGATACCGATTAATCGGACGATATAAAAAATGGTATTACATTTTTTACATTTTTAAACTTTATTTAATTTTGAAGGGAAATGTTAACGATACAGCATACAATGACATTCTAGACGATTCTGTGCTTTCAACTTTGTGACAACAGTTTGGTGAAGGCCCTTTCCTGTTTCAGCATGACAATGCCCCCATGCACAAAGCAAGGTCCATACAGAAATTGTTTGTGAGATCAGTGTGGAAGAACTTGACTGGCCTGCACAGAGCCCTGACCTCAACCCCATCAAACACCTTTGGGATGAATTGGAACGCCGACTGCGAGCCAGGCCTAATCGCCCAACATTAGTGCCTGACTTCACTAATGCTCTTGTGGCTGAATGGAAGCAAGTCCCTGCAGCACTGTTACAACATCTAGTGGAAAGCCTTCCCAGAAGAGTGTTATAGCAGCAAAGGGGGACCAACTCCATATTAATGCCCATGATTTTGGAATGAGATGTTCGATGATTGATCATGTAGTGTATTTCCAGTTACTGTATTATACAATAATGGGACTTCTTGAGACATGATCCAGCTATAGATTGATGAGAAGACTGGTCACGTCGTAGACTATAGAGAAGAGGCGTATCTCTTGTATGGAAAGCTCTTTCTCTCTAAGAGGTTCATAAGATTGGTGTGTTTCAAATGGCACCCTATTCCCTATATATTGTAGTGCACTATATAGGGAATAGGGTGCCATTTGAAATACACCCAATGCCCACCATGAAAATTCCACTCAATAATGAGGGAGAGAGCTCTTGAGTAACATGATGCCATTTGGGACACAACCACTGTGTATTTTCTCTCTGTTCATATCAAGAGCCCTACTGGGGAAGTGTCATGGGACTAATCTGAAAGTTAGTGCATGCCTTCTTCAGATGAACACAGAGAGAACACACAAGGCCCCTTCACATGCCATCAAAAGTCATTAGTATTCCAGGCGCTCCAAGGTTATAGAGGCTGCACTTAGCCGGCTCTGTAAACCCACAGGAGATAGCCCTGATCCAGACAGGTAGAACCAATTTCAGACTCAATGATTTGAATACAAATACTCCTACAGAGGAGTCCTTCCAGCTCTCAGCCTGAGCCGCCTCCTCTAAGTTCCACTACAGTGTATGGTACATTATGCTAGTAGTGGTATGAGCAGGGACGTACTAGAAATTGGCACGGGCATTTCTAACACACCGGCCCATTATTTAACTTTAGGCCCCCACATCTGCCCCCCCCCCCCCCCCCTCAAGGCCCCCCCATTAATAGCCAAATAATGATAATTCTGCACAAAACCCCCAATTTAGACAGGCCCAAATAAGCTTAAGATGGACCAGCCCTTCTGGCATTTGCCAGTACTGCTCTATGGCCAGTTCGTCTCTGGAGTGTGTTATGCTACCAGTGTTGTTAGGTTGCTGCCAGGAAATTGCATTGCTCTTGTGAAGCAAATTGTTCCCCATGTAGAAAAATATAAAAGTCATTGATAAATGGATGGTCACTGGCCATAGTATCTTGTCATGGACTTTGCTGCAGGGCCTGGAAAATACGTTATCTTTTGTCGATAAGAAAACCTCTCTGGTGTGAAGATTGGGTCTGTAGTTTTTGTTAGCCAGTACCTCTTCAAAAGATAACTATACTTCGCAATTGAACATTTTTGGTGGGAAAAAGCACTTAGTCACAAGGCTGTGCTTTGTCATATGTGACTCACCACCTGGATTTGGTCTTATGTAGCAAAATTTGAAATTGTGTTTTTTACATTGGATAAAAGTAGAGACTCAGAGCTACAAAATGGTATATCATAGTGTATTGTTGAGGAACAATGGGAAAGTAATTCTGCTTTGAAAGTTGACAAACTTGTTAGCTAACTTTTGAGAAAATGACCTTTGAATATTTTGAAATCTAGTGAAGAGCTCTTCTATGTCTACACCCATTCAGCATCGTTCACACCCTCTGAAAGCTTTAGCCCCACCCATCTTGTTTCGCCCTCGGAGCGTTCAGAGCGCACACTTGACGCTCTGGCCGATGATTTGTACACCTATGGATAACATGAAAACAGCCTAACCAGCTCTGCTGGCAACAATTTCATTACGCTTCTTTGCAGACATTTACTAACACCGACCATATTCAACACGTGATGTACACTTTTTAGCTTAAGACATGTAGCTAGCTAGGTAAACAATGAACCTAGCTAGGTAAACAACATGTAAAATCACACACGTAACATTAGCTAACGAGCCAGCCAGCTAACGTTAGCTAGTTTATTATTTTTTACCACTTTTTCTCCTCAATTTCGTGGTATCCTATTGGTAGTTACAGTCTTGTCCCATCGCTGCAACTCCTGTACGGAGGCGAAGGTCGAGTACCATGCGTCTTCCGAAACACATCCCAGCCAAGCTTCTTAACATACTGCTCGCTTAATACGGAAGCCAGCCTCACCAATGTGTCGAAGGAAACATCGTACACCTGGCAACTGTGTCAGCATGCATACGCCCGGCCCGCCACAGGAGTTGCTAGTGCACTTTGAGACAAGAACATCACTGCTGGCCAAACCCTCCCCTAACCCGGATGACGCTGGGCCAATTGTGCGCCGCCCCATGAGTCTCCCGGTCGCGGCCTGGCTGCGACAGAGCCTGGACTTGAACCAGGATCTTTAGTGGCACAGCTAGCACTGCGAAGCAGTGCCTTAGACCAGGCTAACGTTAGCTAGTTAAACAACAATGAACATAGTGCCAAATCATGTTGTTACTACACTGCATGAATATGCTGGGAGCTACCCATTCAGGTTCAATGTTAGCTAGGTAACATTAGGCTCTAACTAGCGAAGCAAACAGCTGTGGGATACGAATAACAACGTCAGCTAGGGAGCCAGCCAGATAATGTTAGCTAGCTAGCTAACAGTACACTTTAGCTTAAAACATGTAGCTAGCTAGGTAAACAATGAACCTAGTTAGGTAAACAATGTGTAAAATCACACGTTAGCTAACGAGCCAGGCAGCTAACTTTAGCTAGTTAAGCAACAATGAACATAGTGCCAAATCATGTCATTACTACACTGCATGAATATGCTGGGAGTTAACCAACCAGCTAACATTAGGCTGTAACTAGCAAAGCAAACAGCTCTGGGTTACGAATAATAACGTCAGCATACGAATAATAACGTCAGCACACTCTCGGCATGTCCAGCCCACTCATTATCTCAGCCAATCATGTCTAGTGGGAAGGTTGCTTTTTCTGTGGCTTAACCAACAAGGCCCGTAATATAACAATTGTATTCGTATTTGCAGATGGCATACAAGTTTGTCATTAAGGCACATGAAAGTTCACATGTTCGAGAAGGCACTTCCGCCCAATATTTTTTTAAACGTTCAAACGGCTCTCCTGTGAAGTCGTGAGTTGCGACATACGCCTAGTTTCCTGAATCGGGTCACATATCTTGTTGTCTTAACATCCCCCTACAGGCCTTAAGCCATGTCTTTGCTGTAATACTGCTGAGTATTTTACAACAATGCAGTCACATGAACAGGCAGCGGAACGGAAGCTCTCCTCGAGTTCATTGGATGGGAGTGCTTTTTAGTGTATCTATCAAGGGGGCCAATTCTGAATATGGATGTAATAATTAGGTATTCTGTTATAATTGAGAATTTGCCTATTGAAGCTGTAATTATAGGAAGGTCTGAGACCCTTTGGCAGCCGTCGTCTCTGTAATGAGAACATCTAAAGAAATTGAAATCTCTCTCCAGTGCTTTGCACATTCAAAATGACTAAATGTAATTTGACCTCCTTCAACGGCAGCAGGCAGCCACTGCTGCCTCCAGAAGTTTAATGTGTCCGGTTATATTGAAGGGGGACAACTTCAAGTGAAAGTTCTATTACAAATATGATAGGGGAAGTCTTTAGAGCTTGAAAGTCAAATAAGTGGAATGGACAGGAGGCCACTACCTCAAGGCATGGATGGAAGAAGAATTCTTGTTAGTAAGCCATATAGGGCTGGGGAGCCTTGATGGAAGAAGTCCCACCTTTGCCAAGCCAAAAGACTAACCTAAAAGCAGCCCATTTTACAGAAAAGCTAATAGTATTATTTGACATACAAGACAAGAAGTTTGTGTCATTGTGTTTTGCATAGATTGCAACTCCCAAACTGCTGACCTAATTCGCCTCCCCTCTGGGCTCCCGAGCGGTGCAGCGGTCTAAGGCACTGCATCTCATTGCAAGAGGCGTCACTACTGTCCCTGGTTCGAATCCAGGCTGTATCACATCTGGCCGTGACTGGAAGTCCCATAGGCGGCGCACAATTGGCCCAGCGTCGTCTGGGTTTGGCCGGCATTGTAAATATGAATTTGTTCTGAACTGACTTGCCTAGTTAAATAAAAGGTAAAACAAATGTAATTACATTTTTTAAATTACATACATTTGGTTATGGTTAATACATGAGCTACGGCACATGCATAATCATGCCTTTCTCTTCACACACATGCACATGTTGTAATCTCTGTGTTATTGTCATTGATGTATACAGGAATATATGTGACTCAAATCTCACTCATAGTGTCCTCTATCATTGGACGTGTTCTCTCTGGTTCACTAGTGTGTTTAGTAGAAGTGTGTGTGTTTGTTTGTGTATTCGAAAACGAGTGTGGGTATGTCTCAAGCGATGCAGTGAGGATGTGTGTAAAAGTATCTGTTATGTCCGGTGTGTGTGGGTTGCTTTGTTTGCTGTTCTATTTCAAGGATAGTGCAGTATGTGTATGTTATTTTTGCCTGTGCGCCTATGTCCTTATGTCTGTGTAATGGCTACTGTAATTGTTACTTTAGTGTCTTTTTCAGATTTTGCGCTTAATGTATAGTTGTTTGTGTAGACGACAGTGTGCAGTGTTGTGTGTGTGTGTCAAGTGATTGTACAGAACAGAACAGTTCAGTATGTAAACTGGGAGACACACAGAGAGATGAGCCCAGATCCTAGATTCCAGATCCTCACCACATTGTGTGTGGGTGTGCTGAATATCAATGTCCTGCTGCACTCTCTCTTTCTCTCTCAATGTATTAACGTGTATATGGAGTGTGTGAGTGCATGTGTCTTGAGTCTTGGTGTGTAAGACTTTGCATGGAAGGGACAGTGTATGTCTATGATTGGGTGGCAGTGTGTCAAGGTTTGTGTGTGTGGGTGGGTGAATATCTAGCCTATCTTTGTGATTGTTTGGGAGTGCAGAATACTGATTCAGCCTGTTTTCAATGTCTTGCTCTCTCTCGCTCTTTCTCCTACCTGATGTGTGTTTTTCATTCTGACTGAGTACACGGCAGACCATGGCTGCTGCTATGTGGGGATGTTCCTACATCGAGAGTAGCCCTTCTCTTCTGTCTTCACTCTCGGTGGTGTATTTGAAGTGGTTCTTCCCAGCCTTCTGTTGCTGTTCTGTTCTCACCTTGTGTGGAGACAATGGGAAGTCCCAGAAGACCACACTAAACCGCATTGCCGTGCGTTGGAGGAGAGCGGACACTGCCGCACATTAACCCCCTTTCATTTACCATGCTACAGTATTGTGTGTGTGCGTGCGCGTGTGTTGGCTAAAATCTATTTGTGCTAGCTGCAGGCTGTGTATGTGTGTGTTTTTTTGTGCATTTCTGATAGTAAATATAGGAGATACATGGTTATGATAAATATATTTGCTTTTACAGCAGTTAAAGGATTCTGTGCCATTTCCCGAGAGGGAGAGCAACAGAAAGAGGTAGAACAAGGTAAGGCAGAAATAACCAGCTAAAAAAAGATAGGACGATTGGAAGAATGGCAGGAAGAGAGGTAGAGGAGGTAGCTATAAGCCAGGGCAGAGATTTAAAATAAGATAGGAGATGGAGGGGGAGGGAGAGTTGGCATAGAGAATATTAATGTCCCTGTGTCAGGGAATGGAGTTTCTTCACAGACCAGCACCCCACTCACTCACTCGCACGCACGCACACACACACTCATGGTATCTTTGTACACACAAACAACATAAGCACATCGCATAAGCACAATACTTGGGTACTCAGTTACTTGGATCAGACTAATTAATCAGACACTGACAATTCACATTGGGAATGCTTCCAGAAACACAATAATCATCCACAGGTAGCAACATGTTAAAACACAAAGCTTGGAGAGAGAAATGTTCACATACTGTAGTCCTTCCAAAATGACTCACTACACCAGACAAAACTAGCATGCAAACACCTAATAATTCAACTCATGATGTATTCTTAACTAGTTGAGAGGTGACCCGTTCCTTATTTCCCCATCTTCTACCTGTGCTACAACTTTGGCCTTGAACACCTGCTCAGTTGGCCGACTTTGAGACCGCGAACATTGACTCACTCCCACACACACCAGTTACTGCTGTATCAGGACTTGGAAATCCTTGCCAGCGTCTGGAGATTAATATATATATATATATATGAGGTCGACCGATTAATCGGAATGGCCGATTAATTGGGGCCGATTTCAAGTTTTCATAATCGGAAATCTGTATTTTTGGGCGCCGATTTGCCGATTTTTATTATTATTTTTATTTTTTTACACCTTTTATTTAATCTTTATTTAACTAGGCAAGTCAGTTAAGAACACATTCTTATTTTCAATGACGGCCTAGGAACGAGGCAGAACGACAGATTTTTAACCTTGTCAGTTCGGGGGATCCAATCTTGCAAACTTACAGTTAACTAGTCCAATGCTCTAACACCTGATTACATTGCACTCCACGAGGAGCCTGCCTGTTACGCGAATGCAGTAAGCTAAGGTAAGTTGCTAGCTAGCATTAAACTTATCTTATAAAAAACAATCAATCAATGACTGTCATTGCTCCAATGTGTACTTAACCATAAACATCAATGCCTTTCTTAAAATCAATACACAAGTATATATTTTTAAACCTGCATATTTAGCTAAAAGAAATCCAGGTTAGCAGGCAATATTAACCAGGTGAAATTGTGTAATTTCTCTTGCGTTCATTGCACGCAGAGTCAGGGTATATGCAACAGTTTGGGCCGCCTGGCTCTTTGCAAACTAATTTGCCAGAATTTTACATAATTGAAGGTTGTGCAATGTAACAGCAATATTTAGACTCATGGAGGCCACCCGTTAGATAAAATACGGAACGGAATAAACATTTTGTTTTCGAGGTGATAGTTTCCGGATTAGTCAAAGGTATATGGTTTAGAGAAATAGTCGACGCGTTATAATTCCTGTGATAACTTGCGTCTGAACTTGAAAGGGGTTCCTTCGTTATTTTACAGTTCATGTCTTCCATAGAGAATGTCTTGATCTATTTCAAATAAGGTCTGTGTTTCGCGGAGGAGCAGACTGATAGGGGACCATGCAGACAAGCTCTGCTTTCTGCACTACAACCTAAAACTTAACTGGGAATATTGAAGACCCATGAAAGCTGGTGGTGGTTCGTTTTAACATATGTTCTCATGTTATTTGAGACTAAATAGATTTTATTTATGTATTATATTAAGTTAAAATAAAAGTGTTCATTCAGTATTGTTGCAATTGTCATTATTACAAAAATGTGTGTGTATGATATATATATATATATATATATATTTTTTTTTTTTTGTTGAATTGGCCGATTAATCGGTATCGGCTTTTTTTGTCCTCCAATAATCGGTCGACCTCTAATATACACTGCTCAAAAAAATAAAGGGAACACTAAAATAACACATCCTAGATCTGAATGAATGAAATATTCTTATTAAATACTTTTTTCTTTACATAGTTGAATGTGCTGACAACAAAATCACACAAAAATTATCAATGGAAATCAAATTTATCAACCCATGGAGGTCTGGATTTGGAGTCACACTCAAAATTAAAGTGGAAAACCACACTACAGGCTGATCCAACTTTGATGTAATGTCCTTAAAACAAGTCAAAATGAGGCTCAGTAGTGTGTGTGGCCTCCACGTGCCTGTATGACCTCCCTACAACGCCTGGGCATGCTCCTGAGGAGGTGGCGGATGGTCTCCTGAGGGATCTCCTCCCAGACCTGGACTAAAGCATCCGCCAACTCCTGGACAGTCTGTGGTGCAACGTGGCGTTGGTGGATGGAGCGAGACATGATGTCCCAGATGTGCTCAATTGGATTCAGGTCTGGGGAACGGGCGGGCCAGTCCATAGCATCAATGCCTTCCTCTTGCAGGAACTGCTGACACACTCCAGCCACATGAGGTCTAGCATTGTCTTGCATTAGGAGGAACCCAGGGCCAACCGCACCAGCATATGGTCTCACAAGGGGTCTGAGGATCTCATCTCGGTACCTAATGGCAGTCAGGCTACCTCTGGCGAGCACATGGAGGGCTGTGCGGCCCCCCAAAGAAATGCCACCCCACACCATGACTGACCCACCGCCAAACCGGTCATGCTGGAGGATGTTGCAGGCAGAAGAACGTTCTCCACGGCGTCTCCAGACTCTGTCACGTCTGTCACATGTGCTCAGTGTGAACCTGCTTTCATCTGTGAAGAGCACAGGGCGCCAGTGGCGAATTTGCCAATCTTGGTGTTCTCTGGCAAATGCCAAACGTCCTGCACGGTGTTGGGCTGTAAGCACAACCCCCACCTGTGGACGTCGGGCCCTCATACCACCCTCATGGAGTCTGTTTCTGACCGTTTGAGCAGACACATGCACATTTGTGGCCTGCTGGAGGTCATTTTGCAGGGCTCTGGCAGTGCTCCACCTGCTCCTCCTTGCACAAAGGCGGAGGTAGCGGTCCTGCTGCTGGGTTGTTGCCCTCCTACGGCCTCCTCCACGTCTCCTGATGTACTGGCCTGTCTCCTGGTAGCGCCTCCATGCTCTGGACACTACGCTGACAGACACAGCAAACCTTCTTGCCACAGCTCGCATTGATGTGCCATCCTGGATGAGCTGCACTACCTGAGCCACTTGTGTGGGTTGTAGACTCCGTCTCATGCTACCACTAGAGTGAAAGCACCGCCAGCATTCAAAAGTGCCCAAAACATCAGCCAGGAAGCATAGGAACTGAGAAGTGGTCTGTGGTCACCACCTGCAGAACCACTCCTTTATTGGGGGTGTCTTGCTAATTGCCTATAATTTCCACCTTTTGTCTATTCCATTTGCACAACAGCATGTGAAATGTATTGTCAATCAGTGTTGCTTCTTAAGTGGACAGTTTGATTTCACAGAAGTGTGATTGACTTGGAGTTACATTGTGTTGTTTAAGTGTTCCCTTTATTTTTTTGAGCAGTGTATATACATACAGTGGGGCAAAAAAGTATTTAGTCAGCCACCAATTGTGCAAGTTCTCCCACTTAAAAAGATGAGAGAGGCCTGTAATTTTCATCATAGGTACACTTCAACTATGACAGACAAAATGAGAAAAAAAAATCCAGAAAATCACATTGTAGGATTTTTAATTCTCTAGAGCAGTGATGTTTTGGGGCTGTTGCTGGGCAACACGGACTTTCAACTCCCTCCAAAGATTTGTGGTGCAGGTCTACAATTTTGTTTCTTGTGTCCTTTGACAGCTCTTTGGTCTTGGCCATAGTGGAGTTTGGAGTGTGACTGTTTGAGGTTGTGGACAGGTGTCTTTTATACTGATAACAAGTTCAAACAGGTGCCATTTAATACAGGTAACGAGTGGAGGACAGAGGAGCCTCTTAAAGAAGAAGTTACAGGTCTGTGAGAGCCAGAAATCTTGCTTGTTTGTAGGTGACCAAATACTTATTTTCCACCATAATTTGCAAATAAATTAATAAAAAATCCTACAATGTGATTTTCTGGATTTTTTTTCTCATTTTGTCTGTCATAGTTGAAGTGTACCTATGATGAAAATTACAGGCCTCTCTCATCTTTTTAAGTGGGAGAACTTGCACAATTGGTGGCTGACTAAATACTTTTTTGCCCCACTGTACGTACATACATACATACATACATACATACATACATACATACATACATACACACACACGCTCAATAGAATGTGAGCAGGGGCGGGTTTGTGAGGGAGAGACACCCTCTCATTCAAGGGTGACAGCCAAACAGACAGGCTCAAGCACACTGCTGTCTAGAAAGGGAAAGAGAGAAGGTGAAACCAGAATTAATATGGTGGGAGAGAGTATGAATACTGTCGAAGGGTAGAAGATGAGTGGAATATATTCTGTTAAATGATGCAGGGAAAAAATAACATATGGTGGTTAGGGTGGTTGTTCATGATGGATAAGCAACTGTAGCATATTAAAGCAATGATGTTTTCCTTGTGAAAATTGGTCAAGCCTGATATATACCACCAAGCCCTTTGTACCCAGAAGCACGGAGTAGGCTAGTATTAGCAACAAAGAGGTCTGTGGCTGAGGAAAAATCCCCAAACTAATTGTGTGTAAACTCAGCAAAAAAAGAAACGTCCTCTCACTGTCAACTGCGTTTATTTTCAGCAAACTTAACATGTAAATATTTGTATGAACATAACAAGATTCAACAACTGAGACATAAACTGAACAAGTTCTGCAGACGTGACTAACAGAAATTGAATAATATGTCCCTAAACACAGGGGGGGGGTCAACGTAAAAGGTAACAGTCAGTATCTGGTGTGGCCACCAGCTGCATTAAGTACTGCAGTGCATCTCCTCCTCATGGACTGCACCATATTTGCCAGTTCTTGCTGTAAGATGTTACACCCCACTCTTTCACCAAGGCACCTGCAAGTTTCCTGACATTTTCTGGGGGGAATGGCCCTAGCCCTCACCCTCTGATCCAACAGGTCCCAGACGTTGTTGTTGTTGCCATCCTGTACATGTCCCGCAGGTCTGATGTTCGGATGTACCGATCCTGTGCAGGTGTTGTTACACGTGGTCTGCCACTGCGAGGACGATCAGCTGTCCGTCCTGTCTCCCTGTAGCGCTGTCTTAGGCGTCTCACAGTACGGACATTGCAATTTATTGCCCTGGCTACATCTACAGTCCTCATGCCTCCTTGCAGAATGCCTAAGGCACGTTCACGCAGATGAGCAGTTATTTGGACTTTTACGAATTATCTTTGAAAGACAGGGTCCTGAAAAAGGGACATTTCTTTTTTTGTTGAGTTTACAAGATTGTCTTTGTTTGATGTTACATTTAGTAGATTGGAACACAAGCCCCACTTCACAGTCAAGTCTCTATCAAAATATAGCTGGATTTGTAAATACTCCTGGCAACATTGTACATTTCTGCCAATATCTATAAATCACTATTGAAGCTGTATATGCCAGTATAGGACACTCCTGGTGCAGGGTATCATAAAACTGCTGAAATACTGTTTACAGTTGCTATTTCTCATTTATTTTACACATTTTGTGTCTTTTTGTGGTGTTTATCCTACTAAAACTGAATTAATTTGCAGTCAACATTAATTACAATCAGTAGTTACATTACGGTTGAACTCCAACATTTGTTTCTGTGCATATGATGTGCCATATGATGCTAAAATACTGTTTACAGTTGCTATTTTTCTCTACTTTTGATGTTGTGTATTTTGTTTAGTTATCTAATTAAACAAACTCATTTTCAATCAACATTAATTAGGTCTGTACTAGTTCCATAATTCTAACTGTTCTGTAATTCTAGCAGTCGTTTCTATGCACGTGATATATAATGTGATGCCATTAGGGATCTTAACGGTTAACCGTTAATCAGTTAGCTGCTGAAAATACATTTTACCATTCATGCTTATCGGTCTAAAGGTTTATTTGCATAATTTTGTGGAATTAAATTGGTTGCGTTTATATTTCCGTTAGTCGTCATGTATCTTATTTATCACACACTCACGGCATACAAAGCTTGGTTGAGGAGCGGATTGATGTATCACCTGTCAGATGGCATGAGAGCAGCTCCTCAAAAAGCTGGTACTGGAATGAAACATGCTTTTATAAGCCCAGTCATTGCGCAACAAATAACCATTCTAAATGCAATCACATGTTAAAACTGTTTTGATGGCCTTGATTCAAAAGAGCTTCAATTTTTATTTCTCAATCTCAATTTATTAACTTATTAATTAAAACCCGCTTCCCATTCACCATTCAAGTACATTGGATTCCCATTCGCCACCCACCACTTTACAATATGAGCTTGAGGCAGTATAATTGTTTTAAACCTAAACGATTTACTTTACTTCAAATAATGATGATTGTCTTACCTTGCTTCAAAGTAACGTAGCCAAAATCCAACCATAAAAATATGGAAGCAATTATTTTATAAAGACTTCCTCATGCCATTAAACAACATTTCTCTCATATCAACTTTCTTTCGTTGTCCAGAAGCCAAAGTCTCAATTCTAGTCATATTAACAACCCTTCCTAGTTCTTGTGTCTTTATATTCCCCTCTTTCTATGTTTCTAACAGATTTTCATCTGTGTCAGATTAGGTGCGGTGTTTTCCCACGAATGGTGTTTTCCCACGAAACGGTAGCATTTTGGCAACCGTTTGAAAGTTATGTTTTTTTTAAATGAGTTGCTTCATTAAAGCAGTTGCATGTTTAATAATAGGCTATAGCCTTTTGACTGTAAGACAATAGGCTTGCTGTTGTTGCATACATTAAACTCTTAATGAAAAAATGTCCATTCCTTGTATGCATGCAAAGTGTTTTATGTTAGTCACGTCATTTTATGGTTTGTAAATCTTTTTACAGTTTGTTGACCAGTTAATGCAGGTCGGTTAGTCAGCAGCAGAATGTACCGAAATGTGCATCCTAGATGCCATATACAGTATATGCATTGCAGCTAGTTCTCAGTAGAATACATTTCATATCTGATACATGACGAGGGGAAGATACCAGTCTCGTTATAAAATGCCAACACCATTAGTATTCTTGCTTCGTGCTTTGCATACAAGGTTCCAGTTTTTAAACCCCCCCCAATTTTTTTAAAAAATTACAGTTCTTAAGCAACAAGCCCCCCCCCACCTCATTAGACAGCTCATCAGCAATCTATCAGCACATGTATTATTTATTAGCAGAACTACATTAATTTTAAACACACTGCAGGTTCCTTATTTCGTTTTCAGTACATTTGAGGCTTAGTGTCAGGCTATTGTGTAGAAGTGCTCGGTGCCTAAGCAAATTATGCTTTTCTACTTCATAATAAGGGCCTCATTCCCACTACTGCACAGAGCCAGTTAGTTCGCTGTCAGACACTCAATAGCTTTGTATGCAAATGTACATTTTTCAATCAGCCTTGTGTTCATTCACAGGCACTCGATACCGCAGCCTTACCCAGGGTTCCATTGACCATCAAGGTGACCTCATGGAATCACACCTTTAATCACTCAACTCCAGGCTCATGCATGGACCCAGGTGGAGTGACAGAGGCCCACGTTAGCTAGCCGCTGTATTGTAGCTAATGCTACTGTTTGGATTATTTTCCCAGTATGTCTAGGTTTACTTCTGTCAACCACTGGATTTAGAGAAACTGAACACAATGGACTTGGGCTTATATGTAGAAGCACAAAACAAAGCATTAAGTAGATAGCATGTAACATCACAATTTGACTTCTGTTCTGATTCCTTTTGCTGAAATCTTGAATTAGATTTGTCAGTCATTGTGGGAGGAACTAGGCTACCTCTGATCTCCATCCAGACCCAAAACCTTTTTAGTAACCACATCAGTCCCTTCACACTTTTTAGTCCTGTCCGTCTTTCCACACAGCATCCAGGCGCAATCACTAGAGCAATTTAGTGGGACTCGCGCAATACGTATCCAGCTGTTTACCCCAAGACTCCAGACCACACTCCAAGTTGCCAGCTACATCTGATTCCATGTAGTGCACTATAAATGCAAAGGGTATCATTTCGATGCAGTTACCTCTGATTCCAAGAATCCAGTGCCTCTGATTCCCAGCACCAACCTGCAGGTGTGGTCCTCACCTCCAGAGCAGCTTACTATTAGCAACTGCTATCATTGGTATTAATTTCTCGCTCTTAATTCCCCAGTAGTATTTTTTTAATATTTTGCTTGACAGAGGACTGTGGGTTAAATACTGGGGGGAGCGCTCCATCACGACTACATTTTATCCAATTAAATACAGATTTAATCAGGCCGGCAGTCGGGATGTGAATATGGAATGCGATCCGTCTGTTAACTGAAGGCTTGTCGGCGTGGGCCGGGTTGCCGTGGGTTTCCAGCCCGGTAACAGAGGATTGGCCTTGTGGGCGAGACAGAGGGAGGCCCTGATTCTGACTTGTAAATTGGGCCGGAGTCCATGCAAATATTCCTGGACAGTTAGCTTTTTAATGAGCAATTACCCTTCTCACTCACTTTCTGATTTCTTATTTTCTTCTCCCTTTCTGTGTGAAGACGGTGAAGCCCCTTCAAACATCCCCTAACCCGCTGATTTAGTGTGTTAAGTTGCTGAGGAGGCTTGAGACACAAGGACGTTCCTTTGGGAGAGTGGCGTGATTTACTGTTGATGTAAACACTTGATTAATTAATGATTTAGTGATTGGATTACATGTGCAGCAGGGCTGAAACGATCTGGAAGAGTTTCATCTTTAATTTACTGGCAGACAACACAAGCCTCTCCGTTTTAGGACGTAGAAGAGTCAGAAAACACCCTTTCTGTGCCAGAGAGAGACCCGTCCTTAATGGTTGTGGCTGATTGTAAAAGCATCCTCCACCGTGGAGAAGCACTTATGTGATCTGAAATACAGCTCCCCAGTGGCCCATCAAGGTCCTTTGAAAGTGCTGTGTCACCTTCAGAGTTTCTGGGGAGAATTGCTAGTTGCTGCTAGGCCTAGTGGTTGTTGGAGACGCTGTATTTCAACTTATCCTGATACGTAGGGTTGTTTTAAATGACGAGGAAAGCATTGATTACAAATGTTGCAATTTGATATAGTGTGGGCTATGTTTATGTGTATGTGTGATTGCTGTGAAAATGGCATTATGGCACTTTCTCATGTACTGTAAATATCACCTTGATTACGCACATCTCACACAATGTAAACACTCGGCAGCATTAAGTGCACAGTTCTAAATCAATTCCAAGCTGGCAGCCCTCTCCCTGTAATTTTTCAATAAGCTGTTTGTTTGTGTCCCATTCAACACTTCAGTCACTTACAGCATCTTAATGTAAACATGTTTTGCCTCAACAGTCTCTTTCATGTTGGTTGTGATGAATTCTGTTTTGCTATCAAATCGTGCCCTTTTATCCCTATTTTACTATTTTGATTCAGGGCATAGCTGAGGCTTTAAATAAAAGATTCAGAATCTAGTAGCATTTGATGTGGTATGATCATTATTCAGCGTGGCTTGTGTGAAAAACTCAGGAATAGCAACAGACATGCACTAAGTGTATAAAACATTAAGAACACCTTCCCTTTGCCCCTAGAACAGCCTCAATCTGTTGGGGCATTGACGACAAAGTGCTGAAAGTGTTCCACAGGGATGCTGTTTCCAATGCTTCCCACAGTTGTGTCAAGTTGGCTTGATGTCTTTTGGGTGGTGGACCATTCTTGATACACACGTGAAACTGTTGAGCTTTAAAAACCCAGCAGAGTTGCAGTTATTGACACAACCGGTGCGCCTGGCACCTACTGTACTACCATACCCCGTTCAAAGGCACTTAAATCTTTTGTCTTGCCCATTCACCCACTGAATGGCACACGTACAGAATCCGTGTCTCATTTGTCTCAATGCTTAAAAGTCCTTCATTGACCTGTCTCCTCCCCTTCATCTACACTAATTAAAGTGGCTTTAACAAGTGACATTAATAAGGGATCATAGCTTTCACCTGGATTTATATGGTCACCCTATGTCATGGAAAGTGGTGTCCTTAATGTTTTGTACGCTCAGTGTATTTCGAGTAGAGCGTCATATAGGGTATCAAAACAAAAAACCGCAACATAGAGTAATTCGATAATTACACTGTGAAAAGTAACGCCTTTAAAATAGTTTTTTCCCCATCTCTAATTGGTAGTCATATAATTGGATTCCATGTTTAGAGGAAGTCATCTCACCTGTTATTTCCAGGTGTAAATTAGTTGAAGAGAGAAAGGTTTCTCCGAACCCCACAGGATGCTGTGGTCCTCCAGGAGGAGCACTGCTCACCCTCTGCCCCAGCCTTATATCTCAAACAGGGCTGTGTTTGAAGTGCTCGGTTGGGTGCCTGCATTCTGCACTCGACAAGAGCTGCGGCATCGGCTGGCAGCCCCCTGTAAGTTTCTTCTGTTTTGCATTTGCATACCGAACAAACAGGAAATTGTGTTCATTTGTATGCAAATGTGTTTGTCCCCAAGGCTGGGATTTTGAATTAAAAGTTTTACCGTCCCATTAATTCCAAATTACACACAGGCACTGACATGGGCCTCTCTTCCTGGCATGGGGGTCCTTCCTGCCACCTGAATGCAGCCTTGTCAGTTTAGGCTGTTTAGTTTGCCGTCTTCGAACAGAGTTGGAATTTGGATTAATTTTGATCTGTTGATTTGCAGATTGATCGTCTGCGTCACGTCGCAATCTTCTCTTAATTATCACGCAAAAATATGCAAAGATTTGGGCTGACTGATATTCCGGTATACTATGGGAGACAAACGAGAAAAGGCCTTGGAATTGTTGACTGACAGGTAATGAGGAAAATGGTAAATGAGAGGGAGTGATGAAGGCTGTCCTCTGTGCACCTCATCAGCCTCTCTCAAAAATACATGACCCCTCTATGATGGCTGGCATGTATACTGTAGGCTGATACTGACAATCAGAAAATGCATACGTGACTTGTGTTGTCCATTATGGTGAATAGAGAGATAGAAAGAGGATGTTTTGGGCTCGTTTCTATTGTGTCAGCATAAAGTCTACTACCCACATGCACAGAAAGTGTGAAATTCATAATGGATTTAGTGGAACCATACTAGTGTATTTCTCAATGATAAGCCCTAATACTAACCTAAGAATAGCTCGTGCTACAAACCTACCAGCCTGGAAGGAATCCAGCATGTGGAAAAATACATAAAACAAGAGAATGAGAGAAAAGATTCATTAACGGGCGAAAACGGCCCGATCAATAGATATTTTCAGCTAAATTACAGTCCTGCCATCCTTCCAAGCTGCACAGATGTCAAGATGGAGAAAAAGTACTTCATGTCTGAGGAATCGAGGCTGTAACCATCTCCCCTATAATCCTACAGCATCCAGTGATGGGGCACTGAAACAGGGACAACATAATGGATGCCTATTGGAAATCACATTAAGCTACTATCAGAGGGTGGGTCGCAAATGGCACCCTATTCCCTACAGTGTGCACTACTTTTGACCAGAGCCCATAGGGCCCTGGTCAAAAGTATTCCACTACGTAGGGAATCGGGTGCCATTTGGGACGCATACCCAATATGGAGGGCTGATACCGCCGCTGTCACTGTACCTCACTGTCCCCGAGGCCAGTCACTCTCTCTAATAACGGAGGCGATCATCACAGTGAAATATGAAGCATGGCACCGGGCTGCAGCCAGGCCTTCAAGAGAGTAATCACTGATATCACTCACATGTGACGGTGCTGTAGTCCATCACAACCGAGGAGGATAGAGAGATCTGAAAGGAGGACTGTTTGGGTGGAAGTGGATGAAGTGAATGAGTGATAGATTTAGGGAGGCTTAGGGAGGATGAAAGAGAGTGAGAGAGGAGAGATGTTGAAGGATAGGAAAGTGAAGGGAAGGAAGACATAAAGGTGTTATCCAAAGAGTTAAAATGGCGCCGGAAGAAATGGCAGCAGTTTTACGGGCGCCCAACCAATTGTGCTATTATGTGTTTTTTTTTGTTGGTTATTTGTAACTTATTTTGTACATAATGTTTCTGTAACCGTATCTTACAGCAAAAAAGAGCTTCTGGATATCAGGACAGCGATCACTCACCTCGGATTAGATAAAGATTTTTTCTACAACAAGGAGGACGCACATGACATTCTCCAAACACCCCACAGGGCCAACATCACCGTTATTTGCAAGAGGAAGCGATGCAGGTACAGAGGACAAAGAGCCGGATGCCTGGTCAGGACCCGGAGAAGGCGACTGGGAAAGCTGCCGTTACCGTCAATACTACTCGCCAACGTGCAATCATTGGACAATAAATTAGACGAGGTACGATCACGAATATCCTACCAACGGGACATCAAAAACTGTAATATTCTATGTTTCACGGAATCGTGGCTGAATGACGACATGGATATTCAGCTAGCGGGATATATGCTGCACCGGCAAGTTAGAACAGCACAGTAAGATGAGGGGGGGTGGTCTGTCCATATTAGTAAACAACAGCTGGTGCACGATATCTAAGGAAGTCTCTAGATTTTTCTCGTCTAAATTGCAGGCCACACTACTTGCCTAGAGAGTTTTCAGCTCTACTTTTTGTGGCTGTTTATTTACCACATTTACATTACATTACATTTAAGTCATTTAGCAGACGCTCTTATCCAGAGCGACTTACAAATTGGTGCATTCACCTTATGATATCCAGTGGAACAACCACTTTACAATAGTGCATCTAACTCTTTTAAGGGGGGGGGGGTAGAAGGATTACTTTATCCTATCCTAGGTATTCCTTAAAGAGGTGGGGTTTCAGGTGTCTCCGGAAGGTGGTGATTGACTCCGCTGACCTGGCGTCGTGAGGCATACTGTACCACCACAGACAGATGCTGGCACTAAGACCGGCAAAGCGTAAACAGGCAAAGCGTCGATACAGGGCTAAGATTGAATCATACTACACTGTCTCCGATGCTCGTCTTATGTGGCAGGGCTTGCAAACTATTACAGACTACAAAGGGAAGCACAGCCGCGAGCTGCCCAGTGACACGAGCCTACCAGGCAAGCTAAATCACTTCTATGCACGCTTCGAGGCAAGCAACACAGAGGCATGCATGAGAGCATCAGCTGTTCTGGACGACTGTGTGATCACGCTCTCCGTAGCCGACGTGAGTAAGACCTTTAAACAGGTCAACATACACAAGGCTGCGGGGCCAGACGGATTACCAGGACGTGTGCTCCGGGTATGTGCTGACCAACTGGCAGGTGTCTTCACTGACATTTTCAACATGTCCCTGATTGAGTCTGTAATACCAACATGTTTCAAGCAGACCACCATAGTCCCTGTGCCCAAGAACACAAAGGCAACCTGCCTAAATGACTACAGACCCGTAGCACTCACGTCCGTAGCCATGAAGTGCTTTGAAAGATTGGTAATGGCTCACATCAACACCATTATCCCAGAAACCCTAGACCCACTCCAATTTGCATACCGCCAGAACAGATCCACAGATGATGCAATTTCTATTGCACTCCACACTGCCCTTTCCCACCTGGACAAAAGGAACACTTATGTGAGAATGCTATTCATTGACTACAGCTCAGCGTTCAACACCATAGTACCCTCAAAGCTCATCACTAAGCTAAGGATCCTGGGACTACACACCTCCCTCTGTAACTGGATCCTGGACTTCCTGACGGGCCGCCACCAGGTGGTGAGGGTAGGTAGCAACACATCTGCCACGCTGATCCTCAACACTGGAGCTCCCCAACACTGGAGCTCCCCAGGGGTGCGTGCTCAGTCCCCTCCTGTACTCCCTGTTCACCCACGACTGCATGGCCAGGCACGACTCCAACACCCTCATTAAGTTTGCAGACAACACAAGAGTGGTAGTCCTGATCACCGACAACGACGAGACAGCCTATAGGGAGGAAGTGGTGGTGCCAGAATAACAACCTATCCCTCAACGTAACCAAGACTAAGGAGATGATTGTGGACTACAGGAAAAGGAGGACCGAGCACGCTCCCATTCTCATCGACGGGGCTGTAGTGGAGCAGGTTGAGAGCTTCAAGTTCCTTGGTGTCCACATCACCAACAGACTAACATGGTCCATGCACACCAAGACATTCATGAAGAGGGCACAACAAAGCCTATTCCCCCTCAGGAAACTGAGGTTCTACAGCTGCAACATCGAGAGCACCCTGACTGGTTGCATCACTGCCTGGTATGGCAATTGCTCGGCCTCTGACCACAAGGCACTACAGAGGGTAGTGCGTACAGCACAGTATATCACTGGGGCTAAGCTGCCTGCCATCCAGGAGCTCTTCACCAGGCGGTGTCAGAGGAAGGCCCTAAAAATTGTCAAAGACCCCAGCCACCCCAGTCATAGACTGTTCTCTCTACTACTGCTTGTGCCAAGTCTAGGACAAAAAGGCTTCTCAACAGTTTTTACCCCCAAGCCATAAGAATCCTGAACAGGTAATCAAATGGCTACCCGGACTATTTGCTTTGTGTGCCCCCCCCCCCCCCAACCCCTCTTTTTACGCTGCTGCTACTCTCGGTTTATCATATATGCATTGTCACTTTAACTATACATTCATGTACATACTACCTCAAATCAAATGTATTTATAAAGCCCTTCTTACATCAGCTGATATCTCAAAGTGCTGTTCAGAAACCCAGTATAAAACCCCAAACAGCAAGCAATGCAGGTGTAGAAGCACGGTGGCTAGGAAAAACTCCCTAGTAAGGCCAGAACCTAGGAAGAAACCTAGAGAGGAACCAGGCTATGAGGGGTGGCCAGTCCTCTTCTGGCTGTGCTGGGTGGAGATTATAACAGAACATGGCCAAGATGTTATATGTTCATAGATGACCAGCAGGGTCAAATAATAATAATTGCCAGTGTTCCCGCACATTGGCTAACCTGGCTATCTGCATTGTGTCCCACCACCCGCCAACCCCTCTTTTACGCTACTGCTACTCTCTGTACATGTACATACTACCTCAATCAGTCTGACTAACCGGTGTCTGTATGTAGCCTCGCTACTTTTATAGCCTCACTACTGCCTGTCTTTTTACTGTTGTTTTATTTCTTTACTTACCTATTGCCTAATATATTTTTTGCACTATTGGTTAGAGCCTGTAAGTAAGCATTTCACTGTAAGGTCTACACCTGTTGTATTCTGCACACGTGACAAATAAACTTTGATTTGATTTGAAGAATATGGTGGAAGGAGGAAGAGGCAAGAACAGGTTGGAAAGAGCAGAGGGAAGAAACATATAATTGGGTTCATAATAGTTAAAGACCCCTGTCGTACATAGTTTCATTATAGGGATTGAGATTCCTTGTTTGAATATTGTGTGGTCCAGACAAAATGGAAAAAACATTATTAGTTTGAACTACCGGCTTTTAAAACGTCTGCTGTAGAGTTAGGTGTATCAGAGACTCAGCATGTAAAATCTTGAGGTCCAGAGTCAAAGACTAGATTGGGTCACACACAGGAACAGAGCTGAGGAAAGAAAATTGGCTGACTTCATCTGCAGAGAGAGAGGGGGGTAACTTTGTTTCAAATGTTCTAAGAGAGACTAGTGCTTTAAGATTCCACATTCAAATTGGACTCGAGCAGTGTATCGAACCATCCCTAGACTGCTGTTGCACTTATTCAGTTGACTGACTCTGACATAACCACATCATTACTTAATGAAACCTGCCTGATAGCACAGGTGTTTTAAATTATGTGTTGGCATGGCAGAATTGGCAGAGGTTCCTAAAATCTCCTTTCCCCGTCTGGGTGACGAGGGCCAATTGTGACTGTTAAGGAAGTCTGTGGGGAAAGGCGGTGCGTGGGAGGCCAGAGGACAGAGAGAGGAGGGAAAGAGGATGAAAGGTTAAAGCAGGCGGCAAGAGAAATGTGCAACAGTTTGATCCAAGGCCATTATCACTTCCCTTAACCCCCCCAGTCCCCTCTGCTCCGCCGCCCCACTGCCCCCTGCGTATTAGCAGTGAATAGGACAGAATTAAATTAGGCCGGTCTGACGTATCTTGAAAGCTCCCGGACCCAGGACGCCGCTGCCATTCAAATAAAGCCCATTCTGTGAGGCGAGCGACCGGTGACGCGACAGGGGTCAAACTGGAGAAAACGAGAAAGAGAGAGCAGGCGGGCACTCTGCCACTGTTCAAAAGCACACAGGAGGGTGAGAGAAGAGTGGGCTGCAGCAGCACAGTAGCACAGTGGAGGCTGATAAGGCCTTAATGGCCCTGGTCACAATGATTCACACCTCTAAGGTGTTGGAGGAAATTTTTGAGGCCCAGGGCAAATTCGCATTAGCAGCGAGCTCTATTTACAAGTAATTGCATTTCTCTCCCCTTCTCAGAATTCTGTGCCTCAGAAAGTAAAACGAACACACAATTGTTCCAGACGTCCCGTGAAGTTCCGCAACAAAAGTTTAGCTGGAAACCTTCATATGAATGCAGATTCACATGTAAACCTGGGGTGCCTGCCCATTCCCGTCTCTGCCTGGTCCTTGAATGTACGTAGTCCTCCAGCTCCCACAGCTTTTTCTTCAAAAGGCAGAACTGGTTCAGCCTTCTAGTCCCAGCGAGTCAATTTTGTCAAATCATTGACTTTAAATTGATCAATTAACTCCAAGTGGCAGGTTTGAACAAAGAGGCTCCATTGACACTATGTTAATAACCCTCCAGACGAGTTTCAATGCCATACAACTCTCCTTCCGTGGCCTCCAATTGCTCTTAAATACAAGTAAAACTAAATGCATGCTCTTCAACCGATCGCTGCCTGCACCTGCCCGCCCGTCCAACATCACTACTCTGGACGGTTCTGACTTAGAATATGTGGACAACTACAAATACCTAGGTGTCTGGTTAGACTGTAAACTCTCCTTCCAGACTCACATCAAACATCTCCAATCCAAAGTTAAATCAAGAATTGGCTTCCTATTTCGCAACAAAGCATCCTTCACTCATGCTGCCAAACATACCCTTGTAAAACTGACCATCCTACCGATCCTCGACTTCGGCGATGTCATTTACAAAATAGCCTCCAATACCCTACTCAATAAATTGGATGCAGTCTATCACCGTGCCATCCGTTTTGTCACCAAAGCCCCATATACTACCCACCACTGCGACCTGTACACTCTCGTTGGCTGGCCCTCGCTTTATACTCGTCGCCAAACCCACTGGCTCCAGGTCATCTACAAGACCCTGTTAGGTAAAGTCCCCCCTTATCTCAGCTCGCTGGTCACCATAGCAGCACCCACCTGTAGCACGCGCTCCAGCAGGTATATCTCTCTGGTCACCCCCAAAACCAATTATTCCTTTGGCCGCCTCTCCTTCCAGTTCTCTGCTGCCAATGACTGGAATGAACTACAAAAATCTATGAAACTGGAAACACTTCTCCCTCACTAGCTTTAAGCACCAGCTGTCAGAGCAGCTCACAGATTACTGCACCTGTACATAGCCCATCTATAATTTAGCCCAAACAACTACCTCTCCCCCTACTGTATTTATTTATTTATTTTGCTCCTTTGCACCCCATTATTTCTATCTCTACTTTGCACATTCTTCCACTGCAAATCTACCATTCCAGTGTTTTACTTGCTATATTGTATTTACTTCGCCACCATGGCCTTTTTTTTGCCTTTACCTCCCTTATCTCATCTCATTTGCTCACATTGTATATAGACTTATTTTTCTACTGTATTATTGACTGTATGTCTGTTTTACTCCATGTGTAACTCTGTGTTGTTGTATGTGTCGAACTGCTTTGCTTTATCTTGGCCAGGTCGCAATTGTAAATGAGAACTTGTTCTCAACTTGCCTACCTGGTTAAATAAAGGTGAAATAAATAAAATAAATAAATTGACAATCAACATTAATTAATAACTACACTTTTTGTTGTTGTTGATTGACCCAAATTATTATAAATTGTCGTGATAACCGACTAAGTCTTCATGCTCGTAGTATCTCAGAATCCTCACGGGAGTAGGCCCGACCAAACCAAAACATTTCTCAAAGTCACGAGAGAGAGAGAGAGAGAGAGAGAGAGAAAGTGCGGCAACTGTGAAATATATCCTATTTAGTGCCACTCGACTGATCAAAGGGATGCTATTGAAATCATTGGGGGGCTGAATGTCTGACTATTTAGATGCACGCTCATTCAGGGAAAAAGGGAACGGGCCGGGAAGAGGGGATCAGTGGAGTACTACCATAAAGGAGTGCCTCACTTAATCCACACATGGCTAAACTGCAGACACGGTGTGCGGCGCCACGTGCACTAAAATCAATTGACCAAAGCAATTCCTTTAATGAAACACCACATCCAAACTCTCCCTGACAAATGCCAAAGCAATTGGCTACAGCCGTACCTCTTTTTGCCTGTTTGCTTTTTTCCTTTCCTAAGCCTATAGAAAGATCTGTGCCTTGTTAGCAGCGAGTGACTAGCCAACAATGTGAAACGGCTTGCATTATTTAATATTCCTCAGAATGCCTATTTGCTGTGCTCTTTTTGTCTGTGTTTCTTGCTTGTTTCAGCATTATGCTTAAAGCATCTTCCCTTCATGTGACAATTCCAGTTTCCTTATTTCCCCCGTAATCACAATAGCCACATAGAGTGTTTGTGTTTGTGTTTTTGTGTGTGTGTGTGTGTGTGTGTGTGTGTGTGTGTGTGTGTGTGTGTGTGTGTGTGTGTGTGTGTGTGTGTGTGTGTGTGTGTGTGTGTGTGTGTGTGTGTGTGTGTGTGTGTGTTTAGATGAGTTGTGTGGGGATGGCGTGCCATTGTTTACATATTGTGGCTGTAGTGTAGGCGTTATTTATTTGTCCCTATCTGTCAGCCGCACAAAGAGGATGATTTGCCCCTCGCCGAGAACAGTGGCTGTGCTCAAACTGCAAATAACTGTAATATGAATTTATCACTAATTCCCAAGCTCTCTGGAGAGGGGGTATAGAGGTGTGCTGGAATGGCAGCATAGCACGCAGCCACCTGTCACAACCTGAAAAAACAGCAGGTACCGCAAAAACAGCCGACCCGCCGGGACCTTTTTTCCACTGTAATTGTCATATACCTCATTCATTGGACTACAGCTTTAATTGGGCCTCATAATTACCACTTATTGTTCTCACTTATCGTTTCTGAGCTCAATTTGTTTGTTTCTGTTCACGCTTTGGCAACACAAAATGTTCTTTTGTCATGCCAATGAAGCAATTTGTGTTCAATGCAATTGAATTGAATTTAATTCAAGGAGAGCAGAGCAGAGGAATAGAAATCAGGAGGGCAAGAAGTAAAAAGGCAGCGAGCATGAAAGAGGCACCTGCGGACATAGGAAATGAAATGGGAGGGTTTTGAAATGAAATGGAGTTTTAATCATTCTCTCTCCGTTTGAAAGGGCCGTTGGCTTCAACTGACAGACAAAACCTGCAACGAGAGTCTTGGATTATTAACCAAAAATAATAGATATATTATAATCTCTAAACAATATCAATCATAATTATATAATGTATCAGTCTGTTTGTAGGAGTCCAAGCTAGAGATGTGTACTCTCTATTGGTGGTGTTGAATGGTGACGGTCTGTAAGAATACAGAATTAATATTCTCCTGGGCAGCAGTGAGTAAATAGATTATCTTCAGTGCCCTAGGTCACCTCCATATCATTATAAAGAGATTAATGTGGTCCGGGATCCAATAATCCCAGATAGGATCTGAGATTCATTACAGTTGCCTAAGCCTTGGATTATGTGTAAATGTTTTATCCAACACTCAATATTCAGAGATTGAGGGAACACTTTCATTGCTGTGTCTCCAAACAAACACTTGCTAATGCAAAAGAGGTAAACTCAACGGCGATTGATTGAATTAATCGTCAGGCATGGAATTAATTGGTCCCCGTAATCCCCATGACAATGGCCTATATCACTAGTGTTGGGTTTGACATTTTGAACATTGAGATATTAAATAAATGATCGAGAAAGAAGCATAGAATCAAAGGAGAAAGTTAAGGCTTCTCTGTAGGACGGATAGCTGTGGAATGTGTTGGGGGACGGGAGCAGAGCACCGTGTTGATATAGGGAAGACGGATGGATATCTGTGGATCAGGAGGTGAGGGGTGAGGTCAGTTCCCCTTAAGGGAGTAATCAGGGTCAGTATCTGGTTACCTTCTTTCTCTTAGGCATAAACTAAGGATTGGAGAGAGGGAGTGTCTTAAGTAGGATGTATATAACTGTGATGTGAAAAATGTTTTGCTGTCTGATTACAGCTGTACAGAACCTTTGGGAATAATTAAACTTGGTTAAAGCTTCTCTAGTGTCCGTGGGTTATTTACTCTGAAAAATAAGAATCTAACACTAGTCAACACAATATTGTGATATCACTTACCAAGTAGTCAAAAAAACAACCTAGTTACCAGTCATTAAATATTACATTTCATTACTACAGTATTTGCTACATATTTATCACGTACATAATATATCTAACAGACCATGTCCAACTCCTATTCGGTCCAGAGATTCGTGGCCCCCATCTATAGCCCCCAGGTTATATAGTAGCTACTCTACTGTTGCCCTACTGTTACTCTACTGTGACCAACCGGCTAGAACTGGCTGCAATTTCCCCTTGAATCAGAGCCCTGTTCACCTTAGTCATCAGTAATGTAAACAGTGAACACTACAGTACTCTGAGCGACCAATAAATTCAGCCTCTACACAATCCATCTCTGGACCAGCCAGGCCTGATTTAATCTGTTTCCTAAATTACACTCTATTCCTATTCAAGTTTCAAAGTGTATTCGCCATGTGCACAACAGGTGTAAAACAGTACAGTGAAATTCTTACCTTGAGAGTTCTTTCCCAACAATGCAGTGATAATAATATATATAATAATAGAAAGTATAATCAAATAAAACACCATAACTACAATGTGAGTTAAAAAAACATGAGAATAGTATATACAGGTCAGTACCTTATTTAATGTGCAGGGGCACTGGAGTGGTTGAGGTGGGTTTATACATAAAAAGTACAAAATACATGTAAACAGGGCTGAAACGGGATTGGTAGCAGGAATATATCAATACTTTTTATGTAATATAATATTTCCCAGCGTGCTCTATTGAAGGGAGATTTTCTAAAATTATTTGTTTGAATGTAATCTGTGTTTTTACATTGATTGGTTGTACATTAATTGATTGATAAATGTTATGCTACACATACATTTTTCATAACTAATCCATTCTGTTAGTAATTGGATTTATTGTACCAGTTGTTCCAGTTTGTTCCAGTTTAGGTCAAATCAAATTTTATTAGTCACATGCGCCGAATACAACAGGTGTAGTAGACCTTACAGTGAAATGCTTACTTACAAGCCCCTAACCAACAATGCAGTTTAAAAAAAACAAATAATTAAAGAGCAGCAGTAAAATAATAATAGCGAGACTATATACAGGGGGTACCGGTACAGAGTCAATGTGCGGTGGCACTGGTTAGTCGAGGTAATTGAGGTAATATGTACATGTAGGTAGAGTTATTAAAGTGACTATACATAGATAATAAGAGTAGCAGCGGCGTAAAAGGGGGCAATGCAAATAGTCTGGGTAGCCATTTGATTAGATGTTCAGGAGTCTTATGGCTTAAGGGGTAGAAGCTGTTTAGAAGCCTCTTGGACCTAGACTTGGCGCTCCTGTACCGCTTGCCGTGCGGTAGCAGAGAGAACAGTCTATGACTGGGATGGCTGGTGTCTTTGGCAATTTTTAGGGCCTTCTTCTGACACCGCCTGGTATAGAGGTCCTGGATGGCAGGAAAGTTGGCCCCAGTGATGTACTGGGCCGTACGCACTACCCTCTGTAGTGCCTTGCGGTCGGAGGCCGAGTAGTTGCCATACCAGGCAGTGATGCAACCAGTCAGGATGCTCTCGATGGTGGATCTGAGGACCCATGCCAAATCTTTTCAGTCTTCTGAGGGGGAATAGGTTTTGTTGTGCCCTCTTCACGACTTCACTTCAAGGAACTTGAAGCTCTCAACCTGCTCCACTACAGCCCAGTCGAGGAGAATGGGGGCATGCTCAGTCCTCCTTTTCCTGTAGTCCACAATCATCTCCTTTGTCTTGATCACGTTGAGGGAGAGGATGTTGTCCTGGCACCACACGGCCAGGTCTCTGACCTTCTCCCTATAGGTTGTCTTGAGGTTGAGGTTGTCTCAGTATTCAATCTTCCCTACCCTGGCAGTCATTCTGAATGCAGGATCCGGGTGATTAACAATTCCACTTGTTGGATATCCTAACTCTGGCTGGATTTCAATAGGAATTACACATCACTTTGCAAGCTAGCATAATCTGACTTGCAGGCCTGATGTGGCCTGTAAACCAGGAGATTCCTAACACCCTTCATAGAGGGTTCTAGATAGAACCATATACCATAGAATGGTTCCCCTATGGGGCCAAACCGAAGAACCCTGTATGTTTCTATTTAGTACCTTGTGTAGTTGTTAGCCATTTAACAGGCTTAAATATAAGCTGTTTAGGAGTCTGTTGGTCTGAGCCTTGCCAGATGAGATCATGGAGAACTATTAGAACTATATTTTTTATTATAGTGCAATACTTTTGATCAGTGCTCTATAGAACCTGGTCAAAAGTATTGCACTATATATATATTTTTTTAAGCTTGACGTTTTTCAAGATGAATTCTCTTAAGATGCACCATCTTGTTGTCAAGAATGTTTAAAAATACAAACAATAACAAGAATATGTCAACTACTGTCTAATAAAAATCATCTGTTTTTTTATTACATTAACAGCAAAAAAAAGTTTGGACAACTACTAATAGTCCTACAACTAATACGAACTACTGCACCTACTAATACAATTAATAAGTATCTATAAAATATACAGTACCAGTCAAAAGTTTGGACACACCTACTCATTCAAGGGTTTTTCTTTATTTTGACTATTTTCTGCATTGTAGAATAATAGTGAAGACATCAAAACTATAACATAACACATACGGAATCATGTAGTAACTAAAAAAAAGTGTTAAACAAATCAAAATATATTTTATATTTGAGCTTCTTCAAAGTAGCCACCCTTTGCCTTGATGACAGCTTTGCACACTCTTGACATTCTCTCAACCAGCTTCATGAGGTAGTCACTTAGAATGCATTTCAATTAACAGGTGTGCCTTCTTAAAAGTTCATTTGTTAATGCGTTTGAGCCAGTCAGTTGTATTGTGACAAGGTATGGGTGGTATGCAGAAGATAGCCCTATTTGGTAAAATACCAAGTCTATATTATGCCAAGAAAAGCTCAAATAAGCAAACAGAAATGACAGTCCATCATTACTTTAAGACTTGAAGGTCAGTCCATCCAGAAAATGTCAAGAACTTTGAAAGTTTCTTCAAGTGCAGTCTCAAAAACCATCAAGCTCTATGATGAAACTGGCTCTCATGAGGACCTCCACAGGAAAGGAAGACCCAGAGTTACCTGGGAGAATTCTGCAGCGATACGCCATCCCATCTGGTTTGTGCTTAGTGGGACTTTCATTTGTTTTTCAACAGGACAGTGACCCAAACCACCTCCAGGCTGTGTAAGGGCTATTTGACCAAGAATGAGAGTGATGGAGTACTGCATCAGATGACCTGACCTCCACAATCACCCGACATCAACCCAATTGAGATGGTTTGGGATGAGTTGGACTGCAGAGTGAAGGAAAAGCGGCCAACAAGCTAAAGGGTGGCTACTTTGAAGAATCTCAAATATAAAATATATTTTGATTTGTTTAACACTTTTTTGGTTACTATATGATTCCAAATGTGTTATTTCAGAGTTTTGATGTCTTCACTATTGTTCTACAATGTAGAAATAGTAAAAATAAAGAAACACCCTTGAATGAGTAGGTGTCCAAACTTTTGACTGGTACTGGTACTGGTATTGCATTAAATCAAATAAAATGAAATTGTATTGGTCAGCAGATGTTATTGTGAGTGTAGTGAAATGCTTGTGCTTCTAGATCCGACAGTGCAGCAATATCTAACAAGTAATCTAACAATTCCACAACAGCTACCTAATACACACAAATCTAAGTAAAGGAATGGAATAAGAATATATAAATATATGGATGAGCAATGACAGAGAGGCATAGGCAAGATCAATCAATCAAATTTATTTATAAAGCCCTTCTTACATCAGCTGATGTCACAAAGTGCTGTACAGAAACCCAGCCTAAAACCCCAAACAGCAAGCAATGCAGGTGTAGAAGCACGGTGGCTAGGAAAAACTCCCTAGAAAGGCCAGAACCTAGGAAGAAACCTAGAGAGGAACCAGGCTATGAGGGGTGGCCAGTCCTCTTCTGGCTGTGCTGGGTGGAGATTATAACAGAACATGGCCAAGATGTTCAAATGTTCATAGATGACCAGCAGGGTCAAATAATAATAATAATCACAGTGGTTGTCAAGGGTGCAACAGGTCAGCACCTCAGGAGTAAATGTCAGTTGGCTTTTCATAGCCGATCATTCAGAGTATCTCTACCGCTTCTGCTGTCTGTAGAGAGTTGAAAACAGCAGGTCCTGGACAGGTAGCACGTCCGGTGAACAGGTCAGGGTTCCATAGCCGCAGGTAGACCAGTCAAAACTGGAGCAGGAGCACGGCCAGGTGGACTGGGGACAGCAAGGAGTCATCAGGCCATGTAGTTCTGAGGCATGGTCCTAGGGCTCAGGTCCTCTGAGAGAAAGAGAGAGAGAATTAGAGAGAGCATACTTAAATTCACACAGGACACCGGATAAGACAGGAGAAATACTTCAGATATAGCAGACTCACCCTAGCCCCCTGACACATAAACTACTGCAGCATAAATACTGGAGGCTGAGACAGGAGGGGTCGGGAGACACTGTGGCCCCAAGGCAGTTAACCCACTGTTCCTAGGCCGTCATTGAAAATAAAAAATCAATTAAAAAAATGCATTACTAAAGTGACTAGTGATTTATTAAAGTGGCCAATGATTTCTGGTCTGTATGTAGGCAGCAACCTCTGTGATGGCTGATGGCCTTGAGATAGAAGCTGTTTTTCAGTCTCTCTGTCCCAGAATTGATGCACCTGTACTGACCTCGCCTTCTGGATGGTAGCGGGGTGAACAGGCAGTGGTTCGGGTGGTTGTTGTCCTTAATTATCGTTTTGGCATCGGGTGCTGTAGGTGTCCTGGAGGGCAGTTAGTTTGCCCCCTAAGATGCGTTGTGCTGACCACCCCACCGTCTGGAGAGCCCTGCGGTTGTGGGCGGTGCAGTTGTCGTACCAGGCGGTGATACAGCCCGACAGGATGCTCTCGATTGTGCATCTGTAAAAGTTTGTGAGGGTTTTAGGTGACAAGCCAAATTTCTTCAGCCTCCTGAGGTTGAAGAGGCACTGTTGTGCCTTCTTCATCACACTGTTTGTGTGGGTGGACCATTTCAGTTTGTCTGTGATGTGTAAGCCGTGGAACTTACCTTTCCACCTTCTCCACTGCTGTCCCGTCAATGTGGATAGGGGGGTTCTCCCTCTGCTGTTTCCTGAAGTCCATGATCATCTCATTTGTTTTGTGGACATTGAGTGAGATGTTGTTTTCCTGACACCACATTTCGAGATCCCTCACCTCCTCCCTGTAGGCTGTCTCATCGTTGTTGGTAATCAAGCCTACTACTGTTGTGGCGCCTGTAAACTTGATGATTAAGTTGGAGGCATGCATGGCCATGCAGTCATGGGTGAACAGAGAGTACAGGAGCATGCACCCTTGTGGGGCCCCAGTGTTGAGGATCAGCAAAGTGGAGGAGTTGTTTCCTACCCTCACCACCTGGGGGCGGCCCGTCAGGGAGTCCAGGACCCAATTGCACAGGGTTGGGGTTGAGACCCAGGACCACCTGATAAGCTTGGAGGGTACTATGGTGTTGAATGCTGAGTTATAGTCAATGAACAGCATTCTTACATAGGTATTCCTCTTGTCCAGATGGGATAGGGCAGTGTGATGGCGATTGCATTGTCTGTGGACCTAATTGGGGTGGTTAGCAAATCGAAGTGGGTCTAGGATGACCGGTAAGGTGGAGATGATATGATCCTTGACTAGTTTCTCAAGGCACTTTTCTCAAAGTGCTATGGGGCGACTGTCATTTAGTTCAGTTACCTTTGCTTTCTTGGGTACAGGAACAATGGTGGCCATCTTGAAGCATGTAGGGACAGCAGACTGGGGTAGGGATAGATTGAATATGTCCGTAAACACACCAGCCATCTGGTCTGCGTATGCTCTGAGGACACGGCTAGGGATACTGTCTGGGCCAGTAGCCTTGCAAGGGTTAACATGTTTAAATGTCTTACTCACTTCAGCCACGGAGAAGGAGAGCCCACAGTCCTGGATAGCGGGCCACGTCGGTGGCACTGTATTATCCTCAAAGTGGGCAAAGAAGGTGTTTAGTTTGTCTGGAAGCAAGACGTCGGTGTCCGTGACGTGGCTGGTTTTCCTTTTGTAGTCCGTGATTGTCTGTAGACCCTGCCACATACGTCTCGTGTCTGAGCCGTTGAATTGCGACTCCACTTTGTCTCTATACTGACATTCTGCTTGTTTGATTGCCTTGCGGAGGGAATAACTACACTGTTTGTATTCAACCATATTCCCAGTCACCTTTCCATGGTTAAATGCGGTGGTTCGAGCTTTGTTTTGCGCTAATTCCGCCATCTATCCACGGTTTCTGGTTAGGATAAGTTTTAATAGTCACAGTGGGTACAACATCTCCTATACACTTCCTTATAAACTCACTCACCGAATCAGCGTATACGTCGATATTATTCTCTGAGGCTACCTGGAACATATCCCAGTCCGCGTGATCAAAACAGTCTTGAAGCGTGGATTCCGATTTGGTCAAACCAGCGTTGAATAATCCTTGCCACAGGTACATCCTGTTTGAGTTTCTGCCTTTTGGAAGGGAGGAGCAAAATGGGATATACACTGCTGTGACAATAACCGAAGATAATTCGTTTGGGAGATAATACATTCGGCATTTGATTGTGAGGAATTCTAACAAAAGGACTTGAGTTCCTGTATGTTGTTGCAATTACACGATGAGTCATTAATCATTCTTCTTCCCGGAGAAATGTTTATTCCTGTCGGCGCAACGCACAAAGAATCCAGGTGGCTGTTCCCGACTCCGACAGCATATCTCGAGTGAGCCATGTTTCTGTGAAACAGAGTATGTTACAATCCCTGATGTCTCTCTGGAAAGCAATCCTTGCCCTGATTTCGTCGATCTTATTATTTAGAGACTGGACATTAGCGAGTAATATTCTCGGAAGCGGTGGGTGCTGTGTGCTCCTCCGAAGTCTGACCAGAAGATCGCTCCATCTTCCTTTTCTCCTGCAGCGTTGTTTTGTGTCAGCCTCTGGAATCAGTTCAGATGCCCTTGGTCGTTCGGACAAAGGATCCGCTTCGGGAAAGTCCTATTCCTGGTCATAGTGCTGGTAAGTTGACGTTGCTCTGATATCCAATGGTTCTTCCCGGCTGAGTGTAATAACACTTAAGATTTTCTAGGCTAACATTGTAAGAAATAATACATACAAAAACGAAATACTGCAAAGTTTTGTAAGGACTTGAAGCAAGGCAACCCTCTGTCTTTGGTTGCCATCTTGGAACATTATTACAGGTTGCTTGTTGTAATTAACGCCGATGATTATGTGTTACTAATGCCAATATGCTAGAGTGCAAATTGCCAAGAGGACGTTTGTGATGACTAACCTGTTGTCACAAATAATTACTGGTTTCTACCACGTAATAGTGCAGTCCCTAATGCTTTGTTGGTTGGTTGTACCACGGTAAACTTGGAGTGATTATTTCCGCTGGATACGCATGCATTCAACATGTCAATCCACATCTAAATGCACTGCAACATTTAGTGAGTAGCATGTTGAAATCAGAGAGAGACAGAAAAAACTGGTTGAAGCTATGCTACAGTCTTCGAAGTCCATTTATTTTCTCCAGTCTAACTTCCAGTTTCCAGCCAGGCTTGATCTGGTCAGCTGCCCTCTCCCCTCCTTCTCCCTTGTTCTTTATTGACTGTAGAGTGTAAGGTGGCGTTAAACTAGCATCAATGTAATAGTGGGCATTAGCCCTTTGAACTGCCCTTAATCTGACTTTAAATAAACTCATAAGGTGGGCTGCAATCTCTCGTAGGCACCCACACACATGCACACGCACACAAACCAACACTATTGGAGAGAGACTTATTCTGGGGGGGGGGGTGCGTATATTTGCGTACATTTGTGTGTATGTATGACTGTGTGCACTAGCCCATTATTATGGGCATAGTAGCATGCCCATACAAAGACTGTCAAAAGCCCTTCTGTCGACACGTTGTACTAGAGCCATGCTCGAGACGCTACTTTAATTGGAATGTAATTGGAGAAGCACCATTGATCATAAATCACATTCAGCTCCCTCTCCTCCCTCAGCGCAGCTAGCACTCTGCTATGCTTTCCTCCCTCCGTCTTCCTCCCACCCTCATTCCTTCCTCCATTTCTCCCTCCCTTACAAAGTACGTCAGTCATGTGCAGTGGAGCGACGCAGAGGAACAAGGCCCCCTACTGGGTCCACAGCGCTAGGGTCAATGTACGTCTGGGCACAAACCACTGGAAACAGGGATGGGGAGAGAGAGAGGGGAAAGAGAGAAAGAGGGGATAGGGAGATTAGGAGGAAAGACAGGAAGGGAGAGAAATAAATAATGTGTGATAAGCCCCCAGTCCTATTGTGCGATTACTTCCAGTGTTTAGTTAAGTGAGATTTGCTTTGGGTGTTTTATTGTTTCCGAATGCTTCAGAGAAGTCAATTTGTCGCCTCATTTGTCTACCGCTGAAATGCATCAGCAGCATTTCACCGGCGTCAGAGTCGAGAAATGCTTTCTTATTTAGTCTGAGTATAGATGTGAATCAGGGTTGAGGAGATTGACTGTGCTCCGTTTTAAATGCGGGCTTTACAATGAAAACTAAGTTCACCGTTTGGAGAGCTCATGTAACAAATTGATTCTGAAGTGGAAGAGGAAAACACAAGAGAACGATAAAGGAGGCAGAGAAGCTTGTGGTGAAAGGGTCAGATGACACAGGGTCAAACTCTTATGAGACTGAAAAGTGTATCGCAGAATGATCGATCGATGAGAATGTGGAGAAAGAGACTCAGAAAAATGGGTATATGTAAAGATAGGATATGAGGGAGGAAGACGATAATTCGGACTGACTTTGGGGTAAAGCACAGCAGTAGAGGGAGACATGGAAGGATGATGAGAAACCATTGCAAATGCAAAAAAGTGGTTAAATAGATCAACGAAAGAGACAAAGGGAGAAGAGAAGGGAGGATGAATGAAAGGGTGTTGGAGACACAGAGAGAGAGAGTGGGTGGGAGGTCGTGAGTCAGGGGAGAGAGAGGGTGCGAGGGAGGGAGGAAGGGGGAGAGAGAGAGGGGGGTGAGGCTGTTGTTTTAAGATCAGTATGGATGAGTGCGTTTACCCTCTGGGGAGGGGGCCCGTTGGCTCTCTCTGTCTGTCATTCCACTCGCTTATGTCTCGCTCCGAGGGAGAGGTAAAGGCCACTGTGTTTGTGTCGGGGGAGGAAGGGGGGGGGGCAATAATGCTCTTTTCATCGATGAATGCATCTTTTTTCCACCCGTTTCCTCATTTTCCCTTTTCCTTTGTCCTCTCCATCTCGTTTTTCCGCCTCCCTCCCATCTTTCTACTCCCCCTCTATTTCTTCTCCATGTAAACTCTGGCGTGTGACTTGTGGCAGGTCTTTGGTTTTCACTTCACCAAGCATGGTCGCCATTACAGGGCACCCTTCAGAAAATGTTGTTTTGGTAGTGTTGTGTTTTTTAGAGGACGTTCTAAATTCCATTTTCAGCCTCATCGGTAGACCACGTGTTTTGTATGGCCACCAGCGTCTTCACTGCCATTTACTATCAATCCCAGGTGTATTGAGCCTGTGAAGGTAAACAGTAGAAGATTATGACATTATCTGATACGGCTGTTTTTTGTGTTTTAAACTGTTTAAACAACACATCCACTAAAATGTGACCGACATGAAGATAAAATGGCTGATAAGAATGTCCATGTATTGGCTATAACCACATACGGAGACGGTTTTCCGGACTCAGATTAAGCCTAGTCCTGGACTTAAAAGCAAGTTCAATTGAAAATCCTTTTAAATCCAGGAGTACGCTTAATCTCTGTATGGAAAACCACCCCAAAGAGTAATGATAGTTTATTTAATCAGGTTACTCATTTCAGAAACTACCATCACTGTTTTTGTGGACCATATATTGTACTGCACATGGGAAGTTTATCAAGGTAGTTAAACTAGAATAGAGGTGATTGGGAGGCAAGATCCCCCACAGGTTAAGTATGGAATCTGCCTAAAATTATTATTTTTACCTGTGTGTGTGTGTGCGTCTCTGTCTGTGCATGTGTGTGTGGGCCTCTCTCACAGCAGGTGTAGCCAAAGTGTGTTACACTAATGTCATCCTGTGTCCATCCTCCAGCTAAAAGCCAGGAGCAGTCACCTCTACACTTCTCTCAATGTCACCTTGCCCTCTCTCTTCCACTTTCCTCTCTCTTCTTCTCCAAGCCCCTCTCTCTGTTTTTCATTTTTCATCATCTGTCTGTGTTTTCTAATCTCTGTCCTTTCTCCTGTATGCGTCTCAATTCATCATCTCAACTTGGGTCTTGTGCTGAGGGTTACTAAGTCACTGATATACAGAACAGTAGGAATAGATGATCACAGACACTGACAGAGGGAAGGGGGGGGGGGGGCACTCCCTTCTTCCCTCCATCCATCCCTCATCTATCCATCTATCATCCCTCATCCCTATCTTTCCCCTCTGTGTTTCTTCTTCCCTTATCTTTGTCCTTCCATCTGGCTTTCACTTATACTCTGACACCTCTCCCTCTCTTCTTTTCCTCCTCCTGGTGCTCTGTCATTTGACAGATGTCAATCACACACACGCGTGCACACACACTGCCAAGGTAGCAACAGCAGGGAGTTGTTGTGACCTGTGTGTGTGTAACAGTATAACTTTAAACCGTCCCCTCGCCCCGACACGGGCGCGAACCAGGGACCTTCTGCACACATCAACGGTCGCCCACGAAGCATCGTTACCCATCACTCCACAAAGGCCGCGGCCTACTGAAACCTACATCTAGGTTTCAGAGCAAGTGACGTAACTGATTGAAACGCTACTAGCGCGTACCCGCTAACTAGCTAGCCATTTCACATCCGTTACATGTGCACGTGTGTGTGTCTGTATGTATCCGCCAGGCCCACCAGAGCACAAAGTATGTTGGCTAGCAGATCACACAAATCTGAAACACTTAACCCTCACGAGTGCTGTTTGGCAAGTCTCGAGCCACACACACTCCAGTGTGTTCTGTAGGGTAGCCTATGCTACACACGATTACGTTGACACCCTCCTCTCCATTATGCTCCAGCTGCGCATATGAATGCACGCCTAAACATGCCATTCGTACGCTCACATGCTCGTTAAAATAGCATACAACATCAACTGTGTTTCTATCTTTACGCACATAAGGTCACATTGAGTTCCTGCATGCTCCACTGAACAAACTGGCTGCATTAGGGCCTCGCAAAATAGTCTCTCCCTGAACTCCGGCTGATCAGGCTATCTGAAATTCTAATCACCAAACACAGGCATTACTGTTATGATGACTATTCCTGCTATGCAGGCAGCTAAGCTTTCTACAAAGTTTAGGTTAAACCGTGAAGGCCAAAGCCATTTCTTTAAGAAAAACACATTGTGTTTATCCACAAATAATACAAATCTTAACTCTCTCCCTCCACCTCTCTCTCTTTGGCTGCCTTTCTCCGTTTCGCTCCAAGTTTATTTATACATTACCCGTCTTTTCTTAATAATCTCTCCCTCTTATCTTTCAATTTCCCCCCTTTGCCTCCCTCCGTCTCAGCCTCTCTTTCTTCTCCTCTGTGTAAAGCACATCACCTCTCCTCTATCTCCATTTCTGTGCTGCCGTTCCTTTCTCATCCCCCCCACTGCCTCCCTCTCTCCCCTTATCTCTTCCCCCTATATCCCTTCATCTCTCCTTCTTTACCTCCCCTCTTTTCTATCTCTCCGCCTGGCTCGCTCTGCATTCCGTGGTCGCTCGCTCCCCGCCCTCCGTGCTGTCCCCCTGGCCCTGACTGAAATTAAAACCTGACCATGATGGCTAGGCCTGTCCACCTCTCCCGCCAAGGCCCAGCCATATGGGCCTAAGAAATAAACCTTGAAGTATACGATAAAGTACATCAAAACTGCCACGGACTCACGGCTCTGTAGGCACTGTATATTTTTAGATACCATTCCACATTTTTACAAGCTGTTTCTGTGCCTCTTTTTCTCCACCTTCCTCTCTCTTCCTCTCCCACCTCTCTCTCTTCCTCTCCCCCCCTCTCTCTCACCCCCCCTCTCTTCCTCTCTCTCTCTTTGTTATATGGTCTGTCTGACAGTGAGACGAGAGTCTGCAGTGATTAACACTGATTAAAGTAGTTAACAAGGCTCTCTCATTCAGTGTGTGTGTCGGTGTGTAAACATTTTACGAGTACCAAAAGTCCTCACAAGAATAGTAAACCAGCAAAAATTCAGAGAATTTAGAACATTTTGCCGGTCCCCAAAATTAGGGTTAGAATTAGGGTTAGGGGTTAGGGGTTAGTAGTTGGGAGTTGGGAGTTAGGGGCTAAGGTTAGGGTTAGGGGTTAGGGAAATCAATAGTTGGAATCAATAGTTGGTTCCCTAAAAGTCCTCACAAGTATACAGTAGCAAGACACAACTGTGTGTGTGTGTGTGTGTGTGTGTGTGTGTGTGTGTGTGTGTGTGTGTGTGTGTGTGTGTGTGTGTGTGTGTGTGTGTGTGTGTGTGTGTGTGTGTGTGACACAGGGTGGGTATGTGTGCATGTGAGACTGGGTGTGTGTTAGACTGTGAAAGTGTCAATCATCTGGCCAGGGTGTCAGAGTAGGGAGAGGCACAGCTGTGGGATCTTGGCAGTTCGGATGGTTCTGTGTGTATGTGTTTGGTCTTGTGTGCGCACGTGTGTGTGTGTGCTCACTCACGTTTGCATGTGTGTTTTCCCCTTTGTCTCATTCTCACCATGTCTTGTTTCCATAAACACCACCTTCACAGATGAAAACAACACCAGTTTTTAACCCAGAAGTGCAATATCAATCTGCAGTGTCTAAAAAAACTCCATATTTTTCTACTATGCTATGTTGTCCTTCGAAATATGTATGGTCCCATATTAGGCTACATTAAAGTGTTTATTCTGCCCATTGAAGGTGTTGATATAGTCTTACTGGTGTAGTCTTACTGGATGCATCCACTGTATGGTGGATTGAGAATGATGCCCTCAGCCACACCAAGCCCCTGACTGCATGGGGTGTTTTTGGTTAAGTGACTCTTTCAGCTGCACAGATTCAGAACCGAATCTAAGATAAACTATATTAATTATGAAAAGGCACCAGCACATTGCTGAGCTGCAGTACCTACCACTCTGAGGAGAGGGGAGAGAGAGAGAGAGGGGAGAACGAGAAAGAGGGTGGAAGGGGGGTTGAGCGAGAGAGAGATGGGGAGGGAGGGAGTGGAAGAGAGACGGAGCTGGAGACACAGAAGATGGGGGTGGGAGGGAGAGAGCTGTATCATCCCAAATATAGCCAGACAGATATGGCTATCCTATCTAAAGTGTTTGTGTTGTCTGGGCCACGGTACGCCAGGCCAGCACAGGTTGGGCCCCACAGCAAAGGCAGACGACACAGCCAAGGCTTTGTTGCAATCGTCTTCGATACCGAGGTGTGACAGCGCGCCAGGCAGGAATCTGCTGCCCACGACCATTCTAGCCACTTTCCAACATCTAGAGATGGGATGATACCTCTCTATCTCTGCTGGGCACTTGTCGTGGTCTATCATTTTTATTTTCTCTGTAATCTGCTGCTTCTCAGCTGATGTCACTAGGAATGTCTGAAATGGCAAAGCATACACATTCATTAATATGATCTCCATAGGCACAGGCTACACACTACAACATGGACTTAATACATTCAATTTTAAGATAGTACAAGATTATACATTGTGCTCTATGACCAGTGTTACAGGCTTTGGTTTTTCCATGTATGTTTTGAGGTTGGACTTTAGCACGTATAGCTCATTAGCACACAGGGCGCTCCTTGTTAGTCAGTATGTGCTCCACCTGTGTTGGTTTCCATCTCGTTAGTGGGAAGGTGTTTCACCTGTGCTGGCCCAGGTGATATTTAAGAGTGTCTGGCCCAATTTTTTATTTATTTTTTATTTAACCTTTATTTAGCCAGGTAGGCTAGTTGAGAACAAGTTCTCATTTGCAACTGCGACCTGGCCAAGATAAAGCAAAGCAGTTCGACACATACAACAACACAGAGTTACACATGGAATAAACAAACATACAGTCAATAATACAGTAGAAAAAGCCTATATACAGCATGTGCAAATGAGGTAGGATAAGGGAGGTAAGGCAATAAATAGGCTATGGTGGCGAAGTAATTACAATATACCAATTAAACACTGGAATGGTAGATGTGCAGAAGATAAATGTGCAAGTAGAGATACTGGGGTGCAAAGGAGCAAGATAAATAAATAAATACAGTATGAGGATGAGGTAGTTGGATGGGCTATTTACAGATGGGCTATGTACAGGTGCAGTGATCTGTGAGCTGCTCTGACAGCTGGTGCTTAAAGCTAGTGAGGGAGATATGAGTCTCCAGCTTCAGTGATTTTTGCAGTTCGTTCCAGTCATTGGCAGCAGAGAACTGGATGGAAAGGCGGCCAAAGGAGGAATTGGCTTTGGGGGTGACCAGTGAGATATACCTGCTGGAGCGCGTGCTACGGGTGGGTGCTGCTATGGTGACCAGTGAGCTGAGATAAGGCGGGGCTTTACCTAGCAGAGACTTGTAGATGACCTGGAGCCAGTGGGTTTGGCGACGAGTATGAAGCGAGGGGCAGCCAACGAGAGCGTACAGGTCCTGCTCCTGTTGTCTTGAGAGATGCGGATGGTCCACACCTTTAGTTGGCTCTCGCTAATTGATTTATAGAAAAACATCCATTTGTCTGATTTTCCCTGTTTTAGTTTTGCTAGACTTTTTTGTTTGCTTCCGGTCATTAAGTTTGGAACCCCTCCTATAACCCCACCTGTTTTGGTTGTTGTCAGTGACTCTTTGTTAGTTCCCCCTTCTGTTTGAGCGACATTATTTGGTTTTCTTGGTGGGGAACGTAACAACCAGTTCTGGAGTGGGATTTCAATGATGGTGGGTTCTGTGAATTTGGAAAGTATGAGATTGTTTATTATTATGCTGCACTTGGTTGAGCACACAAACTCAGCAAAAAAAGAAACGTCAACTGCGTTTATTTTCAGCAAACTTAACATGTGTAAACATTTGTATGAACATAACAAGATTCAACAACTGAGACATGAACTGAACAAGTTCCACAGACATGTGACTAACAGAAATTGAATAATGTGTCCCTGAACAAAGGGGGGTCAAAATCAAAATTAACAGTCAGTATATGGTGTGGCCACCAGCTGCATTAAGTACTGCAGTGCATCTCCTCCTCATGGACTACACCAGATTTGCCAGTTCTTGCTGTGAGGTGTTACCCCACTCTTCCACCAAGGCACCTGCAAGTTCTCGGACATTTCTGGGGGGAATGGCCTTAGCCCTCACCCTCCGATGCAACAGGTCCGAGATGTGCTGAATGGGATTGAAATCCGGGCTCTTCGCTGGCCATGGCAGAACACTGACATTCCTGTCTTGCAGGAAATCACGCACCGAACGAGCAGTATGGTTGGTGGCATTGTCATGCTGGAGGGTCATGTCAGGATGAGCCTGCAGGAGGGTATCACATGAGGGAGGAGGATGTCTTCCCTGTAACGCACAGCGTTAGTCCGATGATGCTGTGACACACCGCCCCAGACCATGACGGACCCTCCACCTACAAATCGATCCTGCTCCAGAGTACAGGCCTCAGGCTCATTCCTTAAGCGATAAACGCGAATCCGACCATCACCCCTGGTGAGACAAAACCGCGACTTTTCAGTAAAGAGCACTTTTGCCAGTCCTGTCTGGTCCAGCGACGTTGGGTTTGTGCTCATATGCGATGTTGTTGCCGGTGATGTCTGGTGAGGACCTGCCTTACAACAGGCCTACAAGCCCTCAGTCCAGTCTCTCTCAGCCTATTGCGGACAGTCTGCACACTGATGGAGGAATTGCGCGTTCCTGGTGTAACTCGGGCAGTTGTTGTTGCCATCCTGTACCTGTCCCGCAGGTGTGATGTTCGGATGTACTGATCCTGTGCAGGTGTTGTTACATGTGGTCTGCCACTGCGAGGACGATCAGCTGTCCATCCTGTATCCCAGTAGCGCTGTCTTAGGCGTCTCACAGTACGGACATTGCAATTTATTGCCCTGGCCACATCTGCAGTCCTCATGCCTCCTTCCATCATGCCTAAGGCACGTTCACGCAGATGAGCAGGGACCCTGGGCATCTTTCTTTTGGGTTTTTTCAGAGTCAGTAGAATGGCCTCTTTGGTGTCCTACGTTTTCATAACTGTGACCTTAATTGCCCACTGTCTGTAAGCTGTTAGTGTCTTAACGACCGTTCCACAGGTGCATGTTCATTAATTGTTTATGGTTCATTGAACAAGCATGGGAAACAGAGTTTAAACCCTTTACAATGAAGGTATGTGAAGTTATTTGGATTTTACGAATTATCTTTGAAAGAAAGGGTCCTGAAAAAGGGCTGTTTCTTTTTTTGCTGAGTTTACTTCCTTTGCCATGTAATTCCAGCTAATGCCCATCTTTGTCTTCTCAATATAGTTGGCAGTCCTTGACGAGCCAGCCAATGAACTGTTCAATGATTTTATTTGACAATTTAACATTTTTGGTTATTGTCTTGTCAAAACACGCACATTTTAACACTTGTCAGGGATGACAGTCAATTACTTATTTACATTGTGGTCCCTTATTTCCATTCATCAGAACCTTGAATCCATATTAGAAGAAAAATAGTCATCCTACAGCTTAAGTAAACTTGCAGACTGTCTTTGTCTGGGTATTACATAGACAGTCAGAATAAGGAACTTACTTTGGAGAAGAGCTTGACAAAGGTTCACTCACTTCAATGCTTTATCACAGAGAATACCTTGAACGTATGTATTCTCTCCTGTTAAGTAAGGTCTTTATGTACTTGCCGCCCAAGTCATGGCCCTGAGAGAGCGAGAGATGGAATAAACAGAGAGAGATACCAAATGTTCTTGTGCCAGTCAATTATTCAGGAAGCAAAATATGGTCCATCTTCCGCCGCTCTGCTCTTGCTGCTCTAAACCTGTATGGCACGGACTCACCTCATATCAGGATACAGATTAGCCGATACTTGAATTTTCCTCAGCACTGCTCCAGTGTCCACAGCACTGCTCCAGTGTCCACAGCACTGCTCCAGTGTCCACAGCACTGCTCCCGTGTCCTCAGTACTGCTCCAGGCAGAAAGAGGCCTTCTCTGGAGCATACATAGTGTTTTTTTCCCCTGCTGTTTCTGTATGTGTATGTTGTAATTATTTTCACACGGTTTGCTTTATGGGATATACAGTGCCTTCAGAAAGTATTCACACCCCTGGCATACACACAATACCCCATAATGTCAAAGAAGAGTTTTAAAAATGTTCTACAAGTTCATAGAAAATGAAAAGCTGAAATGTGTTCATTCAATAAGTATTCAACCCCTTTGTTATGGCAAAGGGTGTGATAGTGTATAACATGATTTTTGAATGACTACCTCATCTTGAAACCCCACATGTACAATTATCTGTAAGGGCCCTCAGTCCAGCAGTCAATTTCAAACACAGACTCAACCACAATGACCAAGGAGTTTTTCCAATGCCTCGCAAAGAAGGGCACCTATTGGTAGATGGGTCAAATTAAGACATTGAATATCCCTTTGAGCATGGTGAAGTTATTAATTACATTTGATTGGTGTATCAATACACCCAGTCACTACAAAGATACAGACGTCCTTCCTAACTCAGTTGCCAGAGAGGAAGGAAACCGCTCTCAGGATTTCACCATTAAAACAATTCCAGAGTTTAATGTCTGTGACAGGAGAAATCTGAGGATGGATCAAAAACATTGTAGTTACTCCACAATACTAACCTAATTGACAGAGTGAAAAGAAGGAAGCCTGTACAGAATACAAATATTCCAAAACATTCATCCTGTTTGTAACAAGGCACTAAAGTAATATAATAATATTGCAAAGAAATGTACTTTATTTCCTGAATACAAAATGTTATGTTTGGGTCAAATCCAATACAACACATTACTGAGTACCACTCTCCATATATTCAAGCATAGTGGTGGCTGCATCATGTTATGGGTATGCTTGTAATTAAGGACTGGTGAGTTTCAGGACAAATATTAAACAAAATGGAGCTAAATTTGCATACCGTGGATTTGTGTGCGTCCGTATGTGTGTGTGTGTGTGTGTGTGTGTGTGTGTGTGTGTGTGTGTGTGTGTGTGTGTGTGTGTACGTTTGCATAAATCACTGCAGTTACTCTGGCTCAGACATAAAAGTCCACCTTACTCTATTGGGCTTGCTGAGGTTGGCACTGTTGAAGGCCCAGACAATATGAGTAGCATTCTTTTCTCCTCTCTCTCTCCCTTTCTACTTCTCTCCAATTTCCTCTCTTCTGTTCTTTCCCTCTCTCTCTCTCTCTCTATCTCTCTCTTCCTCTCTCCCTTTCTCTTGCTCTCTCATACTCTCTCTCATCATTCTCCCTCTCCATCCTCTCTCCCGCTGTCTGTGCGAACCCAAAGGAGAGGCTTAAAGAGTTAGGTTTGTGAAGCTAACACCCCACTGTAGCAGACTTCCTATGAGAGCTGCTGAGGCTCTCATACCCCACACTTCAAAGCTCAGACACTGCTCTTTGAAACCTTAGAAGTAGGTATGGTTCTGTTGTCTTATGGCTTCAGTGTGTTTCGTCCTGGGTTTACTTTTTTATTCCTCGGGCTGTTCGCTGGCAATCTTTGTTCTTCGATTTATGTGTTTGTCTGTTGACAATGTGTGTGTGTTTGTGTGTGTGTGTGTGTGTGTGTGTGTGTGTGTGTGTGTGTGTGTGTGTGTGTGTGTGTGTGTCTCACACAAGTCAAATGTAATGGAGTCTGTTGCACATGTTGTTAATGGTTGCCGTTCGTACAAGACCTGTACATAGCTAGACATGACTGCCTTGTCGACTTGATAGGTACTGAGGTGAGACCGGTAGCATCACCGACAGCACACATTCACAGACATTCTCTTGTCATTGGAGGCTGGTTCGATGTTGACGATGATGTGTTTTCTTGTATACAAACTATGGCAGATATTGTTGTTGAGGCGGGACGCCAGAGGGAGGTGCTTATTTTGGAAGTGAGTTGCTCTTTTCACTCATACATGGAGCAGGCCTTTGCTGACAAGTTACTGAAATACCAGCCTCTCGTGTCACGCCTGAACAACCTCGGTTATCAGTGCAAGCTTGTGGTGCTGATATTCGGGAGTCTCGGCCATCTACATAGGCTGACGGTACATGGTCTTCAGATTGCAGTCCTGCATAAGACCGAGGCAAAGCAGTTAACAAGGTACTGCTCCGTGTCAGCAGTCATGGGCAGCCTAGCTCTGTGGAGAAGGAGGTGCTATCTGTATCCATAAGTGTCCAAATATCCGTGTCCTTAGAAATGTTGGAATCCTTCTCGAGTGTAATGTGATTTGTGGATTCAAATAAAGTATTTCATATTTGTGTGTGTTTGCATGCGTGAGTGCTGCTAGAGTGCGTATGTGTGTCCTATTGTGCGCACGTGTCTGTGCGCGCATGCGTGTCCACATACCTCCTCCGGGAGTCCTCTTACCCCTTGGCTCTTCTACACCGTTGTCTCATCAATGTGGCCTGTAGCCTGAGAGGAGGCATGTCTACAAGATAAGCACTGTGTTCTCGTATGCCTTCGCCGCAACACATGTGCCTGACATTCCCACTGAGATGGGCACTGTGGAGAATTGACTGTGATGAGAGTCTCCATTCTCTGACAGAACCCATTTAGAGTGCGCTCTCAGAGAGCGAGCAGAGCGAGGCTCGTCCGCACCACAGCTTTTTGTATTGGTATCAATACAGCTCTTCTGAGAGAACGAGGTATTAGATGAAGAAAGAGAGAGGGAGAATGAGATCTGCTTTTCATCAGGAGGCACTTTGAGAATGAATAAAGGTGAGCTGGAGGCCTTTTAATATCCACTCACAATTAGAGACTCACCTTCAGAGATGGGGCTGTGTCCCAAATGGCTCCCCATTCCTTACAGTGCACTACTTTTGACCAGAGCCCGGTTTCCCAAAGGCATCATAAGGCTAAGTTCATTGTTAGAACATAGGATCCAATAGTGATGAACTTAGCCTTAAGATGCTTTTGGGAAACCGGGCCCTGGTCAAAAGTAGTGCACAGAATAGTGAATAGGGTGCCATTTGGGATGCTGGCACACTCTCATACTTCTGTTGATAGAACATAAGTTATTATAGGCTAGTAGTTCTGTACTTCTAAAGTACACTGTAAAGAATGTACTTCAAAGTCTGCCATTTATTTGTTGTTGTGTGACATCACCTGGTGGTCTTTCACTATCAGCTCTCCATCAATCAGAGAGCGGACAGTTTCCACCTGCTCCCTCTATTGGCTGTTTTGCCTGAGATAGAGACTGTCACATGCTGGAATCACTACAGTCATTGGACTGTATTCATTTAGTAGCTCCAATCTGCAGCCAGACCTTGCTCCACTATGGGGACCTGTTTCCCTAATGTGTGCAGTCAGACTGAATTACACAGACTGGTGGTGTGTGTGTGTGTGTGTGTGTGTAATGTGTAGAGTAGCACCCACCACCACTATTCTGAGTCATCTCTGAATCATCACTACAGTATACTCCAGTCAGATCCAGGGGTAATCCCAGACCTGAAAGGCTGTAGCATCTAGCTCTTTTTTCCCCCCCACGCCTCAGCATTTATTTTCAGCCTCCATTTTGGATCGGAACACTGTAAACCGTGCACTAATTACGAGGCTAACCCAATCAGCGGAGGGAGGATTTGCTGGAGACTGTGTGTACTTTTACTTGGAGACGATGTAATGACTTTTGGTGCTAAGGTACGGGGAAAAGCAGCAGAGCCTGTCCCTGTCTCGTCCCGCAGCTAGAGGAGCCTGTCGGCCTTTTATTAGTTAGACGATTGGAGAAATCAGAGGAAGAAACTGATTGTGCATCACTATGTTACTGGTACACTTATTCCATGATTGCGCCTGTGTTTCAACTGTAAATCCTTAATGGTGACCTTGAGGGAGATGATTGAAGATGTCATGATGCTTGTATTGGGATTGAATGAAGGTTGTTTGATGGTCAGACTAAGAAACCAACCTGAATGTGAGCGGCATGTATTACTGAACAAAAATAGAAATGCAACATGCACCAATTTCAACAATTTTACTGAGTTACAGTTCATATAATAAAATCAGTCAATTGAAATAAATTAATTAGGCCCTAATCTATGGATATCACAAGACTGGGAAGGGGCGCAGCCATGGGTGGGCCTCGGAGGGCATAGGCCCAGCCAATCAGAATTGAGTTTTTCCCCACAAAAGGCATTTATTACAGACAGAAATACTCCTCAGCTTCATCAGCTGTTCAGCTGTCCTGGTGGCTGGTCTCAGACGATCCCGCAGGTGAAGAAGCCGGATGTGGAGGTCCTGCGCTTGCACGGTTAGACGTGGTCAGTGGTTGTGAGGCCGTTTGGACTTATCATATTATCTTAATTTTCTTCAATATCTTGCAACATTTGCTCACTGCTGAATGCAAACCACACCAAAACATGGTCCTGTTCTGTTCTTTGATCATATTTTGGCAGGAATGGTATGGACGTACTGCCAAATTCTCTAAAAGGATGTTGGCTGCGGCTTATGGTAGAGAAATTAACATTAAATTCTCTGGCAACAGCTCTGGTGGACATTCCTGCAGTCAGCATGTCAACTGCACTCTCACTCAACTTGAGACATGTATGGCATTGTGTTGTATGACAAAACTGAACATTTTAAAGTGGCCTTTTATTGTCCCCAGCACAAGGTGCACCTGTGTAATGGCCATGCTGTTTAATCAGCTTCCTTTTATGCCACACCTGTCAGATGGATGGATTATCTTGGCAAAGGAGAAAAGCTCACTAACAGGGATGTAATCAAATTTATGCACAACATTTAAGAGAAATAAGCTTTTTGTGGGACATTTCTTTCATTTCTTGGATCTTTTATTTCAGCTCACTTTACATGTTGCCTTTATATGTTTGTACACTAACACTACTAATACTAACAGTCGATGCTGTTACTGTAACAGCAGGGACATGAATGTAACTATAATGAACCATGTAACATAATGAATCATGTAACGGTATTGACCATTTTATGTGTGCGATGGCAATCTCAGACTAAAGTATGAAGTGATTTATAGAGCAGCGGAATAATTTAGTGTGAGTCGTCAGGCTAGGTCAGACAGCAACGTGCATGTGAACAGCGTGTAGATCTAGAGATCTACTATTACTAACAGTCAATGCTTTAACTGTGAGGGTATTGACAGTGATGTAAAGGTAATGACCATATTGTTTATACTCATCCACAATGAAGAGGTTTGGTTGGATATGATGGTCAGACAGCAGCCTGCATGTAAACAGCATGTAGATATACTATTACTAACAGTCAATGCTGTTACTCTAACAGTATTATTGTCTGTGATGTAATGGACATTTTGTTTATGCTCATTCACAATGGAGGTTGGTTTGGTTGGAAATTGGATTTTGGATTTTGTTTAGATCTTCCACTGCAGAACAGACCACTAGTTTCTGTCCACTGTGGTCTCTCTCTTTTACAGTATCTTTGTTATTTATTGATAGCGGCTGTATTCTCAAAATGCTTGTTTTAGTGGTGCAAGGTACAGTGGTGCCCTCTTTGTCTTGGTCACTCCCCTCTCTCCCTCGCTCCCCCCTTGCTAGGCTGTCTTCACCAGCTTCTGCCGGCTGTACTAACGAGCAGTGCTTTCCCACTCATAGGAAAATGATGATGATACAGCAGAAACGACACAGAGACAATGCACAGCGGGGAGAGAGAGAGCGAGACAGGATGAGAAAGAAAGGCACCATCACTCTTTTTTCCCTGCACTACTACATATATGTGTATCCCTGGGGTGCACTACATCTCTGTCTCTCCCTCTGCCTCACTTACTCTCCGTTTTATTCACTTGTGTTTTTCCTCTCTTTGTCCTGCTTAGATTCCCCTACTAGCCCTCCTCCTCTTCCTCCTCTTCTCCCTTTCTCTGTTGTTAAATCTTCCTCCCTTCTCCCCACCAGTCCTTGCCCCAACACCTAAAGTGTCATGGGTCACTAAGTGGACTGCTTATACACTGAACAAAAATATAAAATATGTAGGTCTCATGTTTCATGAGCTGGAATAAAAGATCCCCAGAAATGTTCCATATGCACGTAAAGATTATTTCTCTCAAATGTTGTGCACACATTTGTTTATATCCCTGTTAGTGAGCATTGCCAAGATAATCCATCCACCTGACAGGTGTGACATATCAAGAAGCTGATAAATAGCATGGTCATTACACAGGTGCACCTTGTGCTGGGGGACAATAAAAGAACACTCTAAAATGTGCAGTTTTGTCACACAGGACAATGCCACAGATGTCTGTTTTGAGGGAGCTTCTAATTGGCATGCTGACTGCAGGAATATCGACCCGAGCTGTTGCCAGATAACTGAATGTAAATTTTTCTACCATAAACCGCCTCCGTCACTTAAGAGAATTTGTCAGTACGTTCAACCGGCCTCACAACCGCAGACCACGTGTATGGCGTTGTGTGGGTGAGCGGTGGGGTGGTATGGGCAGGCATAAACTACGGACAACAAACACAATTGCATTTTATCGATTGAAATTTGAATGAATAAAAATACCGTGACGAGATCTTGAGGCCCATTGTGAGGCCCATTTTATTTATTTTTTATCTGTGACCAACAGATGCATATCTGTACTCCCAGTCATGTGAAATCAGGGCCTATTGAATTTGTTTCAATTGACTGATATCCTCATATGAACTGTTACTCAGCAAAATCAATAAAATTGTTGCATTCATATTTTTGTTTTGTATATAAGTCTATGATTCAACACACCTACAAAGCATCCTCCTCCCTCCTCTGACTCTTTCTGTGCCTTTATGACAGAACTGTGATCTAACATTCTGTCCTTGTGTTATGTGTTATGCATAGAGTGTGCTACTAAAGCCTCGGTGTTCAACACTCACTCACTCACTCACACACACACACACACACACATGCACACATAATATACACACCCACTTGTAAATGCACACCCTCACTCATTCCTTTCCGCCTACTCTCTCAATGACAGAAGCTCCTTTCCCTATGTATTTATACCCCAGTTGCATCCAAGTTTCCCCGTCATCACATTCTCCATCATTCCTCTTCCTTTCCCTCTTTTACTATCTCTTACTCTAGTCTTCTGTCTCCCCTCCCCCCTCTCTCCATCTCTTTCTCTCTCTTTCCCCTCTCTCGTTTTCTTCCCTCCCGTCTCTCCCACTCTCTCTAAATATAGTCCCTTTGAAGCATGGCTGTGTTTCTTTTTACAACACTGCGAGACAAAAATCTGTCATCCAACATCTGAGAGAGGAGTGGGGTACGAGCGATGAGATAAGATTGATGCCAGGGAAAGAACAGTGGTTAAGGGATATGATGTTCTTCTCTCTCTGCATGTGTGTAATGCAAACAAAGAGAAGGGAAAAGACAGAGGTATCGGTTGTGGTAGAGACAAATACCCAGAAAAGGAGCAATGTTACTACACTATAATGAGAGGGAGGGAGAGAGAGAGCGAGGTGATCCTCATTTTGTAATTGAATAATAATCTCCCTTGAGACCTGACCTAGTATTGTGTCTGTGCGTGCGTGCGTGCATGTGTGTGACCGTTCACTCATGTGTGCGTTTCCTCATTTTCTCTCTCTCTGTGTGTGTGTGTGTGTGTGTGTGTGTGTGTGTGTGTGTGTGTGTGTGTGTGTGTGTGTGTGTGTGTGTGTGTGTGTGTGTGTGTGTGTGTGTGTGTGTGTGTGTGTGAGAGAGATTGTAATTGAGAGGAAGAGGGTGAGAGAGGAAACCCTAGGGCTGAATGCAACGCAATACTGCCGCCTAATGTTACATAGTAGTAAATACCGCTCCAGTTGTTGCAGATTTCCCCTGCCATTTATCCTGACACAGCTAAGGATACCTCACATCTCATCAATTGTCCTTTCCATCCCTTCAAGATAAGCATAATAAGTTTGTATAATAATGCTTTGTACAATTATGATAATGAGTATACAGTTGAAGTCGGAAGTTTACATGCACCTTAGCCAAATACATTTAAACTCAGTTTTTCACAATTCCTGACATTTAATCCTAGTAACAATTCCCTGTCTTAGGTCAGTTAGGATCACCACTTTATTTTAAGAATGTGAAATGCCAGAATAATAGCAGAGAGAATTATTTATTTCAGCTTTTATTTCTTTCATCGCATTCCCAGTGGGTCAGAAGTTTACATACAATCAATTAGTATTTGGTAGCATTGCCTTTAAAATGTTTAACTTGGGTCAAACGTTTGGGGCAGCCTTCCACAAGCTTCCCACAATAAGTTGGGGGAATTTTGGCCCATTGCTCCTGACAGAGCTGGTGTAACTGAGTCATGTTTGTAAGGCCTCCTTGCCCGCAAACGCTTTTTCAGTTCTGCCAACAATTTTTTTTAAAGGATTGAGGTCAGGGCTTTGTGATGGCCACTCCAATACCTTGACTTTGTTGTCCTTAAGCCATTTTGCCACAACTTTGGAAGTATGCTTGGGGTCATTGTCCATGTGTAAGACCCATTTGCGACCAAGCTTTAACTTCCTGACTGATGTCTTGAGATGTTGCTTCAATATATCCACCTAATTTTCCTGCCTCATGATGCCATCTACTTTGTGAAGTGCACCAGTCCCTCCTGCAGCAAAGCATCCCCACAACATGATGCTGCCACCCCCGTGCTTCACAGTTGGGATGGTGTTCTTCGGCTTGCAAGCCTCCCCCTATTTCCACCAAACATAACAATGGTCATTATGGCCAAACAGCTCTATTTTTGTTTCATCAGACCAGAGGACATTTCTCCAAAATGTATGATCTTTGTCCCCATGTGCAGTTGCAAACCGTAGTCTGGCTTTTTTATGCAGGTTTTGGAGCAGTGGCTTCTTCCTTGCTGAGCGGCCTTTCAGGTTATGTCAATATAGGACTCGCTTTACTGTGGATATAGATTATTTTGTACCTGTTTCCTCCAGCATCTTCACAGGGTCCTGTGATGTTGTTCTGGGATTGATTTGCACTTTTTCACCAAAGTACGTTCATCTCTAGGAGACAGAACGCATCTCCTTCCTGAGCGGTGTGACAGCTGCGTGGTCCCATGGTGTTTATACGTGTGTACTATTGTTTGTACAGATGAACGTGGTACCCTCATGACATAATTTCCTGCAATTTTCCAAGCTGTTTAAAGGTCAATTTAGTGTATGGTAACTTCTGACCCACTGGAATTGTGATACAGTGAAATAATCTGTCTGTAAACAATTGTTGGAAAAATGACTTGTGTCATGCACAAAGTAGATCTCCTAACCGACTTGCCAAAACTATAGTTTGTTAACTTCTTACGGCTGAAATCCCGCTAACGGGATCGATATGACAACAGCCAGTGGAAGTGCAGGGCGCCAAATTCAAACAACAGAAATCTCATAATTAAAATTCCTCAAGCATACAAGTATTTTACACCATTTTAAAGATAAACTTGTTGTTAATCCCACCACAGTGTCCGATTTCAAAAAGGCTTTACGACGAAAACACACCAAACGATTATGTTAGGTCAGCAACTAGTCACAGAAAAACACAGGCATTTTTCCAGCCAAAGAGAGGAGTCACAAAAAGCAGAAATAGAGATAAAATTCATCACTAACCTTTGATGATCTTCATCAGATGACACTCATAGGACTTCATGTTACACAATACATGTATGTTTTGTTCGGTAAAGTTCATATTTATATCCAAAAATCACTATAATGATGTTTTGTTCGATAAAGTTCATATTTATATGCAAAAATCTCAGTTTACATTGGCGCGTTATGGTCAGTAATATTTTGCTTCCAAAACATCCGGTGATTTTGCAGAGGGCCACATCAATTTACAGAAATACTCATCATAAATGTTGATGAAAATACAAGTGTTATACATGGAATTATAGATCCACTTCTCCTTAATGCAACCGCTGTGTCAGATTTCAAAAAAACTTTACGGAAAAAGCACACCATGCAATAATCTGAGTATGGCGCTCAGACACAAAAACAAGACATACAGGTACCCGCCATGTTATGGAGTCAACAGAAGTCAGAAATAGCATTATAAATATTCACTTACTTTTGATGATCTTCATCAGAATACACTCCCATGAATCCCAGTTCCACAATAAATGTTTGTTTTGTTCGATAAAGTCCATTTATGTCCAAATACCTCCTTTTTGTTCACGTGTTTAGGTCACAAAACCAAATTCATGAGGCGCGAGCACTAGGTCCAGACAAAAAGTCAAAAAGTTCCGTTACAGGTCGTAGAAACATGTCAAACGATGTATAGAATCAATCTTTAGGATGTTTTTAACTTCTTCAGGCTGCAAGCCCGGCACCGGGCGTAATATGACAACAGCCACTTCAAGTGCAGGGCGCGAAATTCAAAATCTATTTTTGTAAAATATTTAACTTTCACACATTAACAAGTCCAATACAGCATTTGAAAGATAAACATCTTGTCAATCCAGCCAACATGTCCGATTTTTTAAATGTTTTACAGAGAAAACACCACATATATTTATGTTAGCTCACCACCAAATAAAAAAGAGGACAGACATTTTTCACAGCACAAGTAGGATGAAGTAGCATGCACAAGCCAACCTAACTAACCTAAAACCAACCTAAATAACCTAGAAAAAACTACCTCAGATGACAGTCCTATAACATGTTACACAATAAATCTATGTTTTGTTCAAAAAAAATGCATATTTTAGCTATAAATCAGTTTTACATTACTGCTACCATCATAGCTACAGTAAGAAATCGCACGGGAGTAGCCAGAGAAAATACAGACACCAACGTCAACTACCTTATTACACATCAGAAAACATTTCAGAGAAATATATGGTGGATAGCTAATGAAAGAGAAAGATCTTGTGAATACAGACAATATTTCAGATTCTTTAAATGTTTTACAGCGAAAACACCACATATATTCATGTTAGCTCACCACCAAATACAAAAAGAGAGACAGATATTTTTCACAGCACCGGTAGCATGCAGCTAGCATGCAGCTAGCATGCAAAGCCAACCTAACTAACCTAGAACTAACCTAAATAACCTAGAAAAAACTCCCTCAGATGACAGTCCTATAACATGTTACACAATAAATCTATGTTTTGTTCGAAAAAGTTGAATATTTTAGCTATAAATCAGTTTTACATTACTGCTACCATCTTAGCCACCATCATAGCTACAGTCAGAAATCGCACGGCAGTAGCCAGAGAAAACAGACACCAACGTCAACTACTAATTTCACATCAGAAAAGATTTCAGAAAAATATATGGTGGATAGCTAATGAAAGAGAAAGATCTTGTGAATACAGACAATATTTCCGATTTCTGAAGTGTTTTACAGCGAAAACACAATATATCGTTATATTAGCTTACTACAATAGCTAACACACAGCAGCATTGATTCTAGTCAAACGCTAGCGATAGCACAGTTCGACAGATATATGAAAAAGCATCCCAAATTGGTTCCTTATCTTTGTTGATTTTCCATCAGAATGTTCTCCAAAGGGTCCTTTGTTCAGAACCGTGTTCATTTGGACCTAGAACGAACGATGTCCCTGTTGAATTAGCATGGCACACTGGCCATGCCGTGCTAACCTCTCCGTCTTGACAAAATTCTTGCGTCGCATCACGTCTAAAGTCCAGAATAAATTTCAATAATATAATTAAAGTATATTGAAAAAACATACTTTAGGATGAGATTGTGACATGTATCAAAGAAAATCGAAGCTGGAGGTCATATTCACCTATAACGAGTGTTTTCCAGGAGCGCAGTCCAGTTCCTACTTCGCGCCCAGAAAAAAAAATAAAGTGCGCACTTATCACTCAAAGATGTTCTTTTCAGTCCCTGACAGAGATAATCAAGTCATTTTTTCTCTCACTTCCGCATGACAACCAGGGGAAGATGTGTGACGTGTTTGTACAGTCCTAAGTGCCAAGGCCTTTTATAGAGAGTATCTTGAAGAGAGACATAGCTTCTTGGAAATGTCACTTTTTACAGAAAATGGGCTGTAAAAAGAGTTATGTTTCACTTAGAGAAATAATTAAACCTGTTTTAGAAACTAGAAGGTGTTTTATATCCAAAGGTAATAATAATATGCATATTGAACGAGCAAGAATTGAGTACGAGGCCGTTTGAAATGGCCACCTCTTTCCACTGCTGATACTTACTGCTGATTTTTGAGCCATAAGAGGTTAACATAAATCTTCAATAATGTTTCAACCGGAGAATTCCTTTGTCTTTAGAAATGGAATGGAACGCAGCTAACTCTCACGGGAGTGAGCGAGAATGAGCTGATGGCACTCTGCCAGACCTCTGGTTTTGAAACAGCTCTCATTCCCTCCTCCTTCACAGTAGAAGCCTCAAACAAGGTTCTAAAGACTGTTGACATCTATTGGAAGCCTTAGGAAGTGCAATCGGACCAAATTTCCACTCTATCTTGGATAGGCAAAGGGTTGAAAAACTACAAATCTCAGATTTCCCACTTCCTGGTTTGATTTTTTTCTCAGGTTTTTGCCTGCCATATGAGTTATGTTATACTCACAGACATCATTCAAACAGTTTTAGAAACTTCAGAGTGTTTTCTATCCAATACGAATAATAATATGCATATCTTAGCTTCTGGGCCTGAGTAGCAGGCAGTTTACTCTGGGCACCTTATTCATTCAAGCTACTCAATACTGCCCCCCAGCCATAAGAAGTTAACAAGAAATTTGTGGAGTGGTTGAAAATACGAGTTTTAATGAATCCAACCTAAGAGTATGTAAACTTCCAACTTCAACTGTACATGGTATGATTAACAACCATGTTATTGGGTAGGATGTTAAATCATGTCACCTCATTTCCTCACCTAAGGCTAAAGCGTTGACTGTATACGCACACACACACACACTTCACATCTCCCAACCCTAGACTGACCTTCGGTACCTGCTAACACACTGGTACACTGTGTTCGGTCGCCGTGGGTGCATGGGACTCTTCACATGTCAGTGTATCCCTCCTTCCTGTGGTAGAAGAGCTACATGTCTCCAATGGCATGATCTCCTTCCGCCTCACTGACCCAGACTATGTCATGCTCATGAGAATGACAGTAGGCTTGAAGGATTGGGTATTATTTTCTGCAGAAACCCTGGTTGGTTTTGGGACTGTGAATAGAGTGAGAACATTACTATTTGTAAAGTAGTCCCTTCCTGATAAGGGTGTTATACTATGCTGTTACTCACCATTGTATTTCCTTTCTTTTTCCTTCCTTTTGTCTTTATTTCTTCTTCCTCCATCTCCCTCCACCTTTCTCTCCTTTCTCTCCCCCTCCCTCCCCCACTCTCTCTCCCTCCCTCCCTCTCTGTCCTTCCCTCCATCCTGCTGTCTCTTCTCTCTCTCTCTCTCTCTCTCTCTCTCGCCAGTCTACGGAGGGAGGGCTACACGGTGCAGGTGGCGGTGAACGACTACCTGGACATCTACTGCCCACACTACAACACTACCGCCGCCAACCAGCGGGGAACACTGGAGCGCACTGTGGCCGAGCAGTACGTCCTCTACATGGTCAGCTACCGTGGCTACCGCACCTGCGACCCCCAGATGGGCTTCAAGCGCTGGGAGTGCAACCGGCCACACGCGCCCCACGCACCCATCAAATTCTCTGAGAAGTTCCAGCGCTACAGCGCCTTCTCCCTGGGCTACGAGTTCAACGTGGGTCACGAGTACTACTACATATGTGAGTGGAATATTTCTATTCTAAGTCTGTATAGAAGTCCACTACCGGTCAAAAGATTTAGAACACCGACTCATTCATTCTTTATTTTTTACATTGTAGAATAATAGTGAAGACATCAAAACTATGAATAACACATATGGAATCATGTAGTAACCAAAAAAGTGTTAAACAAATCAAAATACACTGCTCAAAAAAATAAAGGGAACACTTAAACAACACAATGTAACTCCAAGTCAATCACACTTCTGTGAAATCAAACTGTCCACTTAGGAAGCAACACTGATTGACAATAAATTTCACATGCTGTTGTGCAAATGGAATAGACAACAGGTGGAAATTATAGGCAATTAGCAAGACACCCCCAATAAAGGAGTGGTTCTGCAGGTGGTGACCACAGACCACTTCTCAGTTCCTATGCTTCCTGGTTGATGTTTTGGTCACTTTTGAATGCTGGCGGTGCTTTCACTCTAGTGGTAGCATGAGACGGAGTCTACAACCCACACAAGTGGCTCAGGTAGTGCAGCTCATCCAGGATGGCACATCAATGCGAGCTGTGGCAAGAAGGTTTGCTGTGTCTGTCAGCGTAGTGTCCAGAGCATGGAGGCGCTACCAGGAGACAGGCCAGTACATCAGGAGACGTGGAGGAGGCCGTAGGAGGGCAACAACCCAGCAGCAGGACCGCTACCTCCGCCTTTGTGCAAGGAGGAGCACTGCCAGAGCCCTGCAAAATGACCTCCAGCAGGCCACAAATGTGCATGTGTCTGCTCAAACGGTCAGAAACAGACTCCATGAGGGTGGTATGAGGGCCCGACGTCCACAGGTGGGGGTTGTGCTTACAGCCCAACACCGTGCAGGACGTTTGGCATTTGCCAGAGAACACCAAGATTGGCAAATTCGCCACTGGCGCCCTGTGCTCTTCACAGATGAAAGCAGGTTCACACTGAGCACATGTGACAGACGTGACAGAGTCTGGAGACGCCGTGGAGAACGTTCTGCTGCCTGCAACATCCTCCAGCATGACCGGTTTGGCGGTGGGTCAGTCATGGTGTAGGGTGGCATTTCTTTGGGGGGCCCGCACAGCCCTCCATGTGCTCGCCAGAGGTAGCCTGACTGCCATTAGGTACCGAGATGAGATCCTCAGACCCCTTGTGAGACCATATGCTGGTGCGGTTGGCCCTGGGTTCCTCCTAATGCAAGACAATGCTAGACCTCATGTGGCTGGAGTGTGTCAGCAGTTCCTGCAAGAGGAAGGCATTGATGCTATGGACTGGCCCGCCCGTTCCCCAGACCTGAATCCAATTGAGCACATCTGGGACATCATGTCTCGCTCCATCCACCAACGCCACGTTGCACCACAGACTGTCCAGGAGTTGGCGGATGCTTTAGTCCAGGTCTGGGAGGAGATCCCTCAGGAGACCATCCACCACCTCATCAGGAGCATGCCCAGGCGTTGTAGGGAGGTCATACAGGCACGTGGAGGCCACACACACTACGGAGCCTCATTTTGACTTGTTTTAAGGACATTACATCAAAGTTGGATCAGCCTGTAGTGTGGTTTTCCACTTTAATTTTGAGTGTGACTCCAAATCCAGACCTCCATGGGTTGATAAATTTGATTTCCATTGATCATTTTTGTGTGATTTTGTTGTCAGCACATTCAACTATGTAAAGAAAAAAGTATTTAATAAGAATATTTCATTCATTCAGATCTAGGATGTGTTATTTTAGTGTTCCCTTTATTTTTTTGAGCGGTGTATATTTTATATTTCCCTTGATGACAGCTTTGCACACTCTTGGCATTCTCTTAACCTCTCTAGGGTACGTGAGACGGTAGCGTCCCACCTCTTCAACAGCCAGTGAAACTGCAGGGCGCCAAATTCAAAACAACAGAAATCCCATAATTAAAATTCCTCAAACATACATGTATTTTACACCATTTTAAAGATACACTTGTTGTAAATCCAGCCACAGTGTCCGATTTCAAAAAGGCTTTACGACGAAAGTAAACCAAACGATTATCTTAGGTGAGTGCCTATTCACAGAATAACACAGCCATTTTTCCAGCCAAAGAGAGGAGTCACAAAAAGCAGAAATAGAGATAAAATTCATCACTAACCTTTGATGATCTTCATCAGATGACACTCATAGGACTTCATGTTACACAATACATGTATGTTTTGTTCGGTAAAGTTCATATTTATATCCAAAAATCTGAGTTTACATTGGCGCGTTACGTTCAGAAGTTCCAAAACATCCTTTGATTTTGCAGAGAGCCACATCAATTTACAGGAATACTCATAATAAACATTGCTAAAAGATACAACTGTTATGCATGGAATTTTAGATGCACTTCTCCTTAATGCAACTGCTGTGTCAGATTTCAAAAAAGCTTTACGGAAAAAGCAAACCATGCAATAATCTGAGTCGGCACTCAGAGCCCAATCAAGACACAAATATATCCGCCATATTGTGCAGTCAACATAAGTCAGAAATAACATTATAAACATTCACGTACCTTTGATGATCTTTATCAGAATGCACTCCCAGGAATCCCAGTTCCACAATAAATGTTTGTTTTGTTCGATAATGTCCATCATTTATGTCCAAATTCCTCCTTGTTGTTCTACCCCAAAGAAGTTAACCTTTCTCGCCCCGGGGTTCCGCTAGCGGAACACCCACAACATTCCGCTGCCTTCGCAGAGTGCGAAATTCAAAAAATATTTTTTTGAAATATTTAACTTCCACACATTAACAAGTCCAATACAGCAAATGAAAGATAAACATCTTGTGAATCCAGCCAACATGTCCGATTTTTAAAATGTTTTACAGCGAAAACACAATATATATTTATGTTAGCTCACCACAATAGCCAAACACACAACGCTATTTATCCACCGCATAGGTAGCTTTCAAAAACCGACAAAATATAGATATAATTAGTCACTAACCAAGAAACAACTTCATCAGATGACAGTCTTATAACATGTTACACAATACATTTATGTTTTGTTCGAAAAATGTGCATATTTGAGGTATAAATCATAGTTTTACATTGCAGCTACAATCACAAATAGCACCGAAGCAGACAGAATAATTACAGAGAGCAACGTGAAATACCTAAATACTCATCATAAAACATTTATGAAAAATACATGGTGTACAGCAAATGAAAGATAAACATCTTGTGAATCCAGCCAATATTTCCGATTTTTTAAAGTGTTTTACAGCGAGAACACAATATAGAAATATATTAGCTTACCACAATAGCCAAACACACAACCGCATTTATTCACCGCAAAGATAGCTTTTGCAAAAACAAGCAATAAATATAAAATAAATCACTAACCTTTGGACAACTTCATCAGATGACAGTCTTATAACATCATGTTACACAAAACATTTATGTTTTGTTCGAAAATGTGCATATTTAGAGCTGAAAACCGTGGTTATACATTGTGAAAATGTAGCAACTTTTTCCCAGAATGTCCAGATATATTTCTGACACTCACCTAATCTGACCAAATAACTCATCATAAACTTTACATAAAAATACTTGTTGTATGGCAAATGAAAGATACACTGGTTCTTAATGCAACCGCTGTGTTAGATTTTTAAAAATAACTTTAGTACGACATACAGCTTGCGTTATTGCGAGACAGCGCCCGCTAAAAGGGCGGTGAATAGGACTAAACATTTCACACAAAAATACGAAATAACATCATAAATGTTTTCTTACTTTTGCTGAGCTTCCATCAGAATCTTGTACAAGGAGTCCTTGGTCTAGAATAAATCGTTGTTTGGTTTTAGAATGTCCTTTTCTCCTGTCGAATTAGCAACCTTAGCTAGCCAAGTGGCGCGAACATGTCCATCTTCTCTCGACGCAAACAACGAAAAACTCCAAAAGTCCCGATAAACGTTGAATAATCTGATAAAACTCTGTTGAAAAAACATACTTTACGATGATATTTTCACATGTATCAAATAAAATCAGAGCCGGAGATATTAGCCGTGTATACCGAACGCTTTTCAGAAGGCAATCTGGGGTTCCTTCTCGCGCCTTCGAAGACAATGAAATTTCCAGACCTGTCACTCCAAAAGCTCTTGTTCGACCTCAGATCAAGCTAGACACCCCATTTCACCTCCCACTGCCTGTTGACATCTAGTGGAAGGCGTATGAAGTGCATGTATATCGATAGATATAAGCCAGTTGAATAGGCAGGCCCTGGAACAGAGCCTCGATATAAGATTTTTCACTTCCTGTCTGGAAGTTTGCTGCAAAATGAGTTCTGTTTTACTCACAGATATAATTCAAACAGTTTTAGAAACTTAAGAGTGTTTTCTATCCAATAGTAATAATAATATGCATATTGTACGATCTAGAATAGAGTACAAGGCCGTTTCATTTGGGCACGATTTTTTCCCAAAGTGAAAATAGCGCCCCCTACACACTAACAGGTTAACCTGCTTCATGAGGTGGTCACCTGGAATGCATTTCAATTAACAGGTGTGCCTTCTTAAAAGTTAATTTGTGGAATTTCTTTCCTTAATGCATTTGAGCTAATCAGTTGTGTTGTGACAAGGTAGGGGTGGTATACAGAAGATAGCCCTATTTGGTAAAAGACAAAGTCCATATTATGGCAAGAACAGCTGAAATAAGCAAAGAGAAACAACAGTCCATCATTACTTTAAGACATGAAGGTCAATACGGAAAATTTCAAGAACTTTTAAAGTTTCTTCAAGTGCAGTCGCAAAAACAATCAAGTGCTTTGATGAAACTGCCTCTCATGAGGACCGCCACAGGAATGGAAGACCCAGGGTTACCTCTGCTGCAGAGGATAAGTTCATTAGAGTTACCAACTTCAAAAATTGCAGCCCAAATAAATGCTTCACGGACTTCTAGTAACAGACACATCTCAACATCAACTGTTCAGAGGAGACAGTGTGAATCAGGCCTTCATGGTCAAATTGCTGCAAAGAAACCACTACTAAAGGACACCAATAATACAAATGTACTTTATTGGGCCAAGAAACACGAACAATGGACATTAGACCGGTGGAAATGTGTCCTTTGGTCTGGAGTCCAAATTTGAGATTTTTAGTTCCAACCGCCGTGTCTTTGTGAGATGCGGTGTGGGTGAACAAATGATCTCCGCATGTGTATTTCCCACCGTAATGCATGAAGGAGGAGGTGTGGGGGTGCTTTGCTGGTGACACTGTCTGTGATTTATTTAGAATTCAAGGCACACTTAACCAGCATGGCTACCACAGCATTCTGCAGCGATACTCCATCCTATCTGGTTTGGTCTTAGTGGGACTATCATTTGTTTTTCAACAGGACAATGACCCAGCACATCTCCAGGCTGTGGAAGGGCTATTTGACCAAGGAGAGTGATGGAGTGCTGCATTTTTTTTAAAGCTTTATTTTACTTGGCAAGTCAGTTAAGAACAAATTTTACAATGATGGCCAGTTGTGCGCTGCCCTATGGGACTCCCAATCACGGCCGGATGTGATACAGCCTGGATACGAACCAGGGACTGTATTCATACCTCTTGCACTGAGATGCAGTGTCCTAGACCGCATCAGATGACCTGGCCTCCACAATCCACCGACCTCAACCAAATTGAGATGGTTTGGAATGAGTCAGACCGCAGAGTGAAGGAAAAGCAGCCAAAAAGTGCTCAGCATATGTGGAAACTCCTTCAAGACTGTTTGAAAAGCATTCCAGGTGAAGCTGGTTGAGAAAATGCCAAGAGTGTGCAAAGCTGTCATCAAGGCAAATGGTGGCTACTTTGAAGAATCTAAAATCTATTTTAATTTGTTTAACACTTTTTTGGTTACTACATGATTCCATATGTGTTATTTCATAGTTTTGATGTCTTCACTATTATTCTACAATGTAGAAAATAGTAAAAAGAAAGGAAAACCCTTGAATTAGTAGGTGTTCTAAAACTTTTGAACGGTAGTGTATAATAATGATGTAATGATGATTGTACTACTACATCTGTAAGGAGCTGAGATACTCATTCTCTACATAGTGTTATAGTCAAGTAATGACAATAGGTTGCATGGGCTATCTATATAGCTCTTTCCCAAGTGCAGGTACTTTACATCGTAAGTGGGAATTCGCTTCAGCTATTAGCAATGTGTAGCACTCACCCACATACCTTAGTAAGTTAGAGTTGGACTATAACAGCATTCAATTTGTGAGTCATTAAACTACTTTAGGTCATTTAACTCTTACACCACACTCCTAAATATACTTTGTTCTTTGAATAAACGTACCACTATACAGTAACTGTGTTAAACTGCTGTAATAAACTATAATGACCATTTCACTTTGGTTGCATCCCATTTGGCACCCTATTCCCTATGTACTGCACTTTTGTCCAGGGTATATAGGTCAAAGTAGTGCAGTATGTAGGGAATATGGTGCCGTATGGGACAAAACCATATTGTGCCAAAAAAGCCAAAGCCATGTTAGTTCATAGACTGGCCTCTAGATGGCACATGGCTGACCTGTATCTGTGTTCTGTTGAAGCCACGCCCACCCATCACCACGGCCACAGCTGCCTGAGACTGAGAGTCTACGTCTGCTGCTCCACGGGTGGGTCTCGCTCTCTCGCTCTCTCTCTCTCTCTCTCTTTCTCTTTCTCTCTCTCTCTCTCTCTCTCTCTTTCTCTCTCTCTCTTTTTCTCTCTCTCTCGTTTTCTCTCTTTTTCTCTCTCTCTCTCTCTCTCTCTCTCTTTCTCTCTCTCTCTCTCTCTCTCTCTCTCTCTTTCTTTCTTTTTCTCTCCCTCTATCTCTTTCTCTCTCTCTCAGGTATACAGACGCTCAGTCACATGCACACACAAAGTTGACACTGGAGACCTGAGGCTACAGGTTTTGACAGTGATTTCCCAGTGTTCTTATAGTGAGGTTATATATATCACTGTGTTCCAGGGTTGTATGATGATCTATGTTATTCTGTGTTCCAGGGCATTGGTAGTAATGTACAGTGTTATTCTGGGTCTCAGTGCTCTAATAGTGTTTGATAGGAAATCTCTCTTCTATCCTGATGTGCTCTCTCCCTCTGATGCTTTCCCCCTTTCTCAGCCGCTCTGCTCTCTCTCGTTCTCTCCCTCTCTCTATCCTCTCTCTCTGCCTCTCCCTTCAACTTCCCTCTCCCTCTCTCTCTCTCTCTCTCTGTTTCTCGCTCTCTCCTCTCCCCATCGCTCTGATAGTTGATTCTCTCTCTGATAGTGACATTCTGTGTAATTTTAACTCCAGTAGCCTCTCTCCCCTGCAGGCCTTTGATCAAAGCCCTGTGCTGAAAGCTCTCCCTACTTCTCTAACCTTGTCAGCATTAATACATCCCACACTCAGGCCAGTGTCAGCTTCTGTGTACACATCACCTTAACCTCCTCTCTGAGTGTCAGGGCTAATCTATTGAAGTGTCCACTTGTGTGTGTTTTGGGGTATAAAGTGGATATAAAGTGTGTGTGTGTCCGTGTGTTTTCCAATGTGTGTGATAGTGTTTACTTTACAAACGACAACCATTACTCTGCAAGGTCTGCTTAATAGCCTAGCTATCATCTGAACCCAATTGCTATCTGCTATTCTCATTCCACTTTATCTCTTCCCTATCCCTTTTGTTTTGAGACCATTTTTCTCTACAAATACACATACTTACCATATGCCTCGTATCTTGTGCCATATGCTACATCCCTCTTTGCAGTGCAATAGAATATGGATAAGCAATGTGCATTCTCATTTAAAATCTCACTGAGCTGATGTTAATGTAATGCCAAGTCTAGACTATCAGTGTGCGTAGTACTTTCCCTCTCAGTGAATATGCCTTCATCTTCTGCTCGATAGCTTCACCTCATAGTATATCTTTATGTACTGGACTGGAGTATCCTGGCATTCACACAAGATGTGTCCCAAATGGCACGTATTCCCTTTATAGTGCACTACTTCTGACCTAGGCCTATACGGTGTACTATAAACTGTAGCACTATATAAAGTGCATTCGGAGAGAATTCAGACCCTTTCCCTTATTGTAAAATGGATTAAATAAAACATTTTCCTCGTCAATCTACACACCATACCCCATAATGACAAAGTGAAAACAGGTTTTTAGATATTTTTGCAAATTTAATCAAAACAAAAACATATCTTATTTACATAAGTATTCAGACCCATTGCTATGAGACTCAGGTACATCCTGTTTCCATTGATCATCCTTGATGTTTCAACTTGATTGGAGTCCACGTGGTAAATTCAATTAAATGGACTTGGAAAGGCACACATCTGTCTATGTAAGGTCCCACAGTTGACAGTGCATGTCAGAGCAAAAACCAAGCCATGAGGTCGAAGGAATTGTCCGTAGAGCTCCGAGACAGGATTGTGTTGAAGAACAGATCTGGGGAAGGATACTAAAAATGTCTGCCGCATTGAAGGTCCCCAAGAACACAGTGGCCTCCATCATTCTTAAATGGAAGAAGTTTGAAACCACCAATACTCTTCCTAGAGCTGGCTGCCCAGTCAAACTGAGCAATCGGGGGAGAAGGGCCTTGGTATTTAACTGACTTGCCTAGTTAAATAAATAAAAAATAAAAAAACGCTCAGGGATTTCACCATGAGGCCAATGGGGACTATAAAATAGTTACAAAGTTTAATGGCTGTGATAGGAAAAAACTGAGGATGGATCAACAACATTGTCGTTACTCCACTATACTAACCTAATTGACAGAATAAATAGAAGGAAGCTTGTACAGAATAAAAAATTTGCAACAAGGTACTAAAGTAATACTGCAAAACATTTGGAAAAGCAATTAACTTTTTGTCCTGAATACAAAGTGTTGTGTTTGGGGCAAATCCAATATAACACATTACTGCTTACCACTCTCCATATTTTCAATCATAGTGGTGGCTGCATCATATTATGGGTATGCTTATAATCCTTAAGGACTGGGGAGGTTTTCAGGATAAAACATTAATTAAATGGAGCTAAGCACAGGCAAAATCCCAGAGGAAAACCTGGTTTAGTCTGCTTTCCACCAGACACTGGGAGATGAATTCACATTTCAGCAGGACAATAACCTAAAACACAAGGCCAAATCTACTTTGGAGTTGGCAATACCTCAAAATAGTTGTATATCAATGATCAACAACCAATGTGACAGAGCATGAAGAATTTTGAAAAGAATAATGGGAAAACGTTGCACAATCCAGGTGTGGAAAGCTCTTAGAGACTTACCCAGAAAGACTCACAACTGTAATCGCTGCCAAAGGTGAATCTAACATGTATTGACTTGAATACTTATCTAATCAAGATATATTAGTGTTTTATTTTTCATGCATTTTTTACAAATGTATGAATTTTTCTTCCACTTTGACATTACAGAGTTTTGTGTAAGTTGTTTACAAAAAAATGACAATTAAATCCATTTTAATCCTACTTTGTAACACAATAAAATTGGGGAAAAGTAAAGTGGTGTGAATACTTTCTTAAGGCACTGTAAGTAGTGCACTATATAGGGAATAGGATGCCATTTGAGATGGAACCCGCTCTCTGGTCAAAAGTAGTGCACTTTATAAGGAAGTTTCTGTGTAAAATAGGTAGTGTGTGCATTTTAATGACTTTGCATATTTGTGTTCCTCTCTCTCTAAGTCTCCCATGGTGATGATTCCAGTCAGACTCCACCTGACTACACAGTCAGGCCCAATATCAAAATACACAACATTGGTGAGTGCTCTCAATTCTATCCTGATGTGCTCTCTCTGACGCTTTCCCCCGCTCTTGCTGCCCCCCCCCCCCTCTTTTTCTCTCAGTAATGGCATAATATTATTTATATGTGTTCTGAATACCACCTTGATAGGCACACACTCACACACATCATTATATTTATTTATTTATCTTTCTTTCTTTCTCTCTGTCACAAACCCATACAACCACACACACACACACACAGTTGTTCAATGGTGGCCGGATGGCTCATGACCGAATTTATGGAGGAAAATAAATAAAGTAAACGCACATAGTCCAAACAACCCAAATGCCTTGGGGCCTCCTGATGCATCTTTCTGTACTTTATGGATTAGTGGCATCAATAAAGAGGACACAATAGAAGTCATAACCCATAAACACTTGTGTAACCCTGATGGCCTCGCTGGCCATGTACAAGTCATAGAAATCTGGTTGCAATTTCAGTTTAAGCACCAGAATGAACAAATTGATTGAAAAAAAGCATCATTTTTTTCAACATAAAAAAAAAATTGAAATCTGGTTGCAATTTCAGTTTAAGCACCAGAATTAACAAATTGATTGAAAAAAAGCATCATTTTTTTCAACATTTAAAAAAAATAGGACTGGTGGAGTTACACAACCGTTCAAAAGTTTGGGGTCACTTAGAAATGTCCTTGTTTTTGAAAGAAAACTACATTTTTTGTTCATTAAAATAACATCAAATTGATCAGAAATACAGTGTAGCCATTGTTAATGTTGTAAATGACTATTGTAGTGTGAAACGGCAGATTTTTAATGGAATATCTACATAGGCGTACAGAAGCCCATTATCAGCAACCATCACTCCTGCGTTCCAATGGCACGTTGTGTTAGCTAATCCAAGTTTATAATTTTAAACGGCTAATTGATCATTAGAAACCCCTATTGCAATTGTTATCACAGCTGAAAACTGTTGTTCTGATTAAAGAAGCAATACAACTGGCCTTCTTTAGACTAGTTGAGTATCTGGAGCATCAGCATTGTAGCATTTACCTGGAGCTAACTCTGCATATAGCACTGCTGCGTGATTTGAAAAGTCATAGTCAATTGATCAATAACATAAGAATACTCTTAGAAAAAATGTTTGTCTTTAATTTACAATCTGTAGAAACTATGAGAATAGAAAGGTTCACAAATGTGGTGAAACATCATAGCACAGTGGAAAAATATATTGCAATTATAAATCAAAACTGGATGGCCTTCAGAGATATATGGAAGGGGTTGAGGGTAGCTGGAGGGTGGGACTAAAAACAAAAAAAATATATAACTAATGTAAAATATATTGTGTCCGTAAAATGTATATGGTATGTATAAGCTGGAAGTAGAAGCCTAAGTATTACTCCAATTAGGGGAGGGGTGGTAGGGGTTGCGAAAAATAATAAAGAAGGGGAATATATTAAAATATATATATATATATTGAACAAAAATATAAACGCAACATGTAAAGTGTTGGTCCCATGTTAAAAGTTCCCAGAAAATTCCATTAGCACAAAAAGCTAATTTCTCTCAAATGTGCATGAATGTGTTTACATCCCTGTTAGTGAAAATGTCTCCTTTGCCAACGTAATCCATCCACCTGAATGGTGTGGCAAATCAAGAAGCTGATTCAGCAGCATAATCATTGCACAGGTAATGTGCTGAGGACAATTAAAGGCCACTCTAAAACGTGCAGTTTTGTCACACAACACAATGCCACAGATATCTCAAGTTTTGAGGGAGCGTGCAAATGTCCACCAGAGCTGTTGCCAGATAATTTTATGTTAATTTCTCTACTATAAGCCACCTCCAACGTCGTTTTGGAGAACCGGCCTCACAACCGCGTCGTGTGGGCTAGCAGTTTGCTGACGTCAATGTTGTGAACAGTGCCCCTTGGTGGCGGTGGGGGTCGTGGAGTAGGCAGGCATAAGCTACGGACAACACAATTGCATTTTATCGATGTCAATAGAGATAACGTGACGAGATCCTGAGGCCCATTCTTGTGCCATTCATCCGCCACCATCACCTCATGTTTCAGCATGAAAATGCACGGCCCCATGTCGCAAGGATCTGTACTCATTTCCTGGAAGCTCAAAATGTCCCAGTTCTTCAATGGCCTGCATACTCAATGTACCATTTCCCGACAATATCTAGCAACTTCGCACAGCCATTGAAGAGGAGTGGGACAACATTCCACAAGCCACAATCAACAGCCTGATCAACTCTATGATAAGGAGATGTGCTGCGCTGCATGAGGCTAATGGTGGTCACACTAGATACTGACTGGTTTTCTGATCACGCCACAACTTTTTTTTTTTTTTTAAAGTTATCTGTGACCAACAGATACATATCTGTATTCCCAGGCATGTGAAATCCATAGATTAGGGCCTAATGAAATTATTTAATTTGACTGATTTCCTTATATGAACTCAGTAAAATCTTTGAAATTTCTGCGTTTATATTTTTGTTCAGTATATATTTACAAACAAATATGTGGGGTATTGGAAGTGATGCAGAGAATTACATTGATAGAAGTCACAATCTATCTTCAATATTAAAGCTGATCTACCCTGTCATTTATACAATCATTTATACAATCTACTTCATACAATCAGGGACACTATTCCACCTAATACAGTGTCAATATTCTCTAACTTTGCAGCATACTAACTTCCTGTTCAGGTTAACACTCACTTACAGTTTCTATGAAACAAACTCACTCAACGCCCCTCCCTGTCTGAGATAACATACTGATGAATACCTTGTCAGCTAATCTCATAGAGTTAAATAAAGAACTCATCTTTGTATTTGTGCAATTATGGCATCTGTGACAGCATGGGCATTGCTATTGAGGCTATCTTCAAGTAGTCAATGTTCTTTTTCTTTTGTGTTTGAAAGAAGTGTAAAGTTAATATTGTTGATTTACCACCACCTGCAGTGCTGGAGTCCTGAATCAAATCTTCTGTGTTTATTATTGAGACTAGATGGTGGTGATTTAGCTTAAAGCCATTAACTGACCATAGGCCATCCCATCTGATCGCTCAAAACCCATAGGAATCCCCACCCAGTTGACTGCTTTAAAATGGTAGAGGCCCTCAATGGCATGGTAAAATGGGTTATATCCATCTGGAGTCCTCTATCTAACTTTATGGGCTGTCAGCTGGAACAGTCTCAGTTTACCACATGTACTCAACTGGACTCAGCCCTATCACTTTACCATATTACTTTATTTGACCATGTCACTGGTGTAGATGTCAGGGTTGTGTCATCGTCGTAGCCGACAGACATGTTTCCTAATATTTATAAGAATGGTTTTGACGTGACAGACGCACAGACAAACCGGTCGAGTTGGATGCTGTTCTTTCTCTTGAGTCAACGGGAAAAAAAATCTGCCGCCAAGTGTCATTCGTCGTATCAGTGTCACATCTTGTGTGTGTGTCTCTCTTAGTTCGTTAACTCTTCAGTGTCTGTCCCCATAGGGGCCTATTTTTTCACCTTTATTTAACTAGTCAAGTCAATTAAGAACAAATTCTTATTTATAATGACGGCCTACCGGGGAACAGTGGGTTAACTGCCTTGTTCAGGGGCAGAACGACATACTTTTACCTTGTCAGCTCGGGGATTCGATCCAGCAACCATTCGGTTACTGGCCCAACGCTCTAACCACTAGGCTACCTGCCACCCCAAGCCACAATCTATCGCCTATAGGGAGGCTCAGGATTCTGGTCACACACCCCAAGCTTACTTTGAGAATGAGAGTTATTTTTTCCCTGTTCTCTCTTTCTCTTTCTCTCCAGCTAATGCAGGATTGTGCCTAATCAATGGGTTTGTTCTATGTTAATTTAATTTAATTGCAAATCCTGCTAGATGAAGTCGAATCATTAGAAGAAAAATATGCGTACATTTTAAAAGATGAACAACAAAGTGTGTTTATTCCTCCTCCCAAGAGGGAATACGGCATCATATGTAGCAGCACTGGTGATAATTGCCGATTTTTGTTACATTTCTCTGTTTGTTCTCTACATGTGGATGTGCATTATTTGTATGCATTGCACAACATCGGCTGTAGATTGATTGAGTTAATGTGTCATTTGATGGTTTCTCTCACTCTCTCGCACTCTCTCGGTCTGTCTCTGTCTGTCTCTCGCGCTCCCTCTGTCTCTCTCTCTCTCTCTTTTTCTCTCTCTCCACAGATGAATTTAACCCTGAAATTCCCAAACTGGAGAAGAGCGTCAGTGGCAGCAGCCGATCACGCGATCGCCTTCTGCTCACCGTGGCAACACTGCTCATCTCCGCCCTCCTGGTTTCCTAGCGACTGTGTCCTCGAGTGACATCACATGGATACCTGAACCGCTTGGACTGAAGGGCTCTGTATCCATTGACCCTGGGTTCAATTAGAAAGTGAGAGGGAACCAAGTAAAGGTCATACAATTCAACCAATCAAAAGCCAGAATTACAATCAATTTGACACTACCATAAAAACAGGACTTACTCTCAAATCGTACTCACTCAATTCTATCTTAACTCAACTGTAGTCACTGTTGATACACAGTTTGTGCGACATGGCATCTTTGGTTCATGCATTGTCGGGCATACACTACTTGCATATGTGCCACTGCATTTCATGCATTTGGTGTGCCACCACACAGACCAAAAGCAGAAAATGGCATTCAGACTTAGACATGATACTGCCAACATGCCTAGGCTGCCTCTGGCTAAACACACACAGTTAAAGTAGGACATGTGCAGTGGGATTTGTAATGGGAGTATGGCTGCCTGTCTATCTGCGAAGGAACTCGCATGACATTGTCTTCAGCTAGTCCCAATATGGAGGACCTTTGAGCTCTGTGGAGTAGGATGGACATAACTGGACTGGGCTCCACTGAGCCTGACCAATGGACTGTCCAATGGGCTTTGATGGACGGGACTCAACTGGACTTGGCAGTGCTGCAGTACTGTGGACCATGCTGGAATCTGCCAAGATCCACTGTGCTGTGCCATAAACTTGCAGCCATTTCTCTACACTGCTGCCATTCTACCGGCTGTTAACACATCTTTTACTGTCATAGATACGAGTTGGTCACACCGATGCCCAGGTGTTGATGGTGTTGACCGGAAGACAGAAATATGTTAAGAGAATCTCTATAAGGCTTTCGAGAGCCCTTATCCATCTCCTCTAGATGTTCTCTAACTGTGGCTTTGTGGTGCATAGAAAGGTCCAAAGCCCACATGTCAAGGACAAAATAGACGGTGCCCTTCAAGAACTGGTCCTAGATCTGTTTTCATATCTGCCTTCAAACCTTATTAACTGGAATAAAAGAGACTGCACCTGTGCTTTGAGGGCATTTCCAGAAGCACAGGTCTGTGTTTTTGCCTGATGCATCTACCCATAACACTTTGTCTGTGTTCCAGGTAGCAATCTTGTATCAATAGTCAACAGAATGGTTTCTATTGCCACAAATTACAATATTAAACATTTCATAACAACAAATACCCTACAAATCCAGACCTGATTATTATTATTTTGTCCCCATCACTTTCAAAGGTTACCGAATCAGGGCTGTTCATTATTGCAATCTCAGTCACTGTGGTAACTAACAAATACAGTAGTCACAGTGCCTGAGGAAACTGATTTGTGTCACAGATTGCTTTAGTCGCCATTTTGTAAACATGCGTGAATGTGCAAACAGACAGCAGTCCACAGATTTACTGTTTTATACTATAAAGTCTGACAATATTAGGATTGCATTTTCGATGACAATGCTGTATGGTTTATTAACATTTATTTACACATTTGTTTACATTATTTATTGATTTGCTTGTTTATTCGTGTACATTTCCAAGTATTTTTTCATTAAGCTATTGTACCAAATGTTTTTTACTTTTTTATTTTTGCTAAAGCATTTGCTTCTGTTAAGTACAGTACATGGATGTATGCCAGTTTAGACTTTTGAGGAGAGGTGTAACTATTCTTCTCACATGTTATAAAGCATTACATTTAACCATAGCATTTATGCCAGCAGCACGGGGGAAATAAGAGGAGAGGTGATACTGGATAAAAACCATCACTCCTCCAGTGCTGCACTTAAAATTCTTGACACGAGAAATGACGATAGTGCATTGTAATATAACTTTATAGACATGCTGGTAGGGGCTGAATTCGTGTGTGTGTGTGTGTGTCAGAGAGAGTGAGAGAGAAAAGGCATATGCGTGCACATTATTGTGCGTATTTATGTATTAGGAGTGTGCTTGTCCGCGCTGTCGAGTATGTGTGCATTTTAGACTTTTCGTATTCGTTGAGGGACTTGTTTGTAGGATCTGAATATGCAGGAGTGTATGAGAGAGAGTATGTGCTTCAGTAATGTTAGTTTATGTTAGGGGCCGGGGGGGTTAAAAAAAAGCATTTACTAATGTTGGAGACAACAACAAGAATTGTGTTTACCTTTGACAAGAATCCATTTAAAAACATGTAAATTGAACTAAGAATGACAATGATTAAAATGATGACAATAAAAATCATACTTTTAGAAAAAGTCTTTATACATCTATATCCTAAGTTAAATTTTTCAGTTGCTAAGTTGTTTTGTCAGGAACGTTCTTTCTAAGAATGATTTAGCCAGGCTCGTCACCCGTGATACAAGTCAGTATTAGATGTCCATCCATGTCTAAGGACGTCGGGAGATGACGTGGAAACCGGCCACTAGGAGCAGCAGTGAGTGTTGTTACCTTCAAGGAGGCTTTGGTTTTGCTAGGGCGGTTCCAAAGGTTGCATGTTCGAATCCAGCGATAGAAAGTTGTTTTTTTGTTTTAAGCCTATCCCTAACCTTAACCCTTACCTTAACCATTTGTAGTTAATGCCTAACCTTAAGAATTATGAGTTAATGCCTAAACTTAACCTTGGAATGATACGGAGAAGTTACTAAACACTTGACGTTTGAGAAACATGGATGAATGTCTAATTCTGACAAACTGTGAGAGCTTGTTGGATTTAGCACGACCTTTCAGTCTCCATTTATGTTTCTTTTTCTTCTTTAATCTTCTATCTCACCTCCACCTTACCTTGCCCTAAACTTTCTCTTTCTCTTACAGTTTGTGTGTTTATCTTCGATTTCTGTTTTGGTCCTTGTCTTTTCCTGTTAAGATCTTGCTCCCCCATTCCCTCTCTCATATACTCATTTGAACTATTTCCATCCTACATACTGACACGCACAACCCACTCATCCACACTAACACCTTCATCACATGGCCTGTGCTTACAGTAATATATCTCCACTTGAGAGCACAAACTTAGCACCCATAAAACATAATGACAACGTGGGGAAAACCAACCTACTACTCCATCTCTCTGTCTCTCTCTCCATCCCCCATTCTCTCGCTCTGCTCACCACAAAACACCTGCAAGCCATTCATGTCTCCACACATCTATCTCCCTCAGTCTTTCTCCCCGTCCCTCCTCCCCTCGCTCCCTGTGCCCCTGTCAGTTTCTCTCTAATCTTGGTACGCTAACCGGAGAAGTCTACAAAAGGGACTGACACATACAGTTGAAGTCGGAAGTTTACATACACTTAGGTTGGAGTCATTAAAACTTGTTTTTCAACCACTCCACAAATTTCTTGTTAACAAGCTATAGTTTTGGCAAGTCAGTTAGGACATCTACTTTGTGCATGACACAAGTAATTTTTCCAACAATTGTTTACAGACAGATTATTTAACTTTTAGTTCAGTGTATCACAATTCCAGTGGGTCAGAAGTTTACATACACTAAGTTGACTGTGCCTTTAAACAGCTTGGAAAATTCCAGAAAATGATGTCATGGCTTTAGATGCTTAGATGTCAATAGGCTAATTGATGTAATTTGAGTCAATTAGAGGTGTACCTGTATGTATTTCAAGGCCTACCTTAAAACTCAGTGCCTCTTTGCTTGACATCATGGGAAAATCAAAAGATATCAGCTAAGACCTCAGAAAACAATTGTTGCCCTCCACAAGTCTGGTTCATCCTTGGGAGCAATTTCCAAACGCCTGAAGGTACCACGTTCATCTGTACAAACAATAGTATGCAAGTATAAACACCATGGGACCACGCAGCCATCATACCGCTCAGGAAGGAGACGCGTTCAGTCTCCTAGAGATGAACGTACTTTGGTGCGAAAAGTGAAAATCAATCCCAGAACAACATCACAGGACCCTGTGAAGATGCTGGAGGAAACAGGTACAAAAGAATCTATATCCACAGTAAAGCGAGTCCTATATTGACATAACCTGAAAGGCCGCTCAGCAAGGAAGAAGCCACTGCTCCAAAACCGGCATAAAAAAGCCAGACTACGGTTTGCAACTGCACATGGGGACAAAGATCGTACTTTTTGGAGAAATGTCCTCTGGTCTGATGAAACAAAAATAGAGCTGTTTGGCCATAATGACCATCGTTATGTTTGGAGGAAAAAGGGGGAGCCTTGCAAGCCGAAGAACACCATCCCAACCATGAAGCACGGGGATGGCAGCATCATGTTGTGGGGGTGCTTTGCTGCAGGAGGGACTGGTGCCCTTCACAAAATAGATGGCGTCATGAGGAAAGAATATTATGTGGATATATTGAAGCAACATCTCAAGACATCAGTCATGAAGTTAAAGCTTGGTCGTAAATGGGTCTTCCAAATGGACAATGACACCAAGCCTACTTCCAAAGTTGTGGCAAAATGGCTTAAGGACAACTAAGTCAAGGTATTGGAGTGGCCATCACAAAGCCCTGACCTCAAGCCTATAGAACATTTGTTGGCAGAATCGAAAAAGCGTGTGCGAGCAAGGAGGCCTACAAACCTGACTCAGTTACACCAGCAATGTCAGCCGGAAGGGGACAAAATTTACCCAACTTATTGTGGGAAGCTTGTGGAAGGCTACCCGAAACGTTTGACCCAAGTTTAACAATTTAAAGACAATGCTACCAAATACTAATTGAGTGTATGTAAACTTACACTCAACTTGTGATGAAAGAAATAAAAGCTGAAATAAATCATTCTCTCTACTATTATTCTGACATTCCACATTCTTAAAACACTGAAAAACTGAGTTTAAATGTATTTGGCTAAGGTGTATGTAAACTTCCGACTTCAACTGTATATCAGATGCAGTAATGTCCACATCAGAGAGAAAAGAGGGCAAGTTAGATTTCTCTTTCATGTTTTACGTCACTGTTTCCCAATCCAGGTCCTGGGGACCCAAAATGGTGCATGTTTGTTTTTTCCCTAGGACTACTGTAACACACCTGATTCAACTAAATGCTTGATGATACGTTTTTTCATTGAATCAAGTGTTACTTAGTGCTAAGTGCACCCCTTTGTGTCCTCAGGATGAGGATTGGGAATGATTGTGCTTCCTGCTTTCTTTCTTTCTCTCTTCTCTCTATCTCTCTCCTGCTTTTCACTCCAATGACAAAGCTGTTTAGCTGGAGGTGAAAGAGGTGCAGAGGAACATTAACTGGTGTCTCGTTGCAATTATAGATATTAAAACCTGATTATATCTGACATTTATGGGTTTAATTGAAAGATAGATAGTTGTCACCTTGGCTCTCTGCATGCACAGGCTTAGTCAGTCTCCTTTAGACTTGTACATTAATTTAATACTTACATTTTGCATGATTTATTTATGTTTTCTGGGGGTAGAGGTAGGATGTACTGTAGCTCTTTTGGCTCTTTGGGCTAAACTGGTTATAAGATAAATCATCACTTCAAGAATAAATGCCTCATCTTACCATCCAAAGGGAATGTATGCACTCGTATCCCCCGTGGACCGGTTCGTACATAAAACATTCCCCATTCAGGCTGCAAAGGTGTCGATTTCCTCCTTAACTCAATTTAATAGTGAGAAGGCGGAAAAAAAACATGGAAACTATCCATGCTATCTTTATGAAACACTATTTTCCTCCACCATGCTAGCGTCGAAATGCTAGTCCTGGATGTTGTGTATCGTGTTCAGCCAGTCAAGTTGCAACAGTCTGTTGTTTACCCTTGGTCTGAACGCTGTACGCAATGTCAGGAATTAGCATTAGCCAAAGAAAGTGTGCATATTTTCTCTGTTTTTTCACCCACCTTTTTGCCATTAAATCTAATTCAAGAGGACATTGATGCCTTTGCAGCCTGAATGGAGACGTACAAAAACCGGTCCACGTGGGATACGAGTGTATAGCCGGCTGCATACATTCCCTTTGGACGGTAAAATGAAGCGACTCAATATCGTCATCTGCGTGTAAGTAACATGATAGCTCATGTGTTGCCACCATCAGTTATTGCTTGACATTAGCCTGAGGATTGCATGTTTGGAGAATGTTGGAAATGATGATTAATGTTAGTTTGATTTTCAAAAAAGCTTACCAAGGGAGTGCTATAGCCTAATCCATTGACATTCTCCTCCTTAAAAAAATCGTATTCCATTAGTGAAGGGAGATAACCTTTAGGTGATTTGGACACATTTTATTGTTTTCTGAGTCATTTATTGTGAGATAAGCCATCTGTAACCTAGCCTACTGGGTGCATGGCGGACGCCGGGTAGAATTCCCTAGACAACCTGCACCGTCTGGTCCCGACAATGGAACAGATGCCGACTCTAGTTCCACTGAGAACTTGTAAGAACGTATGACATCAATGAAGAATCTCATCAGCATGCTTCAAAATGGGGATGGTCGGATGGAAGGCTGGTTCCAGCTGTAGGTAGGCCTGTTGTTTATTTGGCAACTGCTCAAATGTATTTATTTTTTATAACAGGAAGAATTTGCTAATTATTCATAGATGGTTAACCAAATAGCCCTAGGCTACTGTATCACTGTTGTGACAATATATTGTCAACTGGACAGAATTTAGAACCTGACTGTCAAAAATCAGCTTCCATCATCCCTCTCATTTCTTTTCCATTTTACATGTTGGCCTAGGCTACGCGACTCATGCTTCCCGCCCATAGTCCGGCAGGAAGCATGAGTCGCTTATCAAAGCAAACATCCGTCTACATGACAAACACTGAGGTAAACCATATAATGTTTTGGCTGTTCAACCTCGAGCCTCAATCTTAAACCATACCAGTAGGCTATTATAGAGAGTGACAACACACTCCATTTCAAAAGCACTTTCAAAACAGAAAAAGGACACTTGCTTATTCTTGAGTCTTTTCACACAATACATGTGTAGGAATGGCGGGGGTTATCATGTTTTTCATGCTTTGTCTCATGCTTGTCTCCTTGTTAGCTAGTTCACACACATGGTCACAGACTGAGGTGAGGCCTGACCCTTTGGACAGATACCAATCCTCTGAGTGGCACAGTTCAGGATGAATGGATGGTGGAGGCAGTGGACTACAAGAACAGCTGACATGGCAGAAGCAGCCAGGTAAGCATGGCATCTGAACAGCTGTTGCTAAACTTAGGGCTTTATTTGTAGAGCTAGGTTCTTAAAGGAAATGCTGCTGTAAAGTCTGGAAGCTCGGAGCGGGGGAAATATCAATGTGTATCTTAATTAGAAAGGCGTTAAGCTCAATTCCTCGAGGGCTGTTGTGCGCATTAATTTGGGCTCCTGACAATCCTCTCTGGATCAGTTGATCCCAATGTGTTGAAAAGCGGTAAGACATCACAGAATATCAAATGGAACTACTGTCACCAGCCACTAACTACAGTTTGCTATGATTAACACTGTCCATCATATTCGAAATCAACATATAAAACAGTGAATCTCCTTAAGTCTCTGTATAAACGAGAGTGGGGGCTTTTCACACATTCACAGCTCATCAAATCCGATGTCTCTTCAGCTCTCTGAAAACAGGGATAATTGATCATTAAAGGGTCTCTCACATGGATCACCTTTTTAAAATATAATAGATAATATGTCCCCATTTGTGTGGCCAAGGCACCTTACAAATTAAAGACAAACACATTTCAACATTGCTGAAAGACCCCTATTTTCTCTCATAATAATAACTCATCATAAGAAAATACTTCCTCCTTGTGAATATATAAATGAAAGTAAGTATGCTATCCTATCCAATCAATCAGCCAATGAATCAATACATGCTTTATTTAAACATGTATTGATTGATTGGCTGATTGATTGGATAGGATAGCCTGAACATTTAAAAGTGTGTTTTGTGCCTCTAGCTTGACCGGTTCAAGAGTCACTGTTGGTGAGTTATATTATGCTAATTTCTGTACATTTATATAGCTATAGTTGATAAATGTTTTTAAGAATTTGAAGTTAGGATAGCCTGAACACGTGAAAGTTAGTTTGGTTGAACGGTTCAAGAGTTTTACTGTTGGTGAGTTCTTTTATTCACATTTATTGAAATGTGTATAGTTATAGTTGATCAAAGTCTTTAAGAATGTGAAGTTAGAATAGCATGAACATGTGAAAGTAGAATTAGTGTCTCTGGCTTGAACGGTTAAAGGGTTATTGTTGGTGGGTTGTATTATGCTAATGTATGCACATTTATATAGTTATAGTTTAAAGATTTTGAAATTAGGATAGGCTGAATGTTTTAAAGTTCGTTTTGTAGATTAGTTGGCCAGGGAGCAGGACCATGTGTAACGGGTGTCCTCCTCCTCTTCGGAAGAAGAGGAGGAGTAGGGATTGGACCAAAGCGCAGCGTGATAATTTGACATAATGAAGTTTATTAAAGAAAAGACGAAAACCCGAAAACACTTCAACAAACTACAAAATAACAAAACGACGTAGACAGACCTGAACATGGAACTTACATAAATACACGAAGAACTCACGAACAGGAACAAACTACATCAAACGAACAAACCAAAACAGTCCCGTATGGTGCAACATACACAGACACGGAAGACAATCACCCACAAACAAACAGTGTTAACAGCCTACCTTTATATGGTTCTCAATCAGAGGAAACGTCAAACACCTGTCCCTGATTGAGAACCATATAAGGCTAATTACCACTAACCTAAACATAGAAACACAAAACATAGAATGCCCACCCCAACTCACGCCCTGACCAACTAAACACATACAAAATTAACAGAAAACCGGTCAGGAACGTGACACCATGTTGAAAGGCTAACACTGTATTGCTATATCTCTCTTTCAAATTATGTATATTTAAAATGGGTATAGTTCAAAAAGTATCAAAAATTCTTCGACAAGCAATCTGAGTTGGGCCATTCTGAACACCTCAACGTTGGTTTGGAGTTGATAGCTGAAAGGGTGAAAGAGGAGGTTTTTTTACATTCAAGTCTATGGCCCTTTTTTGACCATTAAAACAGATGTTGATCTCATTTAAATATTGTTATAGTTTAAAAAGTATAAATTCTATTTAAAAAAAAATCTCAATGAAATCTAAGTTGGGGTAGTCTGGACATTTGGAAGTTGGTTTCATTGAATAGCTTAAATCGTTGAAGCTCTAGAGTGGGCAGAATACAATAATAATAACTAGAAAAGTACATTTACTGAAGAAAATGTGGTGCGCTTGCTAGCTTGTTTAAAGTATTTATGGTTTTGAAAATCTTAATGTTGTTTTAATGTTTTTAGCTGAAGTCGTTAAGAGCGGTAGCATAATTTTTTCCCCCGGTGTTCTTATTTTTGGCATTGAATCCATGACGTTTTATACACATTTATGCTAATTACCACTGTAGTCAAAAAGTATGAATAGTATCAAAAATCCTTTGTCAAGCAATCTAAGTTGGGCCATTCTGAACATTTCAACTTTTTGAAAGTATTATGTTTATCCTTAACCTGTGATTCCTCGTCTGGTCTCTTCTCTGCACCTGGGTCCAACCTCACCACGTCACAATCACTTCTTTTTATAAGAAACATTAATGTGTTGAAAATCCCAAATTGTTTGCAAAGTCAATTCACACACAGCTCTGACCCCACACACTTACCCCACCAGACATGCCACCATGGGTCTTTTCAGAGTCCACAAATCCAGGACAAATTCAAGAAAGAGTACAGTATTATGTAGAACCATCATTGCGTGGAACTCCGTTCCATCTCATATTGCTCAAATAAACAGCAAACCTGGTTTCAAAAAACAGATTAATCAACACCTCATGGCACAACGCCTCTCCCCCATTTGACCTAGATAGTGTATGCATTGATATTTAGGCTACGTGTGCCTTTTTAAAAATGCATGTAGTTCTGTCCTTGAGCTGTTCTTCTCCATTGATGTTCTGTATTATGTCATGTTTCATGTTTTCATGTTTTTCAATGTCTTCACAATTATTCTAGAATGTAGAAAATAAGTTAGGATAGCTCGAACGTGAGAGTTGGTTTGGTGTCTCTAGCTTGAGCGGTTCAAGAGTTACTGTTGGTGAGTCAATTTGTGCTAATTGATACCACTTTTTTATAGTTATAGTTGATAAAAGTTTTTAAGAATTTGAATTTAGGATAACCTGAACATGATGAAGTTGGTTTGGTTCTCTAGATTGAACAGTTCAAGAGTTACTGTTGGTGAGTCAATTTGTGCTAATTGATACCACTTTTTTATAGTTATAGTTGATAAAAGTTTTTAAGAACTTGAATTTAGGATAACCTGAACATGATGAAGTTGGTTTGGTTCTCTAGATTGAACAGTTCAAGAGTTACTGTTGGTGAGTTATATTATGCAAATGTCTGCCAATTTATATAGTTAGGCGACGTGTTCCCAGTTTGGGAACATTTCTTAAGGTACAAAGTGCCTTCCCGGCGGGCCCGGGGGAGCAAATCAAGTGCACTATAGGCCTACCACTGACCAATTGGATGCCTCAGATTTCAGTGTCTGCAGTAACGTAGCATGTGTAAAAGAAAGCTACAGCAAAGTTGATACTGTGAAATGTCTACATTTTTAAAACCATGACTAGAGAGAGACTGTCAACAAATACAGCAAAGAGCTGCTGTTTTTATGAGTGAGTTCATGTTTTAATTCAGCGCTGTCAAAACCTTTTATGTAAACCATAAAATGCGCGTTCTTCCTACTTGCACTCACGCTAAAACCAGCACTGCAGCTGTGATGAATGAGTATAGGAAAGTGTTTCGATAGGCTTGTGTTATTGTGATTATTAACAGCTTGGGTAATTTTAACATCAAGGAATCTTTCACTTTCTCTGGTCATAGGAGTAACAACATTAATTTGTGCATGAGGCAGAAATAATGCGGTCTGTCTCATACATACTATGGTGATATAATTAAGCAGCAGCAGCTGAAAAGATGAGCTCCTACAAATATTGAAATTTAAATGTTTTTTTAGAGTAAAGTACATCGAAAAAAAATCAAAAGAAAACTGCAAACTGAATAGGAGACCAAACAAGCAGCAAACAAAGAAGAAAGGCTTTTGAAAAAGTAACAATTTTTCATAAAATTATACCGTTTTCTTAGCTAGCTAAGTTGTTTACCTGTTGCTAGGCAGTTGCTAGGGACATTCCTGAAAGAAGCTAGCTAGCTAACAAGGAGTGTCTAGTTGGCAGAAGAGAAGAAGGGACAAAGAAGGGACAAAGTGGGACAAAATAAGGACAGAAGAAAAGGGAAAGGGGACATTAAGGTGAAGCAGTCCTCTAAAGACACAAAAGACAATAATACAAGAAACAACACTTCTATTGCCTCTCCCTCTACGATACGCACTTCCGGTTTGGTTTGGAGCGAGTAGTTGCATTCCGCTTTGCTCCACAGGTAGTATTACAGGTAGTATTACATTTCATTTCATTACAGTACAACAGTTTGATTTGTTTGATCTTAGCTGGCTACATAGCCGTCTTTGTATCCAAGATAATTGTGTAGTCTAGAGTAATTGTCGAGGTTACCTAGCCAGTTAGAGGTTACCTAGCCAGCTACACTTTCAAACAAAGTCAACAACGCAGCCACTGCTAGCTAGCCTATTTCACCAGCCAGCAGTACTATATCATTTTAGTCAATAAGATTTTTTGCAACGTAAGCTTAACTTTCTGAACATTCGAGACGTGTAGTCCACTTGTCATTCCAATCTCCTTTGCATTAGCGTAGCCTCTTCTGTAGCCTGTCAACTATGTGTCTGTCTATCCCTGTTCTCTCCTCTCTGCACAGACCATACAAACGCTTCACACCGCGTGGCCGCTGCTACTCTAACCTGGTGGTCCCAGCGCGCACGACCCACGTGGAGTTCCAGGTCTCAGGCAGCCTCTGGAACTGCCGATCTGCGGCCAACAAGGCAGAGTTCATCTCAGCCTATGCTTCCCTCCAGTCCCTCGACTTCTTGGCACTGACGGAAACATGGATTACCACTGATAACACTGCTACTCCTACTGCTCTCTCCTCGTCTGCCCACGTGTTCTCGCACACCCCGAGAGCTTCTGGTCAGCGGGGTGGTGGCACTGGGATCCTCATCTCTCCCAAGTGGACATTCTCTCTTTCTCCCCTGACCCATCTGTCTATCGCCTCCTTTGAATTCCATGCTGTCACAGTTACCAGCCCTTTCAAGCTTAACATCCTTATCATTTATCGCCCTCCAGGTTCCCTTGGAGAGTTCATCAATGAGCTTGACGCCCTGATAAGTTCCTTTCCTGAGGATGGCTCACCTCTCACAGTTCTGGGTGACTTTAACCTCCCCACGTCTACCTTTGACTCATTCCTCTCTGCCTCCTTCTTTCCACTCCTCTCCTCTTTTGACCTCACCCTCTCACCTTCCCCCCCTACTCACAAGGCAGGCAATACGCTTGACCTCATCTTTACTAGATGCTGTTCTTCCACTAATCTCATTGCAACTCCCCTCCAAGTCTCCGACCACTACCTTGTATCCTTTTCCCTCTCGCTCTCATCCAACACTTCCCACACTGCCCCTACTCGGATGGTATCGCGCCGTCCCAACCTTCGCTCTCTCTCCCCCGCTACTCTCTCCTCTTCCATCCTATCATCTCTTCCCTCTGCTCAAACCTTCTCCAACCTATCTCCTGATTCTGCCTCCTCAACCCTCCTCTCCTCCCTTTCTGCATCCTTTGACTCTCTATGTCCCCTATCCTCCAGGCCGGCTCGGTCCTCCCCTCCTGCTCCGTGGCTCGACGACTCATTGCGAGCTCACAGAACAGGGCTCCGGGCAGCCGAGCGGAAATGGAGGAAAACTCGCCTCCCTGCGGACCTGGCATCCTTTCACTCCCTCCTCTCTACATTCTCCTCTTCTGTCTCTGCTGCTAAAGCCAATTTCTACCACTCTAAATTCCAAGCATCTGCCTCTAACCCTAGGAAGCTCTTTGCCACCTTCTCCTCCCTCCTGAATCCTCCTCCCCCTCCTCCCCCCTCCTCCCTCTCTGCTGATGACTTCGTCAACCATTTTGAAAAGAAGGTCGACGACATCCGATCCTCGTTTGCTAAGTCAAACGACACCGCTGGTTCTGCTCACACTGCCCTACCCTGTGCTTTGACCTGGGTAGGGACCTCTTTCTCCCCTCTCTCTCCAGATGAAATCTCGCGTCTTGTGACGGCCGGCCGCCCAACAACCTGCCCGCTTGACCCTATCCCCTCCTCTCTTCTCCAGACCATTTCCGGAGACCTTCTCCCTTACCTCACCTCGCTCATCAACTCATCCTTGACCGCTGGCTACGTCCCTTCCGTCTTCAAGAGAGCGAGAGTTGCACCCCTTCTGAAAAAACCTATACTCGATCCCTCCGATGTCAACAACTACAGACCAGTATCCCTTCTTTCTTTTCTCTCCAAAACTCTTGAACGTGCCGTCCTTGGCCAGCTCTCCTGCTATCTCTCTCAGAATGACCTTCTTGATCCAAATCAGTCAGGTTTCAAGACTAGTCATTCAACTGAGACTGCTCTTCTCTGTGTCACGGAGGCGCTCCGCACTGCTAAAGCTAACTCTCTCTCCTCTGCTCTCATCCTTCTAGACCTATCGGCTGCCTTTGATACTGTGAACCATCAGATCCTCCTCTCCACCCTCTCCGAGCTGGGCATCTCCGGCGCGGCCCACGCTTGGATTGCGTCCTACCTGACAGGTCGCTCCTACCAGGTGGCGTGGCGAGAATCTGTCTCCGCACCACGTGCTCTCACCACTGGTGTCCCCCAGGGCTCTGTTCTAGGCCCTCTCCTATTCTCGCTATACACCAAGTCACTTGGCTCTGTCATATCCTCACATGGTCTCTCCTATCATTGCTATGCAGACGACACACAATTAATCTTCTCCTTTCCCCCCTCTGATAACCAGGTGGTGAATCGCATCTCTGCATGTCTGGCAGACATATCAGTGTGGATGACGGATCACCACCTCAAGCTGAACCTCGGCAAGACGGAGCTGCTCTTCCTCCCGGGGAAGGACTGCCCGTTCCATGATCTCGCCATCACGGTTGACAACTCCATTGTGTCCTCCTCCCAGAGTGCTAAGAACCTTGGCGTGATCCTGGACAACACCCTGTCGTTCTCAACTAACATCAAGGCGGTGACCCGTTCCTGTAGGTTCATGCTCTACAACATTCGCAGAGTACGACCCTGCCTCACGCAGGAAGCGGCGCAGGTCCTAATCCAGGCACTTGTCATCTCCCGTCTGGATTACTGCAACTCGCTGTTGGCTGGGCTCCCTGCCTGTGCCATTAAACCCCTACAACTCATCCAGAACGCCGCAGCCCGTCTGGTGTTCAACTTTCCCAAGTTCTCTCACGTCACCCCTCTCCTCCGCTCTCTCCACTGGCTTCCAGTTGAAGCTCGCATCCGCTACAAGACCATGGTGCTTGCCTACGGAGCTGTGAGGGGAACGGCACCTCCGTACCTTCAGGCTCTGATCAGGCCCTACACCCAAACAAGGGCACTGCGTTCATCCACCTCTGGCCTGCTCGCCTCCCTACCTCTGAGGAAGTACAGTTCCCGCTCAGCCCAGTCAAAACTGTTCGCTGCTCTGGCACCCCAATGGAGGAACAAACTCCCTCACGACGCCAGGTCAGCGGAGTCAATCACCACCTTCCGGAGACACCTGAAACCCCACCTCTTTAAGGAATACCTAGGATAGGATAAAGTAATCCTTCTAACCCCCCCCCCTTAAAAGAGTTAGATGCACTATTGTAAAGTGGTTGTTCCACTGGATATCATAAGGTGAATGCACCAATTTGTAAGTCGCTCTGGATAAGAGCGTCTGCTAAATGACTTAAATGTAAAAATGTAAATGTCTCGAGTTTCGCCATCAGCTTGAAGACGGTGTCCCTTTTTGGTCAGTGTCAGATGCAGACTCTATCAGCCCAGTAAAATGTTTAAAAACAAATTATTAAAATGTATGCTCTCTCAGCTGTGCCTCACAAGTAATACAACAACTGCTTTATTACCGGTGTGATCATATCCTACCTCAAATGTTGAAATATAATTTTTAAAAATGGGCTGAGAAGAACAACATTGCACTGGCAGGGCAGTTCAAGCAAAGTCAATATGCGGTGATAATGTTTTGGGCTTACATCCTACTGCACAAACCTCATTACTACAGTACTATCTATTTTTAATAGGTTAATGTTGCATAGGCTTATGTTTTTTAAGTAATGTTAAAAAAAACTCTGTAATCTTTACTCAAAGGTTGATGACCACTGTTTTAGAGTATTTGGTACAAGTTGGTCTTGTATCTTAATTAACCAAGGAGCAGGACCATTTTGAATAGCAACCACTGTATTCCTATGGTTCTTATTCAAACCCATGTTAATTTATGCACATTTTAAATGGTTATAGTTCCAAAAGTATGCATAGTATAACTTTTTTTTTGGCAAGCCATATCATTTCGACCAGTCTGAACCTCTTAACATTGGTTTGGTGACGATAGCTTAAACGGTGTAGGAGTAGATATGTCTAGAATTGTTTATTTTTTACCATTCAAGTCTGTGGAGTCTTTTTTTGCCATTAAAATACACTGGGAGCTCATTTAAATATTGTTATAGTTCAAAAAAGTAAGTTGGGGCAGTCTAGACATTGGGAAGTTGGTTTCGTGTTAATACCTTAAATCGTTTAAGGTAAAATCGAATAATAATATGAGTACGTAAGACATATATAGTGCTTTGCTTTGCAAGCATACCTAAAAATGTAATAAAAACATTGTTTGTGTAACAGCCAGTGCAAAATACATTATTTTTTTGTATCATTCCTTTTTTTTTTTACTCAGACTACAGTATATCTCTTTTTATTATTCTCACTCCAGCTGTAAATCAATTATTAGAGTCTGGCCATCTGTCACCTTGTGTCTATCTCTCTCAATCACTCTCTCTGTCTCTCTCTTTCTCTCTGTCGTGTTCTCTATCTCTCACACACATTTTCTCAATTTCTCTTCCTGTCAGTCTGTTGTTTACTCAAATTGATTTAGAATCTCTCCTTATTCACGTTGGTTTTACGCAGTCTGTCCCCTTTAACCCTTGCCTATTTACTTCCCCTGCTTTTCAGTATGCACTGCCCCCACTCATCTCCCTTACTCCCCATCCCTCTCTTGGTCTCTCTCTCCCTCACTCTATATTTAGTTGTATTCCCCTTTTTCTGGGTACTGCATCTGCAAAACACTCAACAGCTCAGGATATATTTACACAAACAGCCCATAAACAGCCCACATGTGTAAATGTTAGTAAGCTAATTATTCACACATGTATAAACAACTTTTAAAGTATTTAATAGTTCATAAGATCAATCATAATGTTTAATTTAGGGCCTTATAAACCATTTACTAATCATTAGTTCAATCTTTTTGCATGGCCTAATGTAAAGTGAGGGCTATTTATAATTTATAAATACTTTATAAATGTTGAGTGACCAATGCTTTTTCTCACAAAAAGATGGACATGCCATTTGTAGACATTCCAGAAGTACCCTGATGCTCCTTAAAGAGATAACGTAAACTAACTCACTTTTGTACATCGCGCTGGTCCGTACAATTGACCTTATTTTAAGCTCTCAAAAAACGTAATACTTCCAGATCAACTGTAATATCAATACCATTTTAAAGAACAATTTCCCCCCTTTCCAACAAAATCAATGAGGAGAACCTTCATGATGCCCATTTCTGCATGATTCAAGAAGGCAATGAGCTCCGTTGGGGATTTTTTTAAATGGCGGGTGGGGAAGCTAAACCTATTGCATGATAGTGAGAAGGAGTGATGTCATGCGGGGAAACGGCATTTTTTCACTCGATCTGTCCAACTTATCGCCTCTAAAATGTAAATAAAAACTATAAAGAGTTTATATAATGTGTCATTACATACCTATTTGAAGGTTTGTGTCGAATTTGAATCGGGTTTTTAGGGCGGTGCTAAAGTAATTTTCAGAAGTAAACAGCGGCTTTTGAGAGTCATGATAGCTTGCAGCGATAACGCAAAAAATGACTAGGTATCCCCCTTACCCTGTCTCTGTCCCTTTCTTGTTTTTAAACAGTGAGAGAAGTGCTACACCTGGTGGAGAGAGGCTGTAAGACAGAACTGGTTGCTTCATGCGTGCTGTACGTTACGCCATGACACGTCATGATTTAACGTACAGCATCGGAGGGGTCAGTTTTTTCAACTTTTCTCCAATACTATAGAGACATTACCATGTCAATCAACGCTTGAATAGAAATATAGTTCACACCCCAGATTTTGATGTCAACACAGTCGCTACAGTCCCATTAGTTTTCTTTGCAGCCTCGTTTGATTGTCGCGGTTGCGCACATTTGTACGGAATGCGGTTAGCGTACGTTAGATTGGGATTTTGACAATTAAGCGCTTTATCTACTTCCCCAGAGTCAGATGTACTTGTTTATACCATTGTTATGTTTCTGCGTCCAGTTTGAAGGAAGTTAGAGGTAGTTTTGTGAGCCAATGCTAACTAGCGTTAGTGCAATGACTGGAAGTCTACAGCAATTGCGCTAACGCTAGTTGGCAACTTCCTTCAAACTGAACGCAGAGACATAAAAATGGTATCCACGAGTTCATCTGACTCTAGGAAAGTAGATAAAGGGCTTCATTGCCAAAGACCCGAACTATCCCTTTCAGGTCTCAAAATATTACACACTCAAAACATTTATTAAGTATTTATAAAGTATAAATAGCCCTCACTTTAGACAACTGTGAGTCAATGGTTGACAATGACCTACCCAAAATATACATTTCCTTAACCCGGGCTCCACTGAACACAATACGTTGTGTTGCTGCTCATTGTTTTCATGTGTCAAATCCACTTAACCCAACAAACAGCACCTCACCTGACCTTTGGATATCATCAGGTAACTAATCCCCTGTTAATCAGTGATGGGAAAGGATTTGTTGATTGATGAAATTATTCATTTGGGGGGTAATCCTTAACTTAATTTATGTGACTGATAGTGAAAGTGGCTAATAAAGCATTAATTGAACTGTAATCTCCATTGGAGGTGGCGCATTGCTACTTGTCATCATTCTGAGCAAAGAAGCGGTTCCAGTCTGTCAATGCCTCTAACAGATTAACACAAAAGCTTTGTAGCACACAAAATAAAAGTTACAGACAGTGGACCTAAAGTAAGAACTTTCCACTTTGTAGCACATTGAATAAAATTATAAATAATTGAATTTTATGTGAAAACCTATAAGTATTGGTATAATATACACATCAGCCATAAACACACATCATCCAGAAACAAAAGCATATCATTAAAGAAGTCATGAGCCACACAAGTTAAACAAACTATGAATATTCACCACTATCATCACATCCGAGTCAGCTGGCTGCACTCTCATTAGAAATGCCATTAAACTCTACTTGACCTTTGAAAAACTGCCCTGTAATGATCTGTAATGCCTATATAATCCTATAGTCGAAGCCTACGTACAGATATGGTATCTTCATTTGATCACTCTGTTGTCACAGAGGATTTCCCTTGCAGGAAATTTAAATGAGCCTTGTGATTTACATAAATTCGCTGAAAAACCAGTTTGTTCTCTCGCTAGATCTCACACCTAAACTATAGCCTACCGTAGCCTATCAAAACTATTTTCTCTTTAGAAATGGTCACTTAAAAAAAAAATATATATATTCAAATCGAAACTGAAAACATGTAGATTCCTCATCTGTAGTGTGTAGGAAATAGGGTGTCATTTGGGATGTAGACAACATATAGCACATACTGAGAGTTTTATATAAAACCAAGCCTATAGCACAGATCGTGGTATTAATGGTCAAGACTGGTTACAGATGAGTTGCTAATGCAGATGGAGAAGTAGATCGAAAATGCAGGATTAGACCCACATGGTCAAATGGGCAAACCCATATCGGAGTTTCTGACTGTGACTTCCCAAGTGGCACCCTAGTCCCTATATAGTGCACTACTTTTGACCAGGGCCAATAGGACTATATAAGGAATAGTGTGCTATTTGGGACACAAAATGAGTATCTGGGCTCTATTCAGTCTGGATTGCTGAAGCGTTCTGGATTGTGCAATAGAAATGTAAAGGTCATTTCCGATTGAGCCAACATATACAGCGTTTACCGTGAATGCAGTCTCCGCTAATGCGGGAACATTGCCTTTAAATGTCAATCACGTTGTAAAGCTTAACTTCCACGATACGGATTGAATAGAGAGAGAGCCTTTTGTCTGTGTCCTGGATTGGCTTTGCATCCATTAGTAAACATGGTGATGGCAGGACAGAGGCCATGCCCTCTATTGGTGTTATATCCATATATGTACCCATTCAAATGATCTCAAATAATCTCTCCATTAGGTTTATTCTCCCTCCCTCACACACACTCAGTGTTCCATGAATGTGGTCTATTAATTCCATGGTCATAATAGGAGATTTAACAAGCCTAGATATTGACGGCTGTCCGTCCCTATGTAGCCCTATTGACAGGAGGGAGGGCCTCTGAGTGTGTATGTGCGTGCGTGTGTGTATGTGCGTGCGTGCGGTTCAGATTGTTGTCCTCACTGAACCAATTCATTTTGCAGCAATCACAATGCATACAAATTAAATCACATGTTATGTGTGTGCATGTGTGTTCTTAGACTCTCTCCATTGCATCATTCATACCCTAGGGCCCCAAACAAGGATATCACACCTGTGTAATGTGGTAAAGTGCCATTTGTTCTGGTATTGAACAGTGGGCACGTACTCATTCTGTGATGGCAGCTAGCTATCCTCACCTGCCCTCACATAGCAAGGTCAAAACCTCCTGACTTTATAAATGAAAGCCTGGATGTAATCAGTACCATTACGAGACCTTGGCTGTCTTTTTTTCAATATGGCCCATGTCCCAAATAGAAACCTCTTCCCTATATAGTGCTCTGCTTTTGACCAGGGCTCATAGAGCTCTGGTCAAACAGTGCACTATGTAGGTAATAGGGTGCCATTTGCGAGGACATCTGGCCCTTGTCCAGACTAGCCTAAGCCCACTTACTGTAGTAGACCAACACATTATGAAATAGGATTGTACTGTATATTGGGAGTGGGATAAATACAAAAGCGCTCATCTGTGCTATAGATAGATTGTCTCATAAATGGATATTGAAAAAAGAGATGACAGACAAACAGACAGACATATCCACTCACAGACAGACAGAGATAGAGAGAAGGACAGACGCAGATAAAAGCCGGACAGGAAATTATATATTGGTGTGTGTGTGGTGTGTGGTGTGTGGTGTGTGTGTGTGTGTTATATACATGAGTGAGTGCGTGCATGTATGTGTTATATACATGAGTGAGTGCGTGCATGTATGTGTTGGTGCATGCGTACATGTATGTGTGTCATGCTCAGGGCGCGGTATGTTATCCAACTGCAGTGCATGTAAACAAGTCTCAACATGGGTTACCTGACAACTCAGGTACACAATCCCAATACACTCCAAAACAAAACACAGACAATACTATCACACACAATAAAAAAAGGGTCAGAGTGATCAATCAACCGGAAAACGTCCCAAATGGCATCCTATTCCCTTTTGACCAGAACCTTGGTGACCAGAGACCAGTGTCATTTGGGACGCACCCACTGATCTATTATTAGTACAGGTGTTGTGCATGGGCGCTATTCAAAGCTAGGTTAGACCTCACACCGTGAACTCACCTTCCCAAAGACCTGAAGTTCTTCAGGAATTTTGTGGATATTATTGACATGGACTTTTAAGTATTGTTGTGGGTAAGGGACAGATTCTGTGTTTGGACTGGTAAAGTTTATGCTACACCGGAAAATTAGGGAGATGTCTGCTCTTTAATGGCAATAGTCAGTGTAGTGAGCATTCAAATAGTTGAGTGTTTCCCAATCCTAGTCCTGGGGACCCAAAGGGTTGCACATTTTTCGTAGGGCCTGTTGTCCGGACCTCTGGCAGTCTCTATGGGGGTACCACATGGTTCAATTCTCGGGCCGACTCTCTTCTCTGTATACATCAATGATGTCGCTCTTGCTGCTGTTGATTCTCTGATCCATCTCTACACAGACGACACCATTCTGTATACTTCTGGCCCTTCTTTGGACACCTCCAAATGAGCTCCAAATGAGCTTCAATGCCATACAACTCTCCTTCCGTGGCCTCCAAATGCTCTTAAACGCAAGTAAAACTAAATGCATGCTCTTCAACCGATCGCTGCCTGCACCTGCCCGCCCATCCAGCATCACTACTCTGGACAGTTCTGACTTAGAATATATGGACAACTACAAATACCTAGGTGTCTGGTTAGACTGTAAACTCTCCTTCCAGACTCACATTAAGCATCTCCAATCCAAAATTAAATCTAGAATTGGCGTCCTATTCCGCAACAAAGCATCCTTCACTCAATGCTGCCAAACATACCCTCGTAAAACTGACCATCCTACCCATCCTTAACTTCGGCGATGTCATTAAAAAAATTGCCTCCAAAACTCTACTCAGCAAATTGGATGCAGTCTATCACAGTGCCATCCGTTTTGTCACCAAAGCCCCATATACTACCCACAACTGCGACCTGTATGGTCTCGGTGGCTGGCCCTCGCTTCCAATTTGTCGCCATACCCACTGGCTCCAGGTCATCTATAAGTCTTTGCTAGGTAAATCCCTGCCTTATCTCAGCTCACTGGTTACCATAGCAGCACCCACCCGTAGCACGCGCTCCAGCAGATATATTTCACTGGTCACCCCCAAAGCCAATTCCTCCTTTGGCCACCTTTCCTTCCAGTTCTCTGCTGCCAATGACTGGAACGAACTGCAAAAATCACTGAAGCTGGAGACTCATATCTCCCTCACTAACTTTAAGTACCAGCTGTCAGAGCAGCTCAGAGATCACTGCACCTGTACATAGCCCATCTGTAAATAGCCCATCCAACTACCTCATCCCCATACTGTTATTTATTTATTTTGCTCCTTTGCACCCCAGTATCTCTACGTGCACATTCATCTTCTGCACATCTATCACTCCAGTGTTTAATTGCTATGTTGTAATTATTTTGCCACCATAGCCTATTTATTGCCTTGCTGTATATAGGCTTTTTCTACTGTATTATTGACTGTATGTTTGTTTTTTCCATGTGTAACTGTGTTGTTGTTTTTGTCGAACTGCTTTGCTTAATCTTGGCCAGGTTGCAGTTGTAACTGAGAACTTGTTCTCAACTGGCCTACCTGGTTAAATAAAGGTGAAATAAAAAATTCAAAAATTGTTTCGTTTTGGCTCTAGCACTTTAAACCTTGATTCCACTAGTCAAAATTGATTAGTTAAATATCAAGTGTGTGCTAGGGCAAAACAACATAATAAAATTGATAAGCATCAGTCTGGTAGGCTTTTGCAAAAAGATATGAATGATGAAACGTGACGCATAAGTCAATACATTGCATTCAATGTGAAAAGATAAAGCTGTTGGTGATAAAGCTGCAATGGGTAAATTGGTGAAAGATTCAGGCAGATTCTAATCCTCCCTCTCTCTTCTCTCTTTCCCTCTCTTTCCCTCACTCTCTCTCTCACTACCTCCTCTATATCCCCATCCTCTTCCTCTCCTTTCTTTCACCCTTCCGCCCTCTCCCCATCTCTCTCCCTGCTCTCTTATCTCTCTCTCCCCCTTATCGCGCTCCTTCTTTCCATCTATCCCTCATCCTTCTCCCTTCTTTCACCCTTCCGCCCTCTCCCCATCTCTCTCCCTGCTCTCTCATATCTCTCTCCCCTTTCTCTCTCTCCTTCTTTCCATCCATCCCTCCTCTCATCTCTCTCTCCCACCTCCTCCTCCTCTCTCCTCTCTCCCACCTCCACAGGCAGGATATTGACGCATAGATTGTCTCTGTTGACTCTCTCCTCGCTCCCCTCCCTCCTCTCACTCCACTCTCTCCCGTTTCTCCCCCTTTCTCACACTCCTCTCATCTCTCTCTCCCTCCTCTTTCCCACCTCTACCTCTCTCTCTCCCACCTCCACAGACAGGATATTGACTCATAGATATGCATCAAGGGCATTGATGCATAAGTCAAAGCATTGCATTCTAGGCAAAAAAAAAGTTGCCGATAAAGCTGCAATGGGTAAATTGGTGAAAGACTCAGACACACGCAGGCAGACAGACAAACTCTTACCTTACTTAATTTTTATGTGTTCAAAAAGTATGACTTCAAATGCAAATTCAATTTAATATACTGCAGAATCTGAATGATTATTTGTGAGTAAAAACAAAACAAAGGGAAGTTGGGTTTAATGTACTCCATTTTCATAATATTGTCTATCAACTTAAGAACTGTTATGTTCTTGCAATAACTTGCCATGTGGCTCTGTTTTTGGGGGGGGATTGTGGTAATTTAAACTTTTCTGACTTTATGATACTTTTACACATTGCTTGAAGAAAGACAATTGCATTTCTATATTAGTATTAAGAAGTGTGTTGTGCCAAGGCAAATGCAACAACAAACCATGCTTGCAGCTCTACCTCCACTTAGGCTACTGGTAGTGGATTAAGCTAATAATCAACATAAAACTATGTTAAACAATAAGAAATGTTCAATGACATTAACTAATCAAAACGAGGAAGTAGATCTAATGAATATTAATAGGTTTGGCATATGTGCAAACATGCTTACTTACGTATGTCCATGTATGCGAGCACCAGTGGTGGTGAACCATCTTACTCAGTGAATTAAAAAAAAAATGTGATACATTAAAAAATATATCCTTTTTAGATAAAACTATACTAAATATATTCACGTCACCAAATAATAGATTAAAACACACTGTTTTGCAATGGTCTACAGTAGCCTCAACAGCACTCTGTAGGGTAGCACCATGGTGTAGCCAGAGGACAGCTAGCTTCTGTCCTCCTCTCGGTACATTGACTTCAATACAAACCTAGGAGGGTCATGGTTCTCACCCCCTTCCATAGACTTACACAGTAATTATGATGACTTCAGGAGGACGTCCTCCAACCTGTCAGAGCTCTTGCCAGCATGAACTGACATGTTTTCCACCCAATCAAAGGATCAGAGAATTCATCTAGTACTGAAAGCATAAACTACAGCCAGCTAGCACTGCAGTGCATAAAATGTGGTGAGTAATTGACATAAAAGAGGTACTAAGGCAATAGTTGAACAGTTTGGAACAAATGCATTTCTTAAAAAATTAAGGAGAAGCAGCAGATAGATAGAGAGAGCTATATTTCGAGATCTATATTTAGTTGTATTTTTTTATTACTTACTTAGCTAGCTAGCTAATGCAGCTAGCTAATTTAGCCTACTCAACCTCCCGGCTCAAAAAGAGAGGAATGATATTTATGTTAGCGAGCTGGCTAAAGCTATCCAACACTGGAACTCTACCAAGTCAAGGTAAGCAATTTAAAAATGTTATTGCCACTGGGGCCTGCCGGTGATAAACTGCTTGCTGTACACTGTACTGCGTGATTGGAGTGGGTTTACTAACACGTTAGTTCTAGTGCCTATGTTGTCTATGATGTTAGCTAATATGGTGACAACGATGTGTAGTGGTTATGGTGTGAAGGTTTGGCTTGGAACGTTTTTTTTCGCCTGGTCACAGAAGCTGTTGTGTTGTGCACTGAAGTCCACAAGCTAAGGGAAAGGTGAGAGGAGGCGAGCACATAGATGCAAGAAGGAATTATACAATGAGCAAAGTGACGATGCCATTTGTATGTGGCTGCTATGGAAGTGAACTGTGTGTGCGGGTGATCAGGGGTGGATTCATTCTGCCGATTCTGTTGAAAAATGTGTCTTAAATGTGAGTGAACGAAACGGGGAGAAACCTACCTGAATTTGTCTAATAGAAACTCTTGTTTGCAACTGTTGGACTAATAATTAAACCCTAGATCAGCTAGATGCAGCCACGAGGGTGAAGGCCGGAATTGAATGTGTTACTGTCTGTCACCTTGATTACTCCAATTTGTCTCTTGACCTGTGTTATTTGTAGGCTAGGTTGTAGCAATTCATGATGGGAAAGAGAACATTTTTGTTTCATGTAGTAGCTTAAACCTATCAATGTTACATTGAGCTGGGTGAATGGAATATGAATGACATCCAATATGCTGTAATAGAAATAAGCCATAATCATTAAAAAAAATTGTCCTCCTAATCTTAAACAGCCACACATCCATTTTTACATTTAACCCCAATCAATTTACAGTAGTGAGTGCATCCATTTTCATACTGGTCCCCATGGGAATCGAACCCACAACCCTGGCGTTCAAAGCGCCATGCTCTACCAACTGACCCACCCTTAAGCACTTCATAGAACGTATATTCACACTAGGTCATCCCAGGTCTCTGCAAGTGTAACCTAACTTAGCAGGCATAAAATAAATGCCTGAAACTAGATCCCTTACATACTGGTCTTGAGTATGTAGGGTTTGTGCATGAGTGCGTGCGCGCATGCATGTGTGTATACGTGTCATGCTCAAGGCGCGGTATGTTAATCCACCTGCAGTGCATGTTAACAAGTCTCAACATGGGTTACCTGACATCTCAGTTACACAATCCCAATACACTCCTGGCAGGGGAGGTTCTCTTCTGCACTGTTCAACCAATCCAATAAATGTGGAGGAAAAGTTAAGATGCAGTGTCGCCTTATTAACATCCATCACAGGCTCCCCTGAAAACTGGAACATCCGGATGCTGGGGACTCAGCAGAGGCTACTGCAAGTGTAATGGGATTTAATGGGCAGACATTTTGTTTCATCAACTCATAACTGCAGTTCATTCTGTAAGGTCAGGTTAATCCGAACTGGCTTCACCTCGGATATATATAACAGCTACAGTATTGCACAACGTTAATATGTGGATTACAGGCTTAGAGCACGCATTAGATGTTCTTTTGCTATTAAGTGCATTATATGTATTCTTAGTTTTCGTCATATGTTAAGTCCCTTTGGGTTTGATCGCTGTGCTTTTGATGTCTGGGGAGATGTGAACGTACAGCAACGGTCTTTCTCTAATTGCTGTTTCTTACAGCAACGGTCTTTCTCTAATAAGAGCCCACACACACACACACACACACACACACACACACACACACACACACACTAGCAACGCGCCATGCCCCACCCACCTGAGGATCTGACATTTTCAGACATGTATTTTCTGTGTTTGAGAGGTACAAAACCCACTTGTCACTTAAATCTCGTTGGATTGATTGCTTTCATTTTACCCCTGTGACTCTTTCATACTCTTTCTTTTGCCTGTTTTTTTTTCCCATTAACGTTACGACCGCGGAAATTATTCTAATGACCTGTCAAACACACCCCGGTAATGGCTGAAATGGGCTCAATGGGATACATTGGCTTTCCGTTTAATATATAAGAATGCTAAAGCTTCGTCTGGGATTTAATGCACCATCTCCACACACACAGTTGAAGTCGGAAGTTTACATACACTTAGGTTGGAGTCATTAAAACTCGTTTTTCAACCACTCCCCAAATTTCATGTTAACAAACTATAGTTTTGGCAAGTCTGTTAGGACATCTACTTTGTGCATGACACAACTAATTTTTCCAACATTTGTTTACAGACAGATTATTTCACTTTTAATTCACTGTATCACAATTCCAGTGGGTCAGAAGTTTACATACACTACGTTGACTGTGCCTTTAAACAGCTTGGAAAATTTCAGAAAATGATGTCATGGCTTTTGAAGCTTCTGATAGGCTAATTGACATGATTTGAGTCAATTGGAGGTGTACCTGTGGATGTATTTCAAGGCCTACCTTCAAACTCAGTGCCTCTTTGCTTGACATCATGGGAAAAGCTAAAGAAATCAGCCAAGACCTCAGAAAAACAATTGTAGACCTCCATAAGTCTGGTTCATCCTTGGGGGCAATTTCCAAATGCCTGAAGGTACCACGTTCATCTGTACAAACAATAGTACGGAAGTATAAACACCATGGGACCACGCAGCTGTCATACCGCTCAGGAAGGAGACTCGTTCTGTCTCCTAGAGATGAACGTACTTTGGTGCGAAAAGTGCAAATCAATCCCAGAACAACAGCAAATTCCCGTGTGAAGATGCTGGAGGAAACAGGTACACAAGTATCTATATCCACAGTAAAACAAGTCCTAAATCAACATAACCTGAAAGGCTGCTCAGCAAGGAAAAAAGCCACTGCTCCAAAACCGCCAAAAAAAGCCAGACTACAGTTTGAAACTGCACATTGGGACAAAGATCATACTTTTTGGAGAAATGTCCTCTGGCCTGATGAAACAAAAATAGAACTTTTTGGCCATAATGACCATCTTTATGTTTGGAGGAAATAGGGGGAGGCTTGCAAGCCGAAGAACACCATCCCAACCGTGAAGCACGGGGGTGGCAGCATCATGTTGTGGGGGTGCTTTGCTGCAGGAGGGACTGGTGCACTTCACAAAATAGATGGCATCATGAGAAAGGAAAATTATGTGGATATATTGAAGCAACATCTCAAGACATCAGTCAGGAAGTTAAAGCTTGGTCGCAAATGGGTCTTCCAAGTGGACAATGACCCCAAGCATACTTCCAAAGTTGTGGCAAAATGGCTTAAGGACAACAAAGTCAAGGTACTGGAGTGGCCATCACAAAGCCCTGACCTCAATCATATAGAAAATGTGTGGGCAGAACTGAAAAAACGTGTGCGAGCAAGAAGGCCAACAAGCCTGACTCAGTTACACCAGCTCTGTCAGGGGGAATATGGGCCAAAATTCACCCAACTTATTGTGGGAAGCTTGTGGAAGGCTACCCGAAACATTTTACACAAGTTAAATAATTGAAAGGCAATGCTACCAAATACTAATTGAGTGTATGTAAACTTCTGACCCACTGGGAATGTGATGAAAGAAATAAAAGCTGAAATAAATCATTCTCTCTACTAATATTCTGACATTTCACATTCTTAAAATAAAGTGGTGATCCTAACTGACCTAAAACAGGGAATTTTTACTAGGATTAAATGTCAGGAATTGTGAAAAACTGAGTTTAAATGTATTTTGCTAAGGTGTATGTAAACTTCTGACTTCAACTGTACATCACAAGAAAGAGAAGAAAGATAACTTTATATTGATGGGAGTTCATTTTTTGTGTAATTTTAAAAAGTAACAATTCAATAAAGTTGAAATAGCTGAAATTAAAGCAATTTAATAAATGAACACTTGGATTATAGTGAAATAATGTCTGATCTCGCAAACAATGTAAAGTATGTTTAGATCAGTGGAGGCTCCTCGGATGAGGAAGGGGAGGACCATCCTCCTCCGTGAATTTCATAAAACCATGAACTGACATGTTGTCCACCCAATCAAAGGATCAGAGAATGAATCTAGTACTGAAAGCATAAGCTACAGCTAGCTAGCACTGCAGGGCATAAAATGTGGTGAATAGTTGAAAGACAATAGTTGAACAGTTTTGAACAAATTATTTTCTTTAAAAATTAAGGAGAAGCAAGAGTGCGAGAGAACTAGCTATATTTGGTATTTTTTCACTTTCAATAAGCTTTTCACTTTCACTAACTGCTAAACTGCTTGCTGACTGTACACTGTACAGCGTGATTGTAGCGGGTTTACTAACACGTTAGTTCTAGTAGCTATGTTGACTATGACGTTAGTTAATATGGTGACAACGATGTAGGCTGTGTGTGACGGTTAGCAGTTATGATTTGAAGGTTTGGCTTGGAACGTTTTTTTTGTTGTTGCTTGGTCACAAGGAAAGGGAAAAGTCGATCGGAGGAGAGCGCATAGATGGGAGAGGGAATTATACAATGAGCAAAATGATCATGCTTTTTTGTATGTGGCTGCACTGAAAGTTAACTGTGTTTGCGTGTGATCAGGGGTGTATCCATTCCGCCGATTCTGTTGAAAAACGTTTCTTAAAAGTGAGCCAACGAAACCGGGAGAAACCTACCTGAATTTGTCCGATAGAAACTCTCGTTTGCAACTGTTGGACTGATGATTACACCCCAGATCAGCTAGATGCAGGCAAGAGTGTGCAAGGCGGTATTGAATGTGATAGTCTGTCACCTTGATTACGAAAAAATTTATCTCTAAAAAATGTATCTCGACCTCTGCACCTACGTTGTAAAATGTAATTCCTAGGCTAGATGGTAGCAACCTCATGATGGGTATAGGGAACATTTGAGTATCATGTAGTAAGTAGCCTTAACCTATCGATGTTACATTGAGCTGGGTGAATGGAATATAAATGACAGTCATCCAATATGCTTTAATAAAAATAAGGCCTTGCTCATAAAAAATATATATTGTCCTTCCTCATCTTAAACGTCACTGACCACCAATGGTTTAGATAGATGTAATCTAGCCTGTTGACTTGTTGAAATATGCAAGAGAACATGACAACAAAAGTAATTAATTAGGCAGTCTAGACAGTGCAGGTGAGTGCATGTAGGGTAGATGGAGCAAGTGTTTTGGGGTTGCAGCCTTGTTCCTCCCATTTATGTTAATGTATCCATATATGCAAATACTCCCAGTGTATTTATGCAAATGAAGCACATTTCATTTTCTTTATTTTAACACACACACACACCAACAAAATACCTGATACAATAAGATAGTATTTATTTATATTTGAGGTTCATTCTAAATCAGAAAAGTGATATTTGAAAATAAATCAAATACCTGAATTCCCACAAATCCCTGAACTGTCTGTGCCAGTAAAACATTTTATGTTCTATAATTCAGTCAATATCTGATGGATTATACAAATTCAAAACGTTTGGAGCATCTTCATCCATTGTCCAACTATTGCATATATTAGTTGTTTTTTTAAAACCTTTTAACAATTTTGAATACCATTGCTACACACACACACACACGCACACACTGTAGTACATGTCAAATTCCAGTCACACACATGCTGCTTTCTATGCACAAACAAATTTGTTTTGAAGTGCTCCCTTTCTTTCCCGCTGCTAGGCAGCCCCGAAGTCACAAAGCGTAGTATGCATATTCATGGCTGTCACTTGCATTATCACGTCTGTCACTTGCAGTCGCATATCCACACAGACATCAGGCAAAGTGCAGTGGAATATGCACACTGACAAACAATAGTACATAAATCATAGTGGTACGAATACACTGGAGGTAATGCAGTCAAATGATGGATCGAGACAATAATATGTGCATAGTGCCATCAGTGAATATCAAAGTGCCTGTTTAAAAAATGGATAGCTGAACCTGAGAGACAATACATTTTGGGAACAGTTCCCTCAATCTCAATTTAACACCTGCTCACAGACACACACACACACAGACACACACACACAGACACACACAGACACACACACACAGACACACACACACACACACACACACAGACACACAGACACACAGACACACAGACACACACACACACACACACACACACACAGACACACACACACACACTACAACCACACAATGGAGCAGGGTATGCAGTACTGTGTACAGAGCAGGGTTCAGTTGGGGCTGCTGTGAGGTAGAGCGTGGGGCCTCTCTAGGGCTGGGGGTCTTTGTTCCTCATTCATGTGCTCTGCTCTCCTCTGATGATGGACGTATTGTCCCAGCCTACACTGGACCTGCACCATTCAGCCACACTGATAAAGCCCCCTTTCACACAGCAAGCCAGAGAGGGAGGGAGAAAGGCAGAGATTGCGAGAGAAAAGGCAGCGATGGGAGAGTGGAAAAGGGAAATAGATGGGAAAGGGAAAATCGAGAGAAGCAGAGATGATTACAGACAGAGGGTGAGAGCCCAAAAACGTTATGGAAAAGTGAGAAAGGTTAAAGGGAATGATTTTGCAAGTGGCAAAGATGAAAGGAGAGAGAAAGAAGTGATGCGATGTGAGAAAGGTTTAATGCTAAGTTGAAAGAAATGAAAAAAGAAGGTTAAAGATTGAAGCAGAGAGGAAATAAATGGAAGGTAGTCCAAAGTTGTGATAAAGGGAAATGACAAGAGAAACAGAGAAAAGGACAGCTACTTAGCATTAAAACTGTGCTCATGGGAGTTTGACTTACTCAAACATGTCTATCAGAGACTGATTCAAGATCAGCGCTCAGTAGAAAATACAAACCTAGTGGTAACATTTTACCTTTATTTAACTAGGCAAGTCAGTTGAGAACCAATTCTTATTTTCGATGACGGCCTAGGAACAGTGGGTTAACTGCCTTGTTCAGGGGCAGAATGACAGATTTGTACCTTGTCAACTCGGGATTTGAACTTGCAACCGTTCAGTTACTAGCCCAACAGACATGCTCAAATTTGTTGGGTACCCTTACAGCTCATTGAAATAATGCTTAATTCCTCCTGAAAAGTGATGAAATTAAAAGCTATTTTATCATGTATACTTGCCACCTTTGGTACGTCATAGAATAAAGCAAAGAAGCTGTGAAAAGAGATTCATTATTGCTTCTTCTACAAAGATATTATCACATTTGTTGGTACCCCTTAGAAAAGATAATAAATCATTGGATTATAGTGATATTTCAAACTAATTAGTTTCTTCAATTAGTATCACACGTCTCTAATCTTATAATCAGTCATTCAGCCTATTTAAATGGAGAAAAGTATTCACTGTGCTGTTTGGTATCATTGTGTGCACCACACTGAACATGGACCAGAGAAAGCAAAGGAGAGATTTGTCTGAGGAGATCAGAAAGAAAATAATAGACAAGTGTGGTAAAGTTAAAGGCTACAAGACCATCTTCAAGCAGCTTGATGTTCCTGTGACAACAGTTGCAAATGTTATTAAGAAGTTTAAGGTCCATGGAACTATAGTCAACCTCCCTGGGCGCTGCCACAAGAGGAAAATCAACCCCAGATTGAACAGAAGGATAGTGCGAATGGTAGAAAAAGAACCAAGGATAACTGCCAAAGAGATAGAAGTTGAACTCCAAGGTGAAGGTACATCAGTTTCTGATCACACCATCCGTCGCTTTTTGAGCGAAAGTGGGATCAATGGAAGAAGACCCTTTTGAAAGAAAAACATAAAAAAGCCAGACTAGAATTTGCTAAAAAAAAGCATATTGACAACCACAATCCTTCTGGGAGAATGTCCTTTGGACAGATGAGTCAAAACTGGAGCTTTTGGCAAGTCACATCAGCTCTATGTTCACAGACAAAGAAATTAAGCTTTCAAAGAAAGAACATCATACCTACAGTGAAACATGGAGGAGGCTCAGGTATGTTTTGGGGCTGCTTGCTGCGCCTGGCACAGGGTGCCTTGAATCTGTGCAGGGCACAATGAAATCTCAAGATTATCAAGGCATTCTGGAGTGAAACGTACTGCCCAGTGTCAGAAAGCTCTGTCTCAGTCGCAGGTCATAGGTCCTCCAACAGGATAATGGGTTAGGGTTAGGATCAATATACACACAGCTAAAAGCACCCAAGAATGGATAACAACAAAACATTGGATTATTCTGAAGTGGCCTTCCATGTGTCCTGATCTGAATCCTATCGAACATCTATGGAAAGAGCTGAAACTTGCAGTCTGGAGAAGGCACCCATCAAACCTGAGACAGCTGGAGCAGTGTGCTCAGGAAGAGTGGGCCAAACTACCTGTTAACAGGTGAAGAAGTCTCATTGAGAGCTACAGAAAACATTTGATTGGAGTGATTGCCTCGACAGGTTGTGCAACAAAATATTAGGTTAAGGGTCCCATTGTTTTTGTCCATGCCATTTTCATTTGTTTTATTATTTACAATAGTATGTTGAATAAAAAACTAAAAGCACAGTCTGATTTCTATTAAATATGGAACAAACAATGGTGGATGCCAATTACTTTTGACAGTTTCAAGTTATTTCTGAGAAAATTGTGCATTCTTAGTTTTTTGTGGAGCGGTACCAACACATTTGAGCACGTCCGTATACTCTTGGAGTCAGGAAGCAGGTGCAGAAGATGAGTTTAATGATGAGAGAAGGCAGATAAACAAAACAGGAGTGTACTGAAAGTGACCAAAACCAATACTGCCTGATGACTGAGGCTACTGAGGGCTAAATAAAGGGAGGGTCGTCAAGGTGATGATGAGTTCCAGGTGTGCATAATGAAGGTGCCAGGACCGGTGGTTAATAGACCGGCGACGTTGAGCGCTGGAGAGGGGGACTTGGCGTGACACACATTCAACATGTCCCGTACAAAATACTGCCTTGGGCGCTCTTGAATATTTGTAAACCTTAGTGTTTTATGCAACCTTTAACATGCTCTTTGGAAAACCAAACTGTATAAAAGCCTAACAAAAAAAGCACTGATTTTGAACTCCTAAACTTGAGGAGAGCTTTTTGCTGGCCCCTAATGAGCATTGGGATCAAGCCTCTGACTCGGGATGCTCCTGGCACTCGCTCAACCAAACACTACTTATATTATCAGGCAAATTATTTATTTATAGTGTGTAACCAAACATGTTTTTTCGGAGAGGAGGAGGAGAATGGGGGAGAAGTGTGGTGTTTCTTGCCTGCAAGTACCATTGGGAGCCTGAGGGCCAGCCCGCCCATTAGGCAGGATTAGCCAGCCATCTATGGTGGCAGCTTGACAAAGACAGCATTTTTTAAGCTAAACTGACCAAGACGCAGCTCAAACAACACATCAAATCTCACATAATTCTGCCCCAAAACAATGCCAATTTCTCTCAACCAGTAGTAGCATATTGAATTTTTAGGTGAGCTCTGATGCCGCCCTGTGATAAGCAGTGCCCACTTTGTCAAAGGCAGTGGCGCAAAATATTTTGCTTGTCCATTCCCAGCGTGCCTCTCCAGGATGCTGTTGGAGCATATGGTATTTTTTATATTTTTGATTCACCTTTATTTAACCAGGTAGGCTAGTTGAGAACAAGTTCTCATTTACAACTGCGACCTGGCCAAGATAAAGCAAAGCAGTTCGACACATACAAGAAAGAAGAAAGAGTATGTGGCCTTTTCTGTAGCCTGTAGGCTAGAGATAAAATGTATGGCAATGTAATGAGACGGACGCTTTTTACATCATGCACATTTTTCCAATCAAATACCCTAACCTAATTGGTGCCTAATCAAATAAAAAATTTGCTGACATGATAACAAATGCCATATCATAAAAACAGGACAGGTCAAAGTAAAATGGACAATCAGACTACTCACAACTGCTGTCCAGGAGTTTCATCCCGTGGGCAAAATGTTAATGATTGGTGGTTTCAAGTTTGTATCAAGCTGATAATAGCAAAAAAAGAAAATAGTTCTGCATTTCCCTGTGTATAAACACATTGAAAATAGGCTAAGGATAACTCCTGATAAAGTTGGGTAGCTTATATTCAGAACTTAAATAGTCAAATTGATTAGTCACAGGAATCAGGATTAATAAAGCCAATGCAACTGCCTGTTTTAAAAACAGTAGGCCTCCCACATGGATGAGCATTCACAAAATTCCATTGCTGGCTGACACTGTAGGTTACTTAGTAAGCGCGTGCCGATGTCTTTTTTTGGTCCTGTCCGGATGTCTTTTTTTGTTTGTTTTAGAAACGGTGGATCTACCATATGGATGCACATTCATAAAATTCCATTGCAGACCGGCACTGTAGGCTACACGCCAGTAAGCATGGACCCACTGCGACGTCTTTTGGAGAAAACGTTTTTTGGTGCAGTCCGGACCAGCCTTGATTTGGCCCAAACATAGAAGTCAATGTTTGGTTCAGATTTTGTCGGGTCTATAAATGACCTCTTTTTAACTTTCATTCACAAACGAAAATTAACCTGATTTCATCGTCCAGAAAATACGTATTTTCAACTTTATTCAGAACCGAAAATGAAACTAACTTCAACGTCTTGAAAATATGTATATTTTAGATGTCTTTTCAATGTAATTTTGCTTACTGAGACTATTCTAGATTTGCGGGATATAGGAGGGCGGCAATTTTTTGGCCTCGCCTAAGGCGGCAGAACTTCCAGGACTGGGCTAGCCTGAGGGAATGCTGTTGAGAATGTCACACAGTGTTTGGTCATTCCTACATGGTTTGGCCTTGAGGCCATCTCTCTCCACAGGATTAGGAGGCAAAGCTGTACAGACTCGTAATGGTTGTGTGTTTCCACGGCCTGACACAGACACACACACAGTACACAGTGGCCTCTACCATAGGTTAGCGCCATAGACCAGGGGAAGAGAGAGGTCAGCTGGTCATTCAGAGGCCAATGAGTCACCAGTCCTCTGTCATATGGAAAAGAGAACGCGGAAATAGGACCTGAAAGGATTCATAAGAGGATTTGTCTGATTAGAAAACTAACTTCCCACGTCCATCATATCTTTCAAAGAAACACACTTCCACAAACACCCACCCACACATTTTACCAAAAAAAAGTGTTTAGATTATGTATTCAAAAATATCCTTGATGATTTCGGATCATCGTGCAAGAAGAGGAAGTGGTCATAGCTAAGCTCCCCTGAGTGAGGGGCTTGTCTGAAACTGTCCCTGTTAATGTGCTACTGTTTGAGCTTAAAGTGGAACTGACAGCGTGTTAACTGCTTTGCATATATGAAACAAACAATCATATCAGTGCAAAATATAAAATGATCAGTTTATGGTACAAAACCTACTTTATAAGAGGTTTTAAAAATAGGTCATATTTAACTCAACATTCCATGATGTACACTAATGCATTGTTTGCAGAATAGATGGATGCCATTCAATTCATGATTAATATAATTCACCAATACATTTCTTGATAGTCCAGCAACTATTGATATACATTTGTAAATCACAGCTGGCCTGGTACATTGTTTGCTGCCTCCATTCGGGATGCACTGTTCAGTTTCCATGACTCAATATTTTGGACAAAAAATGGCAAATGTAACTAAGGCTGGGAATGTCAATACAATCAAACTAACAAGGGCAATGATCACAAGTCAGTCATAACGTGGCTAGTAGGCTAGCGTATCTATTTATGTAGCAAGCTAAAAACACGGAGCCTAACGTGAGCTTGAGTGACTGACTTTCCCCTCATACTGTTTTTCGGTGGCTATATATAGCTAGAAATGCAGGTGTCATTTGGTTAGCTAGCAAGAACTTGAACAACTGTTATCCAGTTAGCATATCTCTTACGTTCGCAAATTCACTATGGCTATCTACTCTGATTTCAGAGCACACTCGTCTGATTGTGCCAGAGCGCAGAATAACTGATGAATTTACGAACACGAAACACCGGCTGAATATGAACAGTGTCAGTAAACGTAGACAAAAAAAAGTAATAGTTAATCACGAACACTCTAGATCAGGGGTGTCAAACTCAAATACCCAGTGGGACAAAATGTAAAACCTGAACAAAGTCGCGGGCCAACATTGAACAAATGAACCTTTTAATATGGACCCAAACAAGTTTTGCTTTAACATTGAATATGGAACAAGCATCGCTTATTACCATACAATATATAATTTAATAGTGGAGACATGCAAAATCGAATTTCAAATGAAAAAACACATCAATGGCATTCATTTATTAAATAAATAAAATTTAAATAAAAATCGTATGCCTCTTTTCTATTTGCAGCCTTCTGATTTAAATACCAAAATAAACTTTTTCCAGATGCGTCGCAGCTCTCATCCACAGCGAGGGAGAACGCAACGAAATATTTTCCCTTTTCCATCAGCTGGTCATACAGATTGGTGGCAAGATCACATGTGCGATCAGCTACTGTGTTCCTGCTCAGGCTCACGTTTGAAAATGCTTGCTTTTTCTCTGGGCATACGAGGTCACAAACTTTCATCATGCACTTTTTCACGAACTCTCCCTCATTAAAGGGCCGGGCTGATTTTGCGATCTCTGCTGCCACTATATAACTAGCCTTTACAGCAGCCTCACTTTGTGATGTGGCTTTTTTGAACATATTCTGTTGTGAAACCAAACTTCTTTTCATCTCCTCTACTTTCTGGCTCCTTTGAGTCATGTCCATGTCCTTGTATTTGTCATGGTGTTTCGTTTCATAGTGTCGTCTAATGTTGTACTCCTTACTTACAGCCACGTTGACTCCACAAACAAGACAAACAGGTTTGTCTTTTACATATGTAAACAGATATTCTGCCTCCCACTTGTCCAGAAAGCTCCTGTTTTCTGCCTTTCTTTTCGCCATTTTTGGGAAGGGATAGCGCGCTGACAGTTGTAGCGTCTATGTTGCTATGACTACTGTCACAGAGGAGAGGGCGTTTCTGGGTCCTGTCCTGATTGGCGCGCGAAAACAACAGCAGAGCATTATGGGATTCGTAGTATTAGCGGTGAATGCGCTGTATAATACCGGCGGGCCAGCTCTAGTAGTAATTTGGTATTGTCTCGCGGGCCAAATATAATTACCCCACGGGCCAAATTTGGCCCGCGGGCCAGAGTTTGACACCCATGCTCTAGATAGAGCGTAAACATCTTAGCTAACCAGCTCTGCTAGGGTAAGTAAAAGGGTCAGAGTGAGGTGTTCTCTCAATTATGCCTGGAAGTAGCTAGGTAGCAAGCTAGCATACTTTAGCCAGTTAGCTTGGGTGCTTGGTTGCAGGCAAACTGCAGAAGGACGAGTAGGCAACAATTCCCCATTGTTTATCAGTGCAATATTGACAGCCGACTGGCTGAAACAGTTTGAGAGGGTTTATCTAATGTTCCTTCATTAGATTTCAGCTTATCTTTCTCTGGTTAGCATCAGTTGTTGATCTTGTTGATGTGCATAACTGAGGGAGAGAGAGCCTACCATTTCATGGTTGTTTGATAAATGTATTTTATTTTATTTCACCTTTATTTAACCAGGTAGGCTAGTTGAGAACAAGTTCTCATTTGACCTGGCCAAGATTAGGTCTAAAGTCTATATGCAGTATGTGCAAATGAGGTAGGATAAGGGAGGTAAGGCAATAAATAGGTCACGGTGGCGAAGTAATTACAATATAGCAATTAAACACTGGAATGGTAGATGTGCAGAAGATGAATGTGCAAGTAGAGATACTGGGGTGCAAAGGAGCAAGATAAATAAATAAATACAGTATGGGGATGAGGTAGTTGGATGGGGTATTTACAGGTGCATTGATCTGTGCGCTGCTCTGACAGCTGGTGCTTAAAGCTAGTGAGGGAGATTTGAGTCTCCAGCTTCAGGGATTTTTGCAGTTCGTTCCAGTCATTGGCAGCAGAGAACTGGAAGGAAAGGCGGCCAAAGGAAGAATTGGCTTTGGGGGTGACCAGTGAGATATACCTGCTGGAGCGCGTGCTACGGGTGGGTGCTGCTATGGTGACCAGTGAGCTGAGATAAGGCGGGGCTTTACCAAGCAGAGACTTATGGATGGCCAGTGGGTTTGGCGACGAGTATGAAGTGAGGGCCAGCCAACGAGAGCGTACAGGTCGCAGTGGTGGGTAGTATATGGGGCTTTGGTGACAAAACGGATGGCACTGTGATAGACTGCATCCAATTTGTTGAGTAGAGTGTTGGAGGCTATTTTGTAAAAGACATCGCCGAAGTCGAGGATCGGTAGGATGGTCAGTTTTACGAGGGTATGTTTGGCAGCATGAGTGAAGGATACTTTGTTGCGAAATAGGAAGCCGATTCTAGATTTAATTTTGGATTGGAGATGCTTAATAATGTGAGTCTGGAAGGAGAGTTTACAGTCTAACCAGACACCTAGGTATTTGTAGTTGTCCACATATTCTAAGTCAGAACTGTCCAGAGTAGTGATGCTGGACGGGCGGGCAGGTGCGGGCAGCGATCGGTTGAAGAGCATGCATTTAGTTGTACTTTCATTTAAGAGCAGTTGGAGGCCACGGAAGGAGAGTTGTATGGCATTGAAGCTCGTCTGGAGGTTAGTTAACACAGTGTCCAAAGAAGGGCCAGAGGTATACAAGAATGGTGTCGTCTGCGTAGAGGTGGATCCGAGAATCACCAGCAGCAAGAGTGACATCATTGATGTATACAGAGAAGAGAGTCGGCCCGAGAATTGAACCCTGTGGCACCCCAATAGAGACTGCCAGAGGTCCGGACTGCAGGCCCTCCAATTTGACACACTGAATTCTATCAGAGAAGTAGTCGGTGAACCAGGCGAGGCAATCATTTGAGAAACCAAGGATGTTGAGTCAATAGGACTGTAAAGTTCCCAAATGTAAGAGGACTCCCGTGGTATTGACATATTTTCAGAAATCCATTCAGGTGTATATTGTGGCTTTTGGCAAATGCATTCGAATGATCTAAAGTCACGTTGTTGCAAGTGCCTGTAAACTCAGAGTCCAATTCAAAGTGAATGATGGTAGGCCTGTGTGGCAAATGGCTTGTTTGCATGAAGGCCTAGTGTAGCTCTAATTGGCTATGGTGCACCGGTCTGCGTAGACGCCGGTCCTGGATGAGAGATGTTTTTAATAGGTTTTATTTAATGCAGTGTCTATTAATTGTCCAAACCCACAGCTACTTTCCCACTACAGTGTATATTGCTATAGAATTTTCACAAATGCCTTAGTATACGTATTTTCCAAACATTCTAAGAATTTATATTTACCATATCTTAGTGCTCGCTTGTTAGAAAATGTTGTAAAAAGTGTCATTTTTCCTGGGGGTGTATATAAAAAGATTTTAATAAGATTTCATGTTGCTAAAATGCTGTCAGTTCCACTTTAATGCATCACATATTACTGCTAATGTTTGGGTACATGGATAAACCGTTTATGTAAAAATGTAAAGCAGGGGAGAGTACTTGAGAAGACAAAGTTATTGAAGCAAAACTGAATTCACATTTAGGTCAACACAATAAACAGATACTCCCAAGGATTTCTAGAATGATCAACACAGTGGATAACCAGGGGTGCGTTCCAAATGGCACCCTATTTCCAATACAATGCACTACTTTTGACCAGGGCCAATAGTGTGCCATTGAGGACGCAGCCCAGGTCTCTTGACTTTAAGACTCTCGTTTGGCTTTGTAGTTAACCTTCTTGAAAGAAAAGCTATCAAATGCAACCAATGTTCTTTTTCATGTGGAACTCAAACAACTCTGATGGAAAAGGAAAAGTGACCTTTGTGCAAAGTTTACAGTATTCAGTGATGACAAGCTTTGATGATTTTTTGGGGGGGTGTATTAGGAACGCTCTGAGCCATCTCTGGGATGTCCAGTTTACGGGTACCCACTGACAACCCCCATAAACAGTATAGACCTACATATGTATATGGAATTACGCATAAGGTCATTCAGTCAACCAAAATAGATTTAACGGGTATTCAGGACAGAACTAAGGGATTATACAGAGATAATAAACAGAAGCATTTGTACTTACTCACAAACTCGTAATACCAAAAAATAAAATGCATGCACAAACGCACTCTATCATAATCCCACACAAACACTCTTAGCAGGCGTAAAATAAATATCTGAGCGGCGTTTCCTTCCTTCTGGTCCTGATGAGAGAAAATAAACTATCAGGGGAGGTTTGCTTCTCCACTGTTCAACCAATCCAGTAAATGTGGAGGAGGAGTTAAGATGGAGTGCAGCTTTGTTAACGCCCAAAAGCAGAAGTCCCATCACAGGCTCTCTTCCATTTCCCCTGAAAACCAGATGCATCCGGTTTTGTGCGACTCAGCTGAGGGTGCACAATACTAAACATATACGCACACACAGAGAGAAGTGGAAGGGAAGTCATGTTTGTGAACGGCGAGTAGAGAGTATCGAAAGATCCATACGTTATATGATGCTAATTACTGTATAGGTGGAAGAGTGTTTTTAAAGGAGACATGGATTCATTCATGATATCTACAGCACAGAGCAACAGGCTGCGGGACAAAACAACTGAGAGACAAATGGGAATGAGGGAGGGGACAGTGTGGTACAGAGATAGATGCAATGAAAATGAACAGAAGAATGCATATTTTAGAATGTAAAGGACAAGAAACGCAAGAGAATATGACTTAGTGAGAAAAGAACGGGGAAGGTATAGAACGAGACTAGTAGGGAGGCAGAGGGAGAAGGACTGCGCAGGAGGGGTAGGTTAAGTACAAATTCTGAACCACACAAGCCAACCACACACTGAAAGACTGTAATTTGGACATTCCCAGAATAGAGAGTAAATGAGGATGGGAGGAGGGACAGAATAACATATAACATAAACTCTTTAGCAGCACGCAATGCGCACAACAACATACGCCCCTGGACATACATTCCCAAACACACACAAACGGTACAGTAGGTGTGAAGAACATGCTCCCCACATGCCAGTGTACAAGCACTCACACACACACAAATTCAGAGATGTTGATAAGATGTCGCTCAGGCCTTGGCTTTATCTTTAAATCTACTGTACATTACAATACAATCTGTGTTGTCAGCAAAACATCGGGAGGTTATATTTTGCTTAATAAACACACAGCATGTGTATGGCTCAGCAGTTATTTTTTTTCAAGGGTTAAGATTCAGCTTTGTTATCTTGGAGACAACAGGGAGATTTACAGATCTTAAAGGGGAATTTCACCCTTGGGGAATCTGGCCATGTTTTCATCATGTCTGAGGCAGTGAGATGTGTTTCACACATAATTACCCAGGAGGAAGGCAGGTCAGGGCTTTGCTCGCTGAATGATACACCCTATGGCGGCTTTCGGTCTATTGATGGTGGTGGTGAGGTGAGATCTAAAAATGAATGTAGTCCTGCTTTGTGGCATTTCTCGAAGTCTATGTTATACTGATCTCACTATACGTTTTTGTGGGTGTATATATGGTTGTCCTTGTTTGACAGAGCCATTGGACGTCTTTCATCGATGTTCCTATCTGTGGTTTCGTTGCTAAATATACAAGCAGACACATTTTCTTCCAGTCTCTGAAAGACTACAACTTGTGTTGGGAGGTGCTTCGTGCTCTGGCCCCCGTCCCTCCCCCAAGGAGGCAGACACTAACAACAATCCGATTGGGCAAAACTGAAAGAACTGACCAGACGCAAGTGATTCCTCTCACCAACACAAATTTGACAATGGAGCATCTGTTAGTTTTACATGGTGACATTCAACCAAACATGTTTCAACCGGAATATAGCGTAGAGAATTCGAAACAAAGAGTTGGATTTAGCTAAAGTTAGAAGTTCAGCTACAGCCGATGCCAGCACCAAAAGGGCAGATAACAAATATGGTGCCTAGCTAAGTTATTTTCCTGCCAGACACCTAGTTAGTAAACCCATATTGTGTATTGCTGGTTAACATACTGTACTAACGTTACTGTGTTAATCAAATTATTTTTCTGTTTGCTAACTTAGCTAGCTAGATAGTATCTCGATTGTAAAACCTCTTCTCTTTTTAATTGTAGATGTGGCTAGCTACTAAACAGCAAGGTATAATGTTACAACTAGCCACCTAAAGCTAGGTTTACCAGCAAAAGTTAGCACATGACTGGAGTTGCCTAGCTAGTTAGTCTGGCACCTGCTAACTTCTTATGCGCCACACCTCACATTTGTAACCTGTTAGCAAACATGTAACATTAGCAACTGTAAATAATTTTACTAGCTAGCTATGTAACATAATTGACAAGGGTTGACATTGGTTATGATCATGACTGTGAATGCATTTCAATCTCACAAAATTATAGGCATGACGCAAGGTAGGATTCCAACAAGATGTAAATAACAATTATTGCATATCCAGCAAGCTAGCTAGCTAAGTTTACTAGCAAACAACGAGGAGAAACAATAATACAACAATTTACTGTTGTAAATCTCTAAAACTGAAGCTGGTTTTACTATAAAATTATTTGCCTAAGCATGCCTGATAGACATGGCTGTAGGTAGATACTGTCTTCCTACCTACCTAGGCTCATTTGTACAGTCTGGTTACTGTGCAAAGGTTGAGAGTTATGCCATATTTCTTTCCATTAGGCTAGATATTGTTGTACATTTTAATCTCTGTACATGTGCACGTGTATGCATGTTCAAATAGTTTTTTGTCTTAAAGACAATATCGTGTGGTGCCTGGGCTTTTTCCTGGAGTGGATTCTAGATACAGAAACCGAATTCCTTTGCCTGCGTGTGTCATTGTAGCAGAACTGCATCCCGTGAACTGTATCCCTCTCGAGGGATTAGACATTATGCTGAATTTCAAGCAGATGACACATTAGGAGCTGAATGGCAATTTCATCATGACCACCATCTTCTGATCACCAGTTATCTTAGCTACAGATTGTTACACCAGATAAAATGGGATTTAACCAGATATTTTTGGTATCCATTACGGGGAGTTACAGGAGAGGTACTGTTTGGTGTAGCACAGAGAATTTTCAACCAACCTTAGCGATGCTATCTTCGCCCTAGATTCGGGGAAACCGGAGTCTCATAAAATGTCAGTTTCCAGTTACAGGGGGTAAGTTTGAATTGAGAAAATGCACCGTTATTAAAATAAACTTAATCCAATCATGTGTGGCACCATTGTGTCTATTTTAAGTCTTCTCAGTCATCGAGACAGGTCTCTCTCATCATCACATGCAGCACTTTGGGGTGAACACCCACCTGTGTCGATGAATGAAAGAAGACTTGAAATAGACAAGATGTCGGCAAAAATCTTTGGGTTAATCACATTATCTGGTATAACAATTTGTAGCTACAGTTCTCTGCACTTCTGTGTCTCTACACCTGAGACACACTCGGACACACTGAACAGTGCTACACTGTTCATAGTGGTTTTTACCATATAACATTTTTGTTGAATACCCAGTTCTCTTCAGTTATCGTTGAATAGTGTAAACTCCCCTGTATTTTAGAATTTGACAAATAAACAAACATTCTTTGGACATCTGAATGTCTGCCATCTGTTTGATGCTACAGAGCCCCGTACAGCTTCTGTGAATCCATAAGGGCAGGCAAATTTCAAAGATTGCTAGAAAATATCCACATTTATTTTATGGATAAGATGGCGCCGACAGAGAGGGCCGCTTCGCTTCTAGTCCTTAGGAAACTTCGCAGTATTTCGTTTTTTTTATGTATTATTTCTTACATTGTTAGCCCAGAAAATCCTAACTGTTATTACATACAGCCGGGAAGAACTACTGGATATCAGAGCGACGTCAACTTACCAGCACTACGACCAGGAATATGACTTTCCCAAAGCGGATCCTTTGTCCGAACCACCCAGGGCATCTGAACTGATTCCAGAGGGTGACCCAAAACAATGTCGCTGCAGAAGAGGTAGACGGAGCTGCCTTCTGGTCAGACTTCGGAGACGCGCACACCACCCACCGCTTCCGAGTATATTACTCACTAATGTCCAGTCTCTAGATAACAAGGTAGACAAAATTAGGGCAAGGGTTGCTTTCTAGAGAGACATCAGGGATTGTAACATACTCTGTTTCACGGAAACATGGCTCTCTCGGGATATGCTGTCGGAGTCGGTACAGCCACCAGGATTATTTGTGCGTCGCGCCGACAGAAATAAACATCCCCCCGGGAAGAAGAAGGGCGTTTCATGATTAACAACTCATGGTGTAATTTTAACAACATACAGGAACTCAAGTCCTTTTGTTCACCTGACCTAGAATTTCTCTCAATCAAATGCCAACTGTATTATCTCCCAAGAAAAGTATTGTTGGTTATTGTTACAGCCGTGTATATCCCCCCTCAAGCTGATACCACGACGGCCCTCAAGGAAATTCACTGGACTTTATGCAAACTGGAAACCATATATCCGGAGGCTGCATTTATTGTAGCTGGGGATTTTAACAAAGCAAATTTGAGAACAAGGCTACCTAAATTCTATCAGCATATTGATTGTAGTACTCGTGCTGGAAAAACTCTGGGTCACTGCTACTCCGGGATGCATACAAGGCCCTCCCCCGCCCTCCTTTTGGCAAATCTGACCATGACTCCATTTTGCTCCTCCCTTCCTATAGGCAGAAACTCAAACAGGATGTACCCGTGATGAGGACTATTCAACGCTGGTCTGACCAATCGGAATCCACGCTTCAAGATTGTTTTGATCACGAGGACTGGGACATGTTCTGGGTAGCCTCAGAGAATAATATCGATTATCGATTCGGTGAGTTTATAAGGAAGTCTATAGGAGACCCACTGTGACTATTCACCAGACACCATGGATGGATGGCGGCATTCGCGCAAAACAAAGCGCGAACCAACGCATTTAACCATGGAAAGTTCACTGGGAATATGGCCAAATACAAATAGTGTAGTTATTCCCTCCGCAAGGCAATCAAACAAGCAAAATGTCAATATAGAAACAATGTGGAGTCGTAATTCAACGGCTCAGACACGAGACCTATGTGTCATGGTCTACAGACAATCACCTACTACAAAAAGAAAACCAGCTACATCACGGACACCGACGTCTTGCTTCCAGACAGACTAAACACCTCTTTGCCCGCTTTGAGGATAATACAGTGCCACCGATGAGGCCCGCTACCAAGGACTGTGGGCTCTCCTTCTCCGTGGCCAACGTGCGTAAGACATTTAAACCCTCGCAAGGCTGCCGGCCCAGACGGCATCCCTAGCCGCATCCTTAGAGCATGCGCAGACCAGCTGGCTGGTGTGTTTACGGACATATTAAATCTCTCCCTATCCTAGGCTGCTGGGATGCTTCAAGATGGCCACCATTGTTCCTGTACCCAAGAAGGCAAAGGTAACTGAACTAAATGACTATGGCCTGTAGCACTCACTTCTGTCGAGAGACTAGTCAAGGATCATATCTCCTCCACCTAACCTGTCACCCTAGACCCACTTCAATTTGCGTACCGCCCCAATAGGTCCATAGACAATGCAATCGCCATCACACTGCACACTGCCTTATCCCACCTGGACAAGAGGAATACGTATGTAAGAATGCTGTTCATTGACTATAGCTCAGCATTCAACACCATAGTACCCTCCAAGCTCATCATTAAGCTTGAGGCCCTGGGTCTCAACCCCGCTCTGTGCAAATGGGTCTTGGACTTCCTGACGGGCCGCCCCCAGGTGGTGAATGTAGGAAACAACATCTCCACTTTGCTGATCCTCAACACTGGGGCCCCACAAGGGTGCATGCTCAGCACCTTCCTGTACTTCCTGTTCACCCATGACTGCGTGACCGTGCACACCTCCAACTCAATCATCAAGTTTGCAGACGACACAACAGTAGTGGGCTTGATTACCAACAATGACGAGACAGCCTATAGGGAGGAGGTGAGGGCACTCGGAGTGTGGTGTCAGGAAAACAACATCTTACTCAACGTCAACAACACAAAGGAGATGATCGTGGACTTCAGGAAACAGCAGAGGGAGCACCCCCCTATCCACATCGACGGGACAGTAGTGGAGAAGGTGGAAAGTTAAGTTCCTCTGCTTACACATCACGGACACACTGAAATGGTCCACCCACACAGACAGTGTAGTGAAGAAGGTGCAACAGCACCTCTTCAACCTCAGGAGGCTGAAGAAATGTGGCTTGTCACCTGAATCCCTCACAAACTTTTACAGATGCACAATTGACAGCCTTCTGTCGGGCTGCATCACAACCTGGTACGGCAACTACACCGCCCATAACCGCAGGGCTCTCCTAAGGGTGGGGCAGTCTGCACCACGCATCACTGGGGGCAAACGACATGCCCTCCAGGACATCTACAGCACCCAATGTCACAGGAAGGCCAAAAATCATCAAGGTCAACAACCACCCGAGCCACTGCCTGTTCACCCTGCTACCATCCAGAAGGAGAGGTCATTACAGGGACCAAGAAGCTGTTTTTCAGTCTTTATTTCAAGGCCATCCGACTGTTAAACAGCCATCACCAACACAGTGAGGATGCTGCCTACATACAGACTTGAAATCATTGACCACTTTAATAAAAAAAGTAATCCTTCTAACCCCCCCCCCCCCCCCTTAAAAGAGTTAGATGCACTATTGTAAAGTGGTTGTTCCACTGGATATCATAAGGTGAATGCACCAATTTGTAAGTCGCTCTGGATAAGAGCGTCTGCTAAATGACTTAAATGTAAATGTAAAATGTAAATGTAAAATAAATGGATCACTAGTCACCTCCAGGTAGAGGGTTCTACCTGGAACCCAAAAGGGTTCTCATATGGGGACAGCGTCACTAAATTGTCAGCAAGATTGCTAGCCAGCTGAGACTGGCTGAGAACCAACTAACCATAGCCAATTTATTCACATTCATTGTTGCTACCAACACACATACAGAGAATGAGTTAGCTAGCTATTTCGACAATTCTATTTTTAGTAACGGAATGTTTTCCAGACAAGGGTGGAATAGATGACTACCAAATTGAGATACTCTTATTTGGTAACATTAGCTAGCTTACTTTAGCTAACGTCAGTCAAATATAGAACAAACAAACAAACATGTTTACTCTGCTGAAGGTAGCTACCAGTCTAGCAGTGACTACCATGGCATAAGCCAAATTTATTGACAGTGTATACCAAAAGATAGCCATATGATTTAGCTGATGGCTTTCAGAGTTCAATACAGGACTGTAACGTTAACTAGCTCGCTAACTTATCCAGCTAGGCTAGCAAGCTTGCTAACGTTAGGTTACCTCTAATTGAGAATCTTCCGTTTTGTAGTGAAGGGAAATAATCACTTCTCAGCTATCATCGAATTGTATTCTTCATCAGTTCAGCCTGAAAATCCCTCTGATAATCTTTGGTCACTGGATTATTCTTGATAGCCTCAAGCCACTTGCAGAGTCGGGGTTGAATCTCTGGTCGATAGAACGGTAAAAGGTATAACATTTTCGCTCTTGTTTTGTAATTAGCACAGCCAGGCACAGAACACTTCAGATTCGTCGCCAAACCCACTGGCTCCAGGTCATCTATAAGTCTTTGCTAGGTAAAGCCCCACCTTATCTCAGCTCACTGGTCACCATAGCAGCACCCACCCGTAGCACGCACTCCAGCAGGTATATTTCACTGGTCACCCCCAAAGCCTATTCCCCCTTTGGCCGCCTTTCCTTCCAGTTCTCTGTTGCCAATGACTGGAACAAATTGCAAAAATCACTGAAGCTGGAGACTCATATCTCCCTCACTAACTTTAAGCATCAGCTGTCAGAGAATCTTACAGATCATTGCACCTGTACATAGCCCACCTGTAAATAGCCCATCCAACTACCTCATCCCCATATAATTTTTTTTTTTTTTGCTCCTTTGCACCCCAGTATCTCTACTTGCACATTCATCTTCTGCACATCTATCACTCCAGTGTTTAATTGCTAAATTGTAATTACTTTGCCACTACGGCCTATTTATTGCCTTACCTCCCTAATCCTACCTCATTTGCACACACTGTATATAGACTTTTCTATTGTGTTATTGACTGTACGTTTGTGTATTCCATGTGTAACTCTGTGTTGTTGTTTGTGTCGCACTGCTTTGCTTTATCTTGGCCAGGTTGCAGTTGTAAATGAGAACTTGTTCTCAACTGGCCTACCTGGTAAAATAAAGGTGAAATCAAATAAATTAAAAAAAACATCACACGGGCATGACGTGAAAAACAAAGGTTTTCAAAATAATCTTGCCTAGAGAATTTCTGAGATTACTGTTGGTCGTTCGAAGGAAATAACGCAATTACTCAAGTTTGTGGGAACGCCCCCTTTGATACCTAATGAGCGGTATCAGCATTTGCTAAGAATGCCAGACTTTGTGGTTCACTATGAGCAGAAGAATACACAGGGAGACGAAACTTCCTGATTCTAAAGGTGAAATGAAAATGTGCGAGTTCTAGCTTGTGGTTTGGATAATTGTGATGTTTATGATAAAAACGCAATGTTGTTAATATAGCAATAACTATATGCCGTGGCAGATCCAGGGTGAAATTCCTTTTAATTTGAGCCAGTTTGCTACAGCAGGGAAATTATCTTGCAGCAACAGGAAATGTGAATTATTATGTGGACTATAATAAATTGACATTTTTTAGGGTTGATACATTTTTCATAAGGGAAAAATCTAAGTGCACATTAAAAACTTCAGAAGCGTTTTTAAAACTTAAATACACTGCAAGTTTAAAAGTTCCTGTTCAAGTCATTTTTTCATTGTTGTCGGCCATTTAAATCTAACCATGGGATTGGACAAAGAATCAAACAGGGACAGTTCTAGTCCCAGAGGCTTCCTGCGTATGGCCGTCGTCAGCTCTCTGCGTCCCAAATGGTACCCTATTTCCCTATTTATTTCACAACTTCTGGTCATAAGTAGCGAACTAAATAGGGAATATGGTGCCATTTGGGATGCAAACATTGTCAACCCGCCCGCAAGGCATTCACATTGCAGTAGGTCATGCGAAACATCTAGGTCACTAGTTTTGATATGATGTGGGTCAGGCCTTGAGCTTCTCCAAGTGTGTGTTATTAAGTGCTCTCATTGTTTTGATTGATATGATAGATAAAAGACTGTCCGATTATTTTCCAAGTCCGAGGAAGCTCGTTGCTCTGACTACGTTCAGACAGAGTCATCCAGTTGCTCAATCCCAGCACTTTCTGATTTACCAATTGATATCTATTTAAATATTTTGACTGTGTTGTGCTATTTAAGCAAACAGCCTGAAGCCTTTTTAATGAATTAACGATTTAGAATATGGAGCAACAATGTCTTATTAGATTACCATTATGTACTGGAGGCCCATCTTTAGATGTTCACCAACAGCTTGTGTCCCGTCCCGTCCCCCGGCTAGACCGTCTTTATTGAACAGTTAAATATCAAGACTGTTATTACATTACATTCTCATGTTGATGATTCAGCTGTGATTCAGGAGAAACCATTATTCTCACCTTGATCCCTCCCTGTGTCATCACGTCTGGGATTCCCTGAACTGGTGATTACAGTGTATCTCTGTGGGGTCTGTGTCTCTCTCTCTCTCTCTTCTCTCTCTCTTTATCTGTCTGCATGGCTCATAACCTCAGACAGTATCTGGACCATGTCCAAGACATCTGTGTGCTGTATCTTTCATTAAGTTACGCAAATAACCCTAGGTAGAACACCGGGGCGGGCCTGCCCAACTGATTGTCTGACTAACTGCAACAAGCCCAGTGTGCTCTCTCTCTCTCCCACTCCATCTTTGATTTGATTTCATTAAATATTTGATTTCATTAAATATTATGAATAACAAGCCTCCTTGTCGTAACGAGTCAGGCGGAGCAGAGTTGATTAGCATTGTTTTCCAACGTGAGTGGGACATCAGCAGAAAATATCAGGAACAATATGCGGTATTGCTGCGACTGTCTGTATTCTGGTGATTGCTCTTTTCCGTTGTACCAAAATGAGGGGTATAGAGGATGGATGGATCATATTTATTATATGGTAGTCATTTGTCTGTTTCATAGATTCAATACAGTGAGATGTCATGGGTTTCCTCATTGTAATTTTATCTATTGTTTTTCACATTTCATTTCATCTAATTGAAATATTATCTCTGTTGCAACAACATACAGTAGACTGGAGAGTACTGTCTGTGTATGTAGTGCCAATCAAGTTCTATCTCAGCAAATACAAAAGGATTATCCCAATTCTCAGGGTTATTTGACTCATTAATCTGCCAAGTATCTTTGTCTTTTACCTAGAGAAAGAGGGCAATAAATCATTTTTATTTCGACATCAACAGCAGCTCAAACTTTTCATGTCTTTTTGAACTCATGTACAATGTGTGTCTTGGGGTTAAATATTCAGTGTAATCATGTTTTGATCCAGGGAACTATTAATCCTATGGCGGGACTAAAAGGGCTCGATGAAAGATTGTATCTCAGGTGTGTTTGTTCAGAGGACCAAGGAACAGAACACTGTCAAACACACGCCTACATCTCACCTTTCCCTTAGTGGGAACACTTTTACACGTGACATGAAATCAAGCTCTTTCGGGAGTGTTTAAAAACCACACACCCATGATATCAATTGATTGAATTCCTTTACTCTGGATATCACCTTTTATCACCCACACAATAATAGCCATGGGTTACCTGTAGGCGAAAACAAACCCTCACCAAAAGAATAGCAACAGTGCAACTGAGTTTGCAAAATATTAATTATAAGATTTGTTCTTCTGTTCCGTGTCCAAAATAATAGCAACAGTGCAGCTTGTAGTTTGCAAAAGCCTTGCAGTAGGATTTGCCCTTTTGGTCCAAAATCAGGGCACCAACTTCAGATTGATAGGTCAAAGTTCAGGTTAGAGGTTAGGTTCATGAGTGTGTCCACTCCGGACTGGACTGAGGGTTTTCTGGCTGGCCTGCGGCCCCTGATAAATATAAAGTAAGAGTAAAAAATAAGAATTTAAATAAAAACATCTTCCTGCTGCCATGGTCCTGCCCCGAGGTCATGGCAATGAGCGGGTGCAAGTCACTGATGGACAGAGTCACTGTCCAAGCTCTTGGAAAAACCCCATTGACAGATAAGTACAGTGTGTAATCTCCGGGAGAGTGTTTTTCCATTGATTTCACTAGCGCTAGCTCTTTCCATACGGGCTGTTGCTTTTTTTGTATATTCTTCGTAATGTCAATAAAGTTTTAAGCGGTCTGACACCCACTTATGTTCCGGGGGTCACAGGGCAACTGAGTGGAAAATAAAACAAAAAAAGATAGTAAATGCATTCTGGGAAATATTTTAATTGATATGTCATCCATGTAAATGCATGTTTTCCATGGGGTTGATCATCTGAAACATATTGATCTCTTTTCTGAGAAAGCTCCATATGAAATGTCAACCCCAGTTGAATGTATGGACAACAGAGAGGTGGGTGGTTTGCGGTTCGAGCTTCACTGTGACCTCTGTGTCCATGTTGTACAGATACAGAACAAACACCACAAGTATGTCTACACTGATGCTGTTATTTAGATAAGTCGGTTTTCCTGGTGTCTTTTCTGTTGTTATCACAGCGAGCTGTTTAGTTTTTAGCATTTTGTCATGTGGTCAGCACTCACACGAGAAGCATGTTGGACAAAGAACGAGAAGTCGCTCAGAAAATCTGAACTTCAACGTTTTTGGGGGGGAGTGAATAGACTGAGAATGAATGAAAATGTCTATGTTGGTCTGTTTGTGTCTGTGTGAATGTATGTGTCTATCCATTTCTAGGAAGCAATCTTAACTCTGGCATTTGTGTGTGTGTGTGTGTGTGTGTGTGTGTGTGTGTGTGTGTGTGTGTGTGTGTGTGTGTGTGTGTGTGTGTGTGTGTGTGTGTGTGTGTGTGTGTGTGTGTGTGTGTGTGTGTGTGTGTGTGTGTGTGTGTGTGTGTGTGTGTGTGTGTGTGTGTGTATTTGTATTTGTATTGGGAGAGACCTGGGACTGGCCCGCGAAGTCTGGACAGACAGACAGACGGACAGATAGACTCACAGACATGCCAAGTCCAGACCGAGGGAAAGGGAGCGGGAGGCTGAGAAAACAAGGGAGGGAAAGATAGAGAAAATGAGTGGTGTAGAGAGAAAGGGAAGGAGAGAGAGAGACAGGGCCCCTGACCTGACCACACTGACACACTCTGGTCTCTCTCTCCTTGCCAGCTGTGCACTGTGGTTAGGTCTGAGAGGACACACTCGCACACACATATACTTATCTATGCATGTTGCAGATGAGGACATACTTGGCGTGTGTGTGTGTGTGTGTGTGTGTGTGTGTGTGTGTGTGTGACCATATGCGCAAGCGTAAAACAGGATGCTAATGAGAACAAATAAGTAAGCGTTGTGTATTTGTTTTCATCACAGCGTGTGTTTGTCTATGTCCGTGAATTTTACACAGACACACACAAACACGTATGTCTGTGTGTGGTTGCATTTAAACATCTACTGCTCATGTGAGCTCATTTCAATGTGTTAAACTTGCCTTGCTGCCTGAGTGGGACAGGATATCAACGGCCGTGTCCGAACACCCATATTAGCGTATTAAATAGTATGCGTAAAAAGAATGTTTTATAGTAGGTGACATTTTTAAATGGTACTCCGAATTCGTCATCTAATGCGCGATTGCGTTGACGCCCGTCATTTGTTAATTTTGATACAGCTCGTCAATTCACCTGCTTATCAGTTGAGTCGGAAAAGACAAGTAAATTCTACTAGATCAAATGTCAAAATTAGTATGCAGTTTAAGTATGTATTACGCTAGTATGGATATTTGGACACGGCCAGTGTGTAGAATGTCCCCACACGGCACTCCATCATCCCTGGTGCTCCTTCTCCACGTGTGACATGTCTGTGAGCCATTAGTGCACTTCGCTCTAACTGGAGTCATTAGGATTAAGTGCTCAAAGGTGCGACAGTGGGACCTCCAGCTTCCAAACTCCAAAGATCCCAGCCCACTCCAGCCCGACCCCTGCACTATGAGGCAGCAGCGGCTTCCAGAGCCTGACTGGGCCCAAAGCGTATGTCTCCTCAATTTTTTAAATGTATTTATTTATTTTTATTTCACCTTTATTTAACCAGGTAGGCTAGTTGAGAACAAGTTCTTATTTGCAACTGCGACCTGGCCAAGATAAAGCATAGCAGTTCGACACATACAACAACACAGAGTTACACATGGAATAAACAAAACATACAGTCAATAATACAGTAGAAAAAAAGAAAACAAAAAGTCTAATACAGTGTGTGCAAATGAGGTAAGATAAGGGAGTTAAGGCAATAAATAGGCCATGGTCGCGAAGTAATTACAATTTAGCAATTAAACACTGGAGTGATAGATGTGCAGAAGATGAATGTGCAAGTAGAGATACTGGGGTGCAAAGGAGCAAAATAAATAACAGTATGGGGATGAGGTAGTTGGATGGGCTATTTACAGATGGGCTATGTACAGGTGCAGTGATCTGTGAGCTGCTCAGACAGCTGGTGCTTAAAGCTAGTGAGGGAGACATGTGTCTCCAGCTTCATTGAATTTTGCAGTTCGTTCCAGTCATTGGCAGCAGAGAACTGGAAGGAAAGGCGGCCAAAGGGGGAATTGGCTTTGGGGGTGACCAGTGAGATATACCTGCTGGAGCGGGTGCTGCTATGGTGACCAGTGAGCTGAGATAAGGCGGGGCTTTACCTAGCAGAGACTTGTAGAGGACCTGGAGCCAGTGGGTTTGGCGACAAGTATGAAGCGAAGGCCAGCCAACGAGAGCGTACAGGTCGCAGTGGTGGGTAGTATATGGGGCTTTGGTGACAAAACGGATGGCACTGTGATAGACTGCATCCAATTTGTTGAGTAGAGTGTTGGAGGCTATTTTATAAATGACATAAAGACCTTGCTGCTAACAGGCAGTGCGGGCACCCTGTGTTTTCAGAGCGGAGCTTTGCTACTGCTCTCCAGGGGTTATTTTTAACGTGTGTGGAGTTCCGTTCAACTGGCAAGGGAGCGAGCTGCAGGAAACGCAAATGGTCAAGGAGTCAAGGTAATGTACTGTACATTAGTGTGTGTGTGGGATGGTGTGTGTGTGTGTGTGTGTTTTGGTGTATGACTGTGTATAAGTGTGGGTGGGCATTTACATGTGCACTACAGTGCCTCTTTTTATGCAAAGGCAACTGTCTATTTGTATGTGTTTGACTGTGTGTTTGTCTCTCCATTTCTAGGAAACAGGCTGTATAACCTCCACCCACCACCAGCACCACCTCCACCCTGAACTGGGATTCAATACTCCACAATCTGGGGGAGCGAGCGTGCCAACATCCGTGAGATGAGGTTTGGGCACAGAACCTGTTTCTCTCTTCCATCTCTCTCTCTCTCTCTCTCTCTCTCTCTCTCTCTGTGTCTCTGTCTCTCACACACACACGTATAGTACCAGTCAAAAGTTTGGACACACCTACTCATTCAAGAGTTTTTCTTTCTTTTTTCAATTTTTTACATTGTAGAATAATAGTGAAGACATCAAAACTATGAAATAACACATATGGAATCATGTAGTAAACAAAAAAGTGTTAAACAAACCTAAGTATATTTTATATTTGAGATTCTTCAAAGTAGCCACCCTTTGCCTTAATGACAGCTTTGCACACACATTCTTTCAACCAGCTTCACCTGGAATGCTTTTCCAACTGTCTTGAAGGAGTTCCCACATATGCTGAGCACTTGTTTGCTGCTTTTCCTTCACTCTGCGGTCACACTCATCCCAAACCATCTCAATTGGGTTGAGGTCGGGTAATTGTGGAGACCAAAGGACAGATTTCCACCGGTCTAATGTCCATTGCGTGTGTTTCATGGCCCAATCAAGTCTCTTCTTATTATTGGTGTCTTTTAGTAGTGGTTTCTTTGCAGCAATTTGACCATGAAGGCCTGATTCACGCAGCCTCCTCTGAACAGTTGATGTTGGGATGTGTCTGTTACTTGAACTCTGAAGCATTTATTTGAGCTGGTAACTCTAATGAACTTATCCTCTGCAGCAGAGGTAACTCTGGGTGTTCCTTTCCTGTGGCGGTCCTTATAAAAGTCAGTTTCATCATAGTGCTTGATGAATTTTGTGACTGCACTTGAAGAAACTTTCAATGTTCTTGATATTCCGGATTGACTGACCTTCATGTCTTAAAGTAATGATTGACTGTCATTTGTCTTTGCTTATTTGAACTCACTCACTCACTCACTCACTCACTCACTCACTCACTCACTCACACACAGTCTTGTACAGCTAACCTTGTGGGGACATACAATTCAGTCCCATTCAAAATCCTATTCTCCCTAACCCCTAACCCTAATCCTAACCCGTACTCTTACCCTAACCCTAACCTTAACCCTAAACCTAACCCAAAAACCTAAACTTTATCCTAACCCTAAACCTACAACTAACACTAGCTCCTAACCTTAATATTTAACTTAATTCTAACCCTAACACTAATTCTAACCTTAACCCTAAACCCCCTAGAAATAGCATTTGACCTTGTGGGGACTAACAAAATGTCCCCAGTTGGTCAATTTTTACTTTGTTTACTATTCTTGTAGGGACTTCTGGTCCCCACAAGAATAGTTAAACACGTCCACACACACACACACACACACACACACACACACACACACACACACACACACACACAGAGTACACAGACACACAGAGTACACAGAGTACACAGACACAGAGTACACAGACACAGAGTACACAGACACACAGACTCAGAGTACACAGACACAGAGTACACAGACACAGAGTACACAGACACAGAGTACACAGACACACAGACACAGAGTACACAGACACACAGACACAGAGTACACACAGACACACAGACACACAGAGTACAAGCATACTCACATCTGTGTGGCTATGAACATGGGGACTTCCCACACAAACTCATGACATCTTAACTCAGCACGCCCCAACGAGGAGAGGCAGCACCCTGGGGAGGGAAAAACAGACAGAACGGAAAACTGCAGAACTTTGGCTGAGGTCTGCTCTGGAGAAAAACCCGAAATATGTGCCTTAATCACTGTCCTTACATTGCCCTCTAGGAAGACGTGACGTTCTCCAGTGAGATTCAGATAGAAGAGAGAAGCAGGTACATGAACATTTACATACACAGTACCACAATCAAACACACATTAATGAAGGAAATCAATATACACACATGCCTAATCAGTTATTCATACACACAAATCTATCCTGGTATGCATGCACTTTACGAAATAACACACGCACGCACGCGCACACACAAACACACACACTGAGGCACTGTGTGCCGCCATAAATTACAGTCAACCCATCTGGGAACATGAAGAAGCTGTTAATGAATAGGGTGCTGAACAACCACCACAAGTGGAGCGAAGGAGGAGGAAGAGAGGAGGAGGAGGAGGGGAGAGGGGGAGAAGAAGGTGGGGGATGAGTAGCATCTGGGATGCAGACACACTGTATGTGTAGCAATGTAAGAGAGGTTGTGGTAGCAGTGTACTTCTGGGGGAGGAGAAGATTCAAAAGAACTGTGTCATAACTAGTGCGCAATGACCCGTTTGAGCACAGACTGTCTTTGTTGTGTAACGCCAGCTCACACGGAGGCTACATTCTGTTGTATTGTCTTCGAAAGAACCCTTTCTGTGTAAGGTTGAATATGTGAGCTTTTAAAGGTTATGTAACATTACTTTTACGTATTGGAAGACCAGGGCCCATATTCACAAAGCATCTTAGAATAGATTCAGGATCAGATCCTCCCTGTTCATATGATTATATTTATTATTAGTATCTACAAGGCTAAACTGATGCTAAATCAGTACTCCTACTCTGAGATACTTTATGAATACAGGCCGAGGAGGAAAAGATCAATGCTGACCCCATGCCCCTGTGGCCTACTGAGTGAGATTACAGAAAAAAAGATGTGTCCAATACCAGGCAGCAGAGGTAATGACAGTACCTTATCTGAGGAGGAGGTGTCGGAGGGGAGTGCGGCAACAGAAGAGACAGTTATCTTCAGTGACCTTTTAATACCCTCAATCAGTCACAATGGTCCCTCTGCACGCGCTCAAAGTGGACGCATGGGCATCGCAGAGCAGAAGTGTGCCTGGGTGGGGGGGACAAAGGTTGCCACCTGTATGCTAATGAAAATAAGGGCCCTCCGAGAGAGGGAGGAAGCAGCAGTACAGTGATGAAGAAGAAGTGTGCCACTCTTTAGGAGTGTGAAGGGGCCATAAACTGGGTGATAGAGCAATACATAGATTTTTCCCTCTTTTTAAAGTAAAACACGGTGAAACAAGAAATGCGAAGTGTGCCACTTCTTTACGAGGGATGGAAGGGGTGCTATAAAAGGCATTTTAGGATTGTAAGGGAAATAAACAATGGATCCAGTGTGGACTTGGTGGAGAGCAGAGCGGAGGAAGAATTTTAGGCAGTAAAATTCATTTCCAATCTTTCGGTTAAGTAATGAGAAGGGGGGGGGGGGGGGGCGGTGGAGTGTGCCATGTCAAATAAGAGGGAGGGGGGCTGAGTGGGTGGGGGTGTGAAGTGACTGATAGGCGCCCGGAGCTGTACAATTAATTTTCTCTTCCGTTCTTTTAAGTAATGAGGAAGAAGGAGAATGGTGGAGTGTGTTGCTTTGGATACGAGCCCTTGTCAATAATAGGGATACAAAGGGAGTGGGGCATTAAAATTAATTTCCTCGCTCATTCCTTTTCTTTATTTTCTTAAGAGGAGGAGAGAAGGAGTAGTGGAGTGTGCAGTGGCAGAGGGGGTGATGGAGGTAGATATGTATAGTCGTGGCCAAAAGTTTTGAGAATGACACAAATATTAACTTCCACAAAGTTTGCTGCTTCAGTGTCTTTAGATATTTTTGTCAGATGTTACTATGGAATACTGAAGTATAATTACAAGCATTTCATAAGTGTCAAAGGCTTTTATTGACAATGAACATGAAGTTGATGGAAAGAGTCAATATTTGCAGTGTTGACCCTTCTTTTTCAAGACCTCTGCAATCCGCCCTGGCATGCTGTCAATTAACTTCTGGGCCACATCCTGACTGATGGCAGCCCATTCTTGCATAATCAATGCTTGGAGTTTTTCAGAATTTGTGGGTTTTTGTCTGTCCACCCACATCTTGAGGATTGACCACAAGTTCTCAATGGGATTAAGGTCTGGGGAGTTTCCTGGCCGTGGACCCAAAATATCGATGTCTTGTTCCCCGAGCTTAGTTATCACTTTTGCCTTATTGCAAGGTGCTCCATCATGCTGGAAAAGGCATAGTTTGTCACCAAACTGTTCCTGGATAGTTGGGAGAAGTTGCTCTCGGAGGATGTGTTGGTACCATGCTTTATTCATGGCTGTGTTCTTAGGCAAAATTGTGAGTAAGCCCACTCCCTGAGGTTGACATCTCTACGGTGACTCACCTCCAAAACACCTCATTCCCCCCTGACTCCCCTGAGGTTGACATCGCTACGGTGACACACCTCCAAAACACCTCATTCTCCCCCGACTCCCCTGAGGTTGACATCTCTACGGTGACTCACCTCCAAAACACCTCATTCCCCCCTGACTCCCCTGAGGTTGACATCTCTACGGTGACTCACCTCCAAAACACCTCATTCCCACCTGACTCAGGATGCTTTACTGTTGGCATGACACAGGACTGATGGTAGCGCTCACCTTGTCTTCTCCGGACAAGCTTTTTTCCGGATGCCCCAAACAATCGGAAAGGGGATTCATCAGAGAAAATGACTTTACTCCAGTCCTCAGCAATCCAATCCCTGTACCGTTTGCAGAATATCAGTCTGTCCCTGATGTTTTTCCTGGAGAGAAGTGGCTTCTTTGCTGCCCTTATTGACACCAGGCCATCCTCCAAAAGTCTTCGACTCACTGTGCGTGCAGATGCACTCACACCTGCCTGCTGCTATTCCTGAGCAAGCTCTGTACTGGTGGTGTCCCGATCCCGCAGCTGAATCAACTTTAGGAGACGGTCCTGGCGCTTGCTGAACTTTCTTGGGCGCCCTGAAGCCTTCTTCACAATAATTGAACCGCTCTCTTTGAAGTTCTTGATGATCCGACAAATGGTTGATTTAGGTGCAATCTTACTGGCAGCAATATCCTTGCCTGTGAAGCCCTTTTTGTGCAAAGCAATGATGACGGCATGCGTTTTCTTGCAGGTAACCATGGTTGACAGAGGAAGAACAATGATTCCAAGCACCACCCTCCTTTTGAAGCTTCCAGTCTGTTATTCGAACTCAATCAGCATGACAGAGTGATCTCCAGCCTTGTCCTCGTCAACACTCTCACCTGTGTTAACGAGAGAATCACTGACATGATGTCAGCTGGTCCTTTTGTGGCATGCTGAAATGCAGTGGAAATGTTTTTTGGGTGATTCAGTTCATTTGCATGGCAAAGAGGGACTTTGCAATTAATCGCAATTCATCTGATAACTCTTCATAACATTCTGGAGTATATGCAAATTGCCATCATACAAACTGAGGCAACAGACTTTGTGGAAATTCATATTTGTGTCATTCTCAACACTTTTGGCCACGACTGTATAAGGGTAAGGTGACTGGGCATCAGGATATAAGATAAACAGAGTAGAAGCAGCTTGTATGTGAGTGGGTGTGCGTGCGTGTAGAGTGTGACTGAGTGACTGAGTGGGGCAGTGGTGGGAAAAGTACTAAATTGTCATACTTCAGTAAAAGTAAAGATACCTTAATAGAAAATGACTCAAGTAAAAGTGAGTCACCCAGTAAAATACTACTTGGGTAAAAGCCTAAAAGTATTTGGTTTTAAATATACTTAAGTATCAAAAGTAAATGGAATTGCTAAAATGTACTTAAGTATCAAAAGTAAAAGTATAAATAATTTCAAATTCCTTATATTAAGCAAACACTTAGACATAATTTACAAACAAAGCATTTGTTTTTAGTGAGGTAGTAGGGATGACCAGGGAATTGGACCATTTTCCTGTCAAAATGTAATGAGTACTTTTGTGTGTCAGGGAAAATGTATAGTGTAAAAAGTACATTATTTTCTTTAGGAAGGAAGCGAAGTAAAAGTAGCCATAAATATAAACAGTAAAGTAAAGTACAGATACCCCAAAAAACAACTTAGAAAATATTTTTACTTAAGTACTTTACACCACTGGTGTAGGGCCCTGTGAGTATGCACAGAGAAAGTGCAAAGATTACATTTTTATTTTATTTTTTAAAATCAATAAAGACTCAAGGTAAACTGGACCAGACATACATGCTGTACAGTATACTCACAAACAAACACGTGTCCGTAAATAGACTAAACACATGCTATCATTCTTTACACTTTTATTTACCGGTTGTACACTCTAAGAAAAAAGGTTTCCAAAACGGTTCTTCAGCTGTCCCCATAGGAGAACCATTTTTGGTTCCAGGTAAAACCCTTTTGGGTTCCATGTAGAATCATCTGTGGAAAGGGTTCTACATGGAACCAAAATGGTTCTACTTGGAACCAAAAGGTTTCTACCTGGAACCAGAAAGGGTTCTTCAAAGGATTCTCCTATGGGGACAGCCGAAGAACCCTTTTACGGTTCTAGATAGCACCTTTATTCTAAGAGTATATATTCCAAACTTTTCGATGCCACAATTACACGGAGTATCTATTTCCATTCATATTTCAATCTCAACTTGAAGGCATTAATCAGTCGGCTTATATCATATCATTCCTAATTGATGGCTGTTTACTCTGAATTCCCTGCCAGTCAGCACAATAAACTGCAAGTTGCAACTTTTCGTAGTTGGGGCATTACTTCACATCACATCTGTCAGAGGAAGTGAACGACAAGGTCATGGAATTGGAATGTAAATATTCTCTCTTGTTAGCACCGGTGTCAGTCACTGTCCCCATCAATATGACAGGCTGGATCGCTCTGTTCCGGAAGTGACAGAGACCAGAGTCTCTTCTCCCCCATAGGGTTCTGAGAGGACGTCAATGTCACGGAGGTCTGGGTGCTTTGGACAGATCACTTCTCTATTGGGAGGAGAGCTGCTGTGGCTTATGTTTCAACAATTCTAGGAGGTAATATGCGATTGCAGGGCTGGGACTCGTCCCAAATGGCACCCTATTCCCTATGGCCTATGGGACATTTTCAGGCCTTGTGGTGGTTTTCGTTGACTATGTACTTTTGTATATGTGTAATGCGGTAATGTGTAATGTGTTATCATTTGGTTTTCCTTACACTCTGGTTGGGATGTAATGGTGTAATTGTGTTGTTGGCAACAGTGTAGTGTTGTAATTTGGTGGGCAGGTTGTTTGAGTTGGGCTTCTGCACTCAGAGCTTGTTGTTTTGTTGTGTCAGGGAAATGCAGGGGATTGTTAACAAGGCTTCTGGGTGGTCTCTTGTTCCTGCTTGTATCTCTTGGACATGCAGAAACGTCTTGTCACTGGAATGGAGTAAGAGTCCCTTTTCATCAAAACTTGAATTCCTCCTTCTCCCTCTCTTTCTTCTCTCTCTCTCTCTCTCTCTCTCTCTCTCTCTCTCTCTCTCTCTCATCGCTATAGTATAGTCTCCACTAGCACGGAAAACTTTCTCATACATGTTGAAGTAGCTATTGAGGACCACCGGCGGTGTGCTCTGGGCAGTTTATTCTCTCTTTCTTCCTCCTTACTTTCTTGCTTTGTTTACTTGTGTTTGTGTGTCTCCCTCTTTTCGACAGTCCTTTCCCTTCCTTAATCTGTTTACAGTCTATTTGTGTCACAAACTCTCTCTCTCTCTCTCTCTCTCTCTCTCTCTCTCTCACTGCGTACCTTTCTGTCTCTTGGTATCCCTCCCTCAATCCGTCTCTCTTCGTCACTCCTTTTTGCATCTTTTTTTGTTTACATTTCTTTACATCTTTTCTTTCGGCTTCTCAACCTGCTCCATCTCTTGACCCTGACTCTTCCTCACCCACTTTCTCTCTCGATCTCTGTATTGCTCAGAGAACCGTCTGGTTATCTAACACTGTGATTGCATTTCGCATCATTCCTCCTCCTCTCCTCCATTCTCTTTTCTTCCTCTGCCCGGTGTGATTCTGTGCTCTTAAGCCTGAGAGCACACAGAGTGCTGAGCTCACCGTGAGACCTCTGACTGAGATGTGTTGTCTTAATACAGTAGGTTTACCTGAGCACAACACTCCACTGGCAGCACACTGATCATTTACTTCCGATCACTATAATGAACCACCACGCTCATCCCACCCACTCACAATTGACCAGGTTATTTACAACTTAACTGTGGCAATAGTATATAGGTGCTCAGTCACTGATTAATCACTAAGGCTTTATTGCATGACTTGCTGCCACTAGTCATTTACCACTTTTTTACATTCTGCTGCCTCAAACCGGCTGCGCACGTGCGCCATCGTGTGCTATTGTGCATAAATGTATTTTGTCCCCCTACACCAAAACGCGATCACGACACGCAGGTTAAAATATCAAAACAAACTCTGAACCAATGACATTAATTTGGGGACAGGTCGAAAACCATTAAACATGTATGGCAATTTAGCTAGTTAGCTTGCACTTGCTAGCTAATTTGTCCTATTTAGCTAGCTTGCTGTTGCTAGCTAATTTGTCCTGGGATATACACATTCAGTTGTTATTACCTGAAATGCACAAGGTCCTCTACTCCGACAATTAATCCACACATAAAACGGTCAACCGAATCGTTTCTATTCATCTCTCCACCTTCCAGACTTTTTCATCTTTGAACTTATATGGTGATTGGCATCTACACTTTCATAGTATTACCACGACAACCGGCAAAACAGTTTGTCTTTCAATCACCCACGTGGGTATAACCAATGAGGAGATGGCACGTGGGTATCTGCTTCTATAAACCGATGAGGAGATGGGAGAGGCAGGACTTGCAGCGCAATATGCGTCAGAAATAGGAATGACTTCTATTTTAGCCCTTGGCAACGCAGACGCTCGTTGGCGCGAGCGAGCATTGTGGGTGCAGTAATTGAATAACATATATTCCTTAATTTATTTTGCAACGCGAGCGGTGTAGTCAGGGTATTAGCCTTGATGCTAGAACAAGGTCAAACATAGCAGGAACAAACTTGTTCCCATTGATAGGCTATACAGTATATTGTCTATGCTTGTCCTCTCTAACCCCATTCTGTTTGTGAAGGTACAGATCTATATTTATTAAAACAAAAATCAGCTGACTTGTAGATTCTAAATTCCAAACACTTCCTTTTCTGGAAAAAAGAAAGTGAACTCAAGATACAGATAAATCCAGGATAAGCAATGGGAAACATGGCCCTACTGTTAACAGCAGGGCAGTCATAGAAATATAATCTTGTCGTTGTGTTTCTATGCAAGCAGCAGCATCCCAGGGAGGCCCATAATAGGACATCCACTGGACACACTGGACTGTGTGCCGCTCACACATTCACTCCTTTCTATTATTTTAATGCCATTGTTTAATGGCAGAACCATAACAGTCCAGGATAAAACCATTGTTGTTCACAGTACAGGGAGGGAGGCAGCAAGCCAGCAACATCCCCAGAACGAGACGCAAAACCCCAAGGCACTGTAGACCTCACCTTCTAACTTCATTCATTGCATTTTGACCGATGTGCCATGGTGGCAGTAGAACTCCAGAGATAGCCTTCCTATAGAAAACAACCTCAGTCATGCAGTCCTTCCTTCTTTTTAGGCCATTTGCATTTAGCTAGCTGTGAGCCCACTGAGATTCACAGAACAGGGTGGCAGACAGGCAGACAACATCCCCGGAATGATCCACACACTCCCAAGGAGGAGGAACTCTGCATTTAGTCCACTTAAGGTGACTGACAGATTAAGTTCAGCCTGTGGATCTGGTAAATATAGAGCTGATGACCCTGTGAGCTGCTGTAACCCGGACCCATCCGGCACCATACTGGGAATGTCATCATCGTCAAGGTGACCCAGGAGTCATCCGCACCGCCACCGATACCAGGAGTCATCCGCACGGCCATTGTTTCCAAGGAGCAGAAAATGGTCTGTCTGGGCCAATGTCAGTAAACCGTAGAAAGGCCAAGAGAAGTCATGAATGCATCCTAAATGGCATCCATAGGTACCTGGTCAATACTAATACACTATATAGGGAATAGAGTGACATTTGGGACACAGCGTATTTATCTATAAGTGTACATTTGTTGTGTATCCATGACGGGTATAGCACAAGAAGGAAAAACAAATTAAGATAAGCCTACAGTCCGTTCGGAAAGTATTGCCGATTTCAAGTTTTCATAACAATCGGTAATCAGCATTTTTGGATGCCGATTATGACCGGTTACATTGCAATCCACGAGGAGACTGCGTGGCAGGCTGACCACCTGTTACACAAGTGCAGCAAGGAGCCAAGGTAAGTTGCTACCTAGCATTAATCTTGTCTTATAAAAAACAATCAATCTTAACATAATCACTAGTTAACTACACATGGTTGACGATATTACTGGTTTAACTAGCTTGTCCTGCATTGCATATAATCAATGCTGTGCCTGTTCTTTTATCATCGAATCACAGCCTACTTCGCCAAACGGGTGATGATTTAACGAAGCAAATTCGCGTCAGGGTATATGCAGCAGTTTGGACCACCTGGCTCATTTCGAACTGTGTGAAGACCATTTCTTCCTAACAAAGACTGTAATTAATTTGCCAGAATTTTACATAATTATGACGTAACATTGAAGGTTGTGCAATGTAACAGCAAGACTTAGGGTTGCCACCAGTTTGGACCACCTGGCTCATTTCGAACTGTGTGAAGACCATTTCTTCCTAACAAAGATTGTAATTAATTTGCCAGAATTTTACATAATTATGACGTAACATTGAAGGTTGTGCAATGTAACAGCAAGACTTAGGGTTGCCACCCGTTTGATAAAATATGGAACGAAAGAATGAAAGAATAAACGTTTTGTTTTCTAAATAATAGTTTTCAGATTGGACCATATTAATGACCTAAGGCTCGTATTTCTGTGTGTTTGTTATATTATAATTAAGTCTATGATTTGATATTTGATAGAGCAGTCTGACTGAGCGGTGGTAGGCAGCAGCAGGCTCGTAAGCATTCATTCAAACAGCACTTTCCTGTGTTTGCCAGCAGCTCTTCGCAATGCTTGAAATACAGCGCTGTTTATGACTTCAAGCCTATCAACTCCCGAGATTAGGCTGGCAATACTATAGTGTCTATAAGAACATCCAATAGTCAAAGGTATATAAAATACAAATGGTGTAGAGAGAACTGGTCCTATAATTCCTATAATAACTACAACCTAAAACTTCTTAACTGGGAATATTGAAGACTCATGTTAAAAGGAACCACCAGTTTTCATATGTTCTCATGTTCTGAGCAAGGAACTTAAACGTTAGCTTTTTTACATGGCACATATTGCACTTTTACTTTCTTCTCCAACACTGTCTTTTTGCATTATTTAAACCAAATTGAACATGTTTCATTATTTATTTGAGGCTAAATTGATTTGATTGATGTATTATATTAAGTTAAGATAAAAGTCTTCATTCAGTATTGTTGTAATTGTCATTATTACAAATATATATATAAAAATCGTCCGATTAATCGGTATCGACTTTTTTTGGTCCTCCAATAATCGGTATCAACGTTGAAAAATCATAATCGGTCGACCTCTAATTCAGACCCCTTCACTTTTTCAAAATGTTGTTACATGGATTAAATTATGATTTTTCCTCGTCACTCTACACACAATACCCCATAAGGACAAAGAGAAAAAACAGTTTTTTAGACATTTTTGGAAAAATTAAAACAGAAATATCGGATTTACATAAGTATTCAGCCCCTTTGCTATGAGACTTGAAATTGGAGTTTGCCAAAAGGCACCTAAAGGACTTTCAGACCATGAGAAATAAGATTTTCTGGTCTGATGAAACCAAGATTCAACTATATGGCCTGAATGTCTAGCATCACGTCTGGAGGAAACCTGGCAGCATCCCTACAGTGAAGCATGGTGGCGGCAGCATCAAGCTGTGTGGGTGTTTTTCAGCGGCAGGGACTGGGAGACTAGTCAGGATCGAGGGAAAGGTGAACAGAGCAAAGTACAGAGAGATCCTTGATGAAAACCTGCTCCAGAACGCTCAGGACCTCAGACTGGGGCGAAGGGTCGTTATCCTGTTGCACATAGCCAAGACAACGCAGGAGGGGTTTCGGGACAAGTCTCTGAATATCCTTGAGTGGCCCAGCCAGAGCCTGGACTTGAACCCCATCGAACATATCTGGAGAGACCTGAAAATAGTTGTGTTGCAACGCTCCCCATCCAACCTGACAGAGCTTGAGAGCATCTGCAGAGAAGAATGGGAGAAACACCCCAAATACAGGTGTGCCAAGCTTGTAGCGTCATACCCAAGAAAACTCGAGACTGTAATTGCTGCCAAAGGTTCTTCAACACAGTACTGACGTAAGGGTTTGAATACTTATGTGAATATGATATTTTTGTTTTAAATTTTTAATTAATTGGCAAACATTTTTTTTTTAACTGTTTTTGCTTTGTCATTATGGGGGATTGTGTGTAGATTGAGGGGGGAAAAACAATTTAATCAATTTTAGAATCAGGTTGTAACCTAACAAAACGTGGAAAACGTCAAGGGGTCTGGACAACTTTCCGAAGGCACTCTATACCAGTATCCATGTGCAGTGGTGCTTTGTGTGATACTTCATATTCCAATTGGTTGAAGTTAGAAAGAAACTTTGAGAATTAAAACTTAGTTACTTACCTGCCAGAACCCTATTACTTTGCTACTTGAGGTAGGCAAAGTGTTTAAGTTTGTATGTAGGCCTAATACTTACAGTAGGGTCTGCCCAAGGTGAATTAAATAAATGAACTAACCTCAATTGGCAACCATGTTAATTTGATTATTTTTGTTTGATTGTTATCTGGGTGAAAGTGAAATGTAAGGTCCTCAACATCCAAATAGGGCATAAATTAACCAAACAGAGCTCTGGTCCTATACAGTATCCAATATAATGTATGTTGTCTAAGTATGTGTGCTTTATGGCCTCATTAGTACGTCAGAGCTCAGAGGTTTATACCCCAGAAGTTACATTTGGAACAGATCTAAATAACCTACCAGGGACTGCGTTTGAAAATTAGCCGGCTGGCTAAAACCGGCACTTTTACTGAAACGTTGATTAATGTGCACTGTCCCTGTAAAAATAAAATAAACTCAATAAACTTAAACTCCGGAACCCTACTTGTAACGGATTAGGTTTGTTAAATGCGCTAATCGGAGAGTTTGGATTTAATGTCTCGCTTAAATGTAACATGTCATTGTAGGTAATCAAATCAAATCAACGTTTATTTGTCACGTGCGCCGAATACAACAGGTGTAGACCTTACTGTGAAATGCTTACTTATAGGCTCTAACCAATAGTGCAAAAAAGGTATTTGGTAAACAATAGGTAAATAAAGAAATAAAAACAACAGTAAAAAGACTTTAAAATAACAGTAGCGAGGCTATAAAAGTAGCGAGGCTACATACAGACACCGGTTAGTCAGGCTGATTGAGGTAGTATGTACAAGCAGACATGATTAAAGTGACTATGCATATATGATGAACAGAGAGTAGCAGTAGCGTAGAAGAGGGGTTGGCGGGTGGTCAGTGGCGGGACACAATGCAGATAGCCCGGTTAGCCAATTTGCGGGAGCACTGGTTGGTCGGGCCAATTGAGGTAGTATGTACATGAATGTATAGTTAAAGTGACTATGCATATATGATAAACAGAGAGTAGCAGCAGTGTAAAAGAGGGGTTGGGAGGGGCACACAATGCAAATAGTCCGGGTAGCCATTCGATTACCTGTTCAGGAGTCTTATGGCTTGAGGGTAAAAACTGGTATAGGTTAGTCGAGGTAATTTGTAAAGTGACTATGCATAGATAATAAACAGCGAATGCAGCAGTGTAAAAACAAAGGGGGGGGGGTGTTCATGTAAATAGTCCGGGTGGCCATTTGATACATTTTTCCGCAGTCTTATGGCTTGGGGGTAGAAGCTGTTAAGGAGCCTTTTTGTCCTACACTTGGCACTCCGGTACCGCTTGCCATGCGGTAGTAGAGAGAACAGTCTATGACTGGGGTGGCTGGGGTCTTTGACAATTTTTAGGGCCTTCCTCTGACACCGCCTGGTGTAGAGGTCCTGGATGGCAGGCAGCTTAGCCCCAGTGATGTACTGGGCCATACGCACTACCCTCTGTAGTGCCTTGCGGTCGGAGGCCGAGCAATTGCCGTACCAGGCAGTGATGCAACCAGTCAGGATGCTCTCGATGTTGCAGCTATAGAACCTTTTTAGGATCTCAGGACCCATGCCAAATCTTTTTAGTTTCCTGAGGGGGAATAGGCTTTGTCGTGCCCTCTTCAAGACTGTCTTGTTGTGTCTGGACCATTCTAGTTTGTTGGTGATGTGGACACCAAGGAACTTGAAGCTCTCAACCTGCTCCACTACAGCCCCGTCGATGAGAATGGGGGCGTGCTCAGTCCTCCTTTTCCTGTAGTCCACAATCATCTCCTTAGTCTTTGTTACGTTGAGGGATAGGTTGTTATTCTGGCACCACCCGGCCAGGTCTCTGACCTCCTCCCTATAGGCTGTCTCGTCGTTATCGGTGATCAGGCCTACCACTTGTGTCGTCTGCAAACTTAATGATGGTGTTGGAGGCCTGCCTGGCCATGCAGTCGTGGGTGAACAGGGAGTACAAGAGGGGACTGAGCACGCACCCCTGGGGGGCTCCAGTGTTGAGGATCAGCGTGGCAGATGTGTTGCTACCTACCCTCACCACCTGGGGGCAGCCCGTCAGGAAGTCCAGGATCCAGTTACAGAGGGAGGTGTGTAGTCCCAGGATCCTTAGCTTAGTGATGAGCTTTGAGGGTACTATGGTGTTGAACGCTGAGCTGTAGTCAATGAATAGCATTCTCACATAAGTGTTCCTTTTGTCCAGGTGGGAAAGGGCAGTGTGGAGTGCAATAGAGATTACATCATCTGTGGATCTGTTTGGGAGGTATTCAAATTGGAGTGGGTTTCAAAGCCTTTCAAAGCACTTCATGGCTACGGACGTGAGTGCTACGGGTCTGTAGTCATTTAGGCAGGTTGCCTTTGTGTTCTAGGGCACAGGAACTATGGTGGTCTGCTTGAAACATGTTGGTATTACAGACTCAATCAGGGACATGTTGAAAATGTCAGTGAAGACACCTGCCAGTTGGTCAGCACATGCCCGGAGCACACGTCCTGGTAATCTGTCTGGCCCCGCAGCCTTGTGAATGTTGACCTGTTTACGGAGAGTGTGATCCCACAGTCATCCGGAACAGCTGATGCTCTCATGCATGCAAGTGTTGCTTGCCTCGAAGCAAGCATAGAAGTGATATAGCTCGTCTGGTAGGCTCGTGTCACTGGGCAGCTCGCGGCTGTGCTTCCCTTTGTAGTCTGTAATAGTTTGCAAGCCTTGCCACATAAGACGAGCGTCGGAGCCGGTGTAGTAGGATTCAATCTTAGCCCTGTATTGACGCTTTGCCTGTTTGATGGTTCATCGCAGGGCATAGCAGGATTTCTTGTAAGCTTCCGGGTTAGAGTCCCGCACCTTGAAAGCGGCAGCTCTACCCTTTAGCTCAGTGCGAATGTTGCCTGTAATCCATGGCTGATGGTTGGGGTATGTACGTACAGTCACTGTGGGGATGACGTCCTCAATGCACTTATTGATAAAGCCCTTGACTGATGTGGTGTACTCCTCAATGCCATCGGAAGAATCCCGGAACATGTTCCAGTCTGTGATATCAAAACAGTCCTGTAGTTTGGCATCTGCTTCATCTGACCACTTTTTTATAGACCGAGTCCCTGGTGCTTCCTGCTTTCATTTTTGCTTGTAAGCAGGAATCAGGAGGATAGAGTTGTGGTCGGATTTACCAAATAGAGGGCGAGGGAGAGCTTTGTACGCATCTCTGTGTGTGGAGTACTGGTTGCACATTTAACATGTTGATAGAAATTTGGTAGAACTGATTTAAGTTTCCCTGTATTAAAGTCTCTGGCCACTAGGAGCGCCGCCTCTGGGTGAGTGGTTTCCTGTTTGCTTATTTCCTTATACAGCTGACTGAATGCGGTCTTAGTGCCAGCATCTGTCTGTGGTGGTAAATAAACAGCCACGAAAAGTATAGCTGAAAACTCTCTAGGCAAGTAGTGTGGCCTGCAATTTATCACAATATACTCTACTTCAGGCGAGCAAAATCTAGAGACTTCCTTAGATTTCGTGCACCAGCTGTTGTTTACAAATATGCACAGACCGGCCCCCCCTCGTCTTACCGGAGTGTGCTGTTCCATCTTGCCGGTGCAGTGTATATCCCGCTAGCTGAATATCCATGTCGTCATTCAGCCACGATTCCGTGAAACATAGGATATTACAGTTTTTGATGTCCCGTTGGTAGGATATTCGTGATCGTACCTCGTCTAATTTATTATCCAATGATTGCACGTTGGCGAGTAATATTGACGGTAACGGCAGCTTTCCCACTCGCCTTCTGCGGGCCCTCACGGCTCTGTGTCCTCTGTATCTGTGTCTCTTCCTCTTGCAAATAACGGGGATGTCGGCCCTGTGGGGTGTTTGGAGAATGTCTTGTGCGCCCTCCTTGTTGTAGAAAAAAATCTTTGTCTAATCCGAGGTGAGTGATCGCTGTCTTGATATCCAGAAGCTCTTTTTTGCCGTAAGATACGGTTGCAGAAACATTATGTACAAAATAAGTTACAAATAACGTGAAAAAACACAAACTGCTGACATTTCTTCCGGCGCCATGTCAAATACTGCAACAGTAAATGCTCCCTAGTTAAATGTTATGTCTATGGGCCTATGTCATGTTGGCAATGTCACCAGACCTACACAAAACCAATCACTGAAATTGAGGAATGAGATCTTTTTTTATTTAACCAGGCAAGTCCGTTAAGAGCAAATTCTTATTTACAATGACAGCCTACCCTGGCCAAACCCGGACGACGCTAGGCCAATTGTGCGCCGCTCTATGGGACTCCAAATCACGGCCGGATGTGATATATATAGAATAGGTACTAATACTTCTTAGAAATTCCCCTCCTACTCCTGTACCACAGAGGGCGTGCATCCCGCATCTGACAAACAAAATGGGGAGGGGGGGGGGGGGCGGCGAGGCGCTTTGTCCTCCCATTGGTTCTCATTCATAATGAGGCGTGTTTAACGATAGTAGGCGTTCCACAAAACTAGAAACCAAGCAAATTGTTGTTCATTCATTACGGACTGTGCTTGACTGAAACAGGCTCGTCTTATTTGGCCGAGTGCTTCCTATTTTTTCTTTCTGTTTTGAAGCTGTTGCGTGCATAAGTACATTTGTTGAGTAAATAACCTACTCGAACGCATAGATATTTTCCTAAAGTTGTTTGACTGCAAGACTCGCGGGTTTTCCTCCGAACGCATCCTCTCCACTCAAATAATGGATTTGGTCTGGAGCCTGTGCTTCGTTGGGAGTCTCGGCGCTTGGTTTGCTTCTGCAGAAAGGCACAGCATATATTGGAATAGCACAAACAGCAAGTAAGTTAAACTATTCGTGATCGCTTTTGTTTTTTTGTCATTCTATTTCATTACTGTTCATTTGTAAAGGTTTGCAAATCAGATTCGTAAGTGCAACAAAGTAATACAATGTATCAGAAGCTGTGATTGTGACTTGCATAATTTGCTGATTAGGATTGTCGGCAAACTAGTCAATGCTCAATAATGCTACAGTACCTCTTTATATCTGTGCATAGCAATGACTATGCAATAGCCTATACCTTTTAATTACCACATGAATGTGACTGTTAGGGTATTCAAATAGATTATGTTGTTGTAGCCTACTGCCTTAATTGGTTTACATTCTGAGTCGACTGAATATGCAGCTGGCCACTGTTGTTGTCATGATAATGCAAGGTAGTTACAGTATCTTCTTGTTCACTGGCTTCACCACTGCCTGAGGGGAAACTTTTTTATATTTTTTATCTGTAATTCCTTGTATAACCTGGTCAATTTATCTGTGTCACAATCTGTCTGTCTACCCTTTCGGTGAGTTGGTAGTTACACATTGTTATACCATAAATCTGATTTATTGATAGGCTACCATCTAAATTACCCCACTTTCAAGGACATATGGAATGGGAGGTGCATTATTATTAGCACCATCTTTAGCAACTATGAGTTTTTAAGCTTGTGTAATAACTATTTAATAATAATAAAATGTCCTATTTAAAGACCCAACCACACAACAGTAAATGTAATTCCACATTCCATTTGTATCAACAGATATATATATTTTTAAAATGGGTATGCCTATCTTTACCCGAGGCTTTATAACAGTCACCCAGAGACGTGACCGTGGTAGTAAATATCGGTTGCAAACCCATCCCAACTGATGGCGTTGATATCTCCATCTTACATTTTCATTACGCGTGTCTGTCTGTCCACTAAATCACTGGATATATATGATGGGCTGACGGGACAGGACAGGGAGACATATGAGGGTTCATATTTCAGATGGAAAGATGAGGAATAATGGTGTATGACGGAGACAGAGGATGTAACTTGAAGCCTGCCTAGTAGGTCATATTGTGGGAGTGCGATGGATAGCTTGGGAAGGAGAAATTGGAGCCCAAATTTTGGGGGTTTGGAGCCCACTCTGAATAAGTGGAGGTCAATTAGAGTTATGGGGGTTGGGTTGGGGTGAAAAGTTGGGAGGGTGAGATTAAAACACACACACTCACTCATACACTAACACACTCTGGCACAAACTCACTCAATCACACACAAACAAACAAGACAAACGGCCAATCAATCACAGCAAGGCATACACTCTCACTTGAATGCAAACACATTTTTTTAACCTTTATTTAACATGTCCTGTCTTGTAGACACACACATACATTTATATTCAAATTCACACAGTACTAAACTCAGTTAAGTTTCTTGTTGTGATCATAGAGATTTCCCATAAAGCCATGACACTGCAGTCATTGTTCTCAGAAACACATCCATGTCATAATCTCAGAGAATGAAGTTTACAGAGTCCCAGATGTAAGCATGCTACGATGCAGTGACAACAATGATCATCATTTCTGCAAATAAACGCATAATCCCCACGCTTGCTATTTTTACTGGATATTTGCACTAAATCTCTCCCTCTGGCTGCACTTAATCCCACACTCACAGAAATAAAGGAGAGTTCGGAAGAGAAATGGGTTTTTTTCTCCATTTATTCTCCTCTTCTTTTCTTGGTTTTCTCTAAATCTGTTTTTCCCCCTCAAACCCATTGCTTGATAAGCCTACTGTTGTTGATTTGTTCATGGCTCTCTCTATCAGTCCTTTTTGGGTCGACGCCCTCGCCCTCTCCCCCAGTTTGTGTGGCAGATCCAATCAATGGTCTTGATTATAAAGCTATAGCTAATCTACTTGACAACAGACGAATCATTTTGATCAGTTAGGTGGTAACGATTTACCCTGTCCGCTTCCCTACGGAATCAACAGTGTGTGTGTGTCAGTTACAGATGCCCTACTATGCATTGGTGTGTACTATGTTTGTGCCTTGGGGCATGTTGACTGCAAGGTTGACGCTGCCTGTGAGCGAGCTACCGCTGTGTTTCAGTCCAACAGAGATCTGTTTCTGGCTGGGTTGTGATGTGTGTGCGCCCAGGGCTCTGAAGTGCGACCAATTTCGTTGCATGCAACAAAATATTTTGCTGTGCGACCAGGAGTTTTATTTTAGGAGCACCGCGTGACTATTAAAAAAAGATCTCCCAGATATCAATCGTTGTAATGATAAGGTTTCCCTGTATCGTTGATTCCGAGTGCCCTAGAGAAACAAGCGAGTGCAGATTTGTTATGGTCATGGTTGTACCATTACTACAACGAAAAAGGCTTGCTTTTAGACCAACCAGGTCAAAAGATCTGACCCATATTACCAGCGCAACATTTTTATCTTCCTATACCGGAACGTTGTGGGTAGTTCTAAAACTGATTGTGCGTCGTTAAACATTAGTTCACACTTTTTCAGCCATGTTACCTCATTGGCTGGCTAGCTAACAACCTGGTAACTTTACCACTATATCTAAACATTTGGGGCCACAGAAAGAAAGGAAAAGTGATAGCTTCTTCAGAAAATCAATGAGCATAGCGATGCATGAATGACAGTCATCACAAACCTGACTTTTTTTTAAAGAGACAGTGTACACTTTTAAATGTAATGCATCTAAATAAGAAATGTGTGCTTTTACACAATGTAGTATCCTAATATTCCACAACTTTCATATCAACATTTTAGCTTTTATAATAAACTAATGTATTTACAGTGTTACATATTCGTTTCTAGGGTGCAACGTAGGCCCAATATAGGCTGTATATCAATCAATTTAAAAAAAATATTATTTAAAATAAAAATAATAATATTTTTTAAATCTGGTTCTCTGAACTTTTTCAAATTGGGAGCACGAGTGCTACCAATGACATTCTTTAATTTAGAGCTGTGTGTGCCTACATGTGTCAATCTGCAAGCTTGCATCATAGGTTAAGAAAGGCTGTATCATTCACACTGGTTCCCAGAAGTTGCTCTATCAATAAGCTTTGCTCGGTCTGTGTGTGTCCGTAGGTACGTGTCTGTGTGAAAGGTGTGTCCCATGGGGGAGGCAGTGTGTTAAAGCACCAGCTCCTAAATCACTGACTTGCTCGCTCACACACACATTAACCCAGACTTCCACCCTCACACACTGCTGGGCAACGGGCACACTGCACTGCATTGCTGTGATTTGATGTTAACATTCATTACCCAAAAGTAAAGTAATACAGTAGCCTACTCATTCAGCTTGCTCCTTCTCTCTCTTTTACCCATTATTTTTTCTGACAGAGCATGAGTAAATCTCCCTCCACCCTGTACCTGTTTCTTCCTCTCTCCACCGCCTCCTCTCTCGTTTTGGCTCGGTTCCTTGTTTCAAGCTGGTCGTGGCAGAAAGTTCCACATGTTCAATGTTAACGCTTTCCTTACTCTGTACTTACTTTGAATTTTTTCCAGTTTTATTTTTAAAAAAATCAAATTTAATGGCTTTTTTCTTATCACATAATTCCGACAATCTCTTTTTCTCGCTGCACATTTATCTTTTGGGGGGGTTTAATCTTCTTCGCTAATGTTGAGCTTTTTTTTTAAACCTAAATGAGCTTTGCGATATTTTCACTTAACAGGCTTATCGCTCTATAGTGTATTTCATCAAAATAATTGACCTTTACGGTGCATTTGCCTCGAATTAGTGATTTTTATGGTAAGTTTCACCCATATAAGTGGTTTTTGCAAGTATTATTCAGCCAATTTGGAGGTTTTTGTAGTGCTCCCTATACAAATTGGGGGTATTCTCTTCACAGAGTGCCACAGAACAGAATAGTAACTGGTGTGACTGATTGGGGGTCAGAGTGCACACGGTGATGAAGTGCCATTGCCTCAATCAGTCTGTCAGTCATTCTGTCACTGCGGTGGCCTTTGAATGCTGTCTGCCGCTCAGGCCTCCCCTCTTCACACGGTTTTGGAACTGCCTCGGAGAGATTCATTCTTCCTCCTGTCTCTGGTTCTCACTCTGCTCCCTCTACACCTTTTATCTCATCTTTACATGCTGCCCCTTTTCAGTCCATTATTTCTTCACCTCCTAGTCTCCCTTTCTGAAGGGGGGAAGGAGGAAAGAATGGTATGAGGTGTGGATTTTTTTAAATCGTTTTTGGCACCCATAGCCATTCGTCACTAGGCACTTTGCCCTCTTTTTCTCTTTCTCCCGGCTTTAACTTTCCCTCAAGCAAACCCCTCCCCACCTCTCCTTCAAGCCACCATGGGTTTTTCAATGAACTCAAGCAATTTCGACCCCTCTTTCAGTTGTTGGCTCACTCTGTATGCTTTTCTCTTCTTGTGTTTTTTTCCACGAGGCAGTGGAAGTGGTCGAACCAGTCTGAGAACTCTGCTCTGCCACTCTGGAAGGAGTAAAATTGAGAATAACAAAGGTGTGTGTGTAGAGAGAGAGAGGGTTGGATAGCCACGTCTTCTGGTATAAGTAGGTGGTGTGTGAGATGGGATTTCTACATTTGTATCTCCCTCATCTCCTATTTTCTGCAAAACAGGGCAGTTTTTCCTCTTCTCGCTAATCTCATATTATTCCCTTCTTTTTCAACCGCTTTCTAGTAATTTCTGTGAATGACTCTTCCACCCCCACTCATTCTCTGTTTCTCTACCTCCCCCAAATCCCATAAACTGCTCCCTAATCTCTGTCTAGTGAATTGGAATCGGAGAAAACACGCTGAGATTGCGGACTCATTAATCTGAATTAAGCCTCAATTGTATTTTTTTTGTTGGTATTTTATTAGATTCTCCATTATCTATTGCAAAAGCAGCAGTTACTCTTCCTGGGGTCCACACAAAACATGAAACATGACATAATACAGAACATTAATAGACAACCGCTCAAGACATACTTTACTTTTTTACAATAGGCAATACACACCAACTATATATAGTTGAAGTCGGAAGTTTACATACATTTAGGTTGGAGTCATTAAAACTCGTTTTTCAACCACTCCACAAATTTCTTGTTAACAAACTATAGTTTTGGCAAGTGGGTTAGGACATCTACTTTGTGCATGACACAAGTAATTTTCCCAGCAATTGTTTACAGACAGATTATTTCACTTTTAATTCACTGTATCACAATTCTAGTGGGTCAGAAGTTTACATACACAAAGTTGACTGTGCCTTTAAACAGCTTGGAAAATTCCAGAACATTATGTCATGGCTTTAGAAGCTTCTGATAGGCTAATTGACATCATTTGAGTCAATTGGAGGAGTACCTGTGGATGTATTTCAAGGCCTGCCTTCAAACTCAGTGCCTCTTTGCTTGACCTCCACAAGTCTGGTTCATCCTTGGGAGCAATATCCAAACACCTGAAGGTACCACGTTCATCTGTACAAACAATAGTACGCAAGTATAAACACCATGGGACCACACCGCCGTCACACCGCTCAGGAAGGAGACGCGTTTTGTCTCCTAGAGATGAACGTACTTTGGTGCGAAAGAGCAAATAAATCCCAGAACAACAGCAAATGCCCTTGTGAAGATGCTGGAGGAAACGGGTACAAAAGTATCTACAGTGGGGAGAACAAGTATTTGATACACTGCCGATTTTGCAGGTTTTCCTACTTACAAAGCACGTAGAGGTCTGTCATTTTTATCATAGGTACACTTCTACTGTGAGAGTCGGAATCTAAAACAAAAATCCAGAAAATCACATTGTATGATTTTTAAGTAATTAATTTGCATTTTATTGCATGACATAAGTATTTGATACATCAGAAAAGCAGAACTTAATATTTGGTACAGAAACCTTTGTTTGCAATTACAGAGATCATACGTTTCCTGTAGTTCTTGACCAGGTTTGCACACACTGCAGCAGGGATTTTGGCCCACTCCTCCATACAGACCTTCTCCAGATCTTTCAGGTTTCGGGGCTGTCGCTGGGCAATACGGACTTTCAGCTCCCTCCAAAGATTTTCTATTGGGTTCAGGTCTGGAGACTGGCTAGGCCACTCCAGGACCTTGAGATGCTTCTTACGGAGGCACTCCTTAGTTGCCCTGGCTGTCTGTTTCGAGTCGTTGTCATGCTGGAAGACCCAGCCACGACCCATCTTCAATGCTCTTACTGAGGGAAGGAGGTTGTTGGCCAAGATCTCGCGATACATGGCCCCATCCATCCTCCCCTCAATACGGTAGAGTCGTCCTGTCCCCTTTGCAGAAAAGCATCCCCAAAGAATGATGTTTCCACCTCCATGCTTCACGGTTGGGATGGTGTTCTTGGGGTTGTACTCATCCTTCTTCTTCCTCCAAACACGGCGAGTGGAGTTTAGACCAAAAAGCTCTATTTTTGTCTCATCAGACCACATGACCTTCTCCCATTCCTCCTCTGGATCATCCAGATGGTCATTGGCAAACTTCAGACGGGCCTGGACATGCGCTGGCTTGAGCAGGGGGACCTTGCGTGCGCTGCAGGATTTTAATCCATGACGGCGTAGTGTGTTACTAATGGTTTTCTTTGAGACTGTGGTCCCAGCTCTCTTCCGGTCATTGACCAGGTCCTGCCGTGTAGTTCTGGGCTGATCCCTCACCTTCCTCATGATCATTGATGCCCCACGAGGTGAGATCTTGCATGGAGCCCCAGACCGAGGGTGATTGACCGTCATCTTGAACTTCTTCCATTTTCTAATAATTGCACCAACAGTTGTTGCCTTCTCACCAAGCTGCTTGCCTATTGTCCTGTAGCCCATCCCAGCCTTGTGTAGGTCTACAATTTTATCCCTGATGTCCTTACACAGCTCTCTGGTCTTGGCCATTGTGGAGAGGTTGGAGTCTGTTTGATTGAGTGTGTGGACAGGTGTCTTTTATACAGGTAATGAGTTCAAACAGTTGCAGTTAATACAGGTAATGAGTGGAGAACAGGAGGGCTTCTTAAAGAAAAACTAACAGGTCTGTGAGAGCCGGAATTCTTACTGGTTGGTAGGTGATCAAATACTTATGTCATGCAATAAAATGCAAATTAATTACTTAAAAATCATACAATGTGATTTTCTGGATTTTTGTTTTAGATTCCGTCTCTCACAGTTAAAGTGTACCTATGATAAAAATTACAGACCTCTACATGCTTTGTAAGTAGGAAAACCTGCAAAATCGGCAGTGTATCAAATACTTGTTCTCCCCACTGTATATCCACAGTAAAACGAGTCCTATATTGACATAACCTGAAAGGCCGCTCAGCAAGGAAGAAGCCACTGCTCCAAAACTGCAATTAAAAAGACATACTAAGGTTTGCAACTGCACATGGTGACAAAGATCATACTTTTTGGAGGAATGTCCTCTGGTTTGATGAAACAGAAATAGAACTGTTTGGCCATAATGACCATTGTTATGTTTGGAGGAAAAAGGGGGAGGCTTGCAAGCCGAAGAACACCATCCCAACCGTGAAGTACAGGGGTGGCAGCATCATGTTGTGGGGGTGCTTTGCTGCAGGAGAGACTGGTGCACTTCACAAAATAGATGGCATCATGAGGCAAGAAAATTATGTGGATATATTGAAGCAACATCTCAAGACATCAGTCAGGAAGTTAAAGCTTGGTCGCAAATGGGTCTTCCAAATGGACAATGACCCCAAGCATACTTCCAAAGTTGTGGCAAAATGGCTTAAGGACAACAAAGTCAAGGTATTGGAGTGGCCATCACAAAGCCCTGACCTCAATCCTATAGAAAATGTGTGGGCAGAACTGAAAAAGTGTGTGCGAGCAAGGAGGCCTACAAACCTGCCTCAGTTACACCAGCTCTATCAGGAGGAATGGGCCAAAATTCACCCATCTTATTATGGGAAGCTTGTGGAAGGCTACCCTAAACGTTTGACCCAAGTTTAACAATTTTAAAGGCAATGCTACCAAATACTAATTGAGTGTATGTAAACTTCTGACCTGACTGGGAATGTGATGAAAGAAATAAAAGCTGAAATAAATCATTCTCTCCACTATTATTCTGACATTTCACATTCTTAAAATAAAGTGGTGATCCTAACTGACCTAAGACAGGGATTTTTTACTAGGATTAAATGTCAGGAATTGTGAAAAACTGTTTTAAATGTATTTGGCTAAGGTGTATGTAAACCTCCGACTTCAACTGTAGGTCATTGATCATTGGCGTGTGAGAAGGGATGACGGGGTGTGTCGCAGGGTTGGGCGGTATCCAGATGTTGATACCGTCATACTGTTTCTGTGGGGCGCTATTTTTTAAATTTATTATACAAAATAAACTCAATGCAATTTAGGCAACAAAGGCTCTTAATCCAGGAGGGGATTTAATGTCTCTGCTGTAACCAAGTAGCTTGATCTTGACATCTAGCCACTTGCATAGCTGGAGTGGAGCCCTGAGCTGAATATAATTTATTTGACACATCTTAGATTTCTTATAGTTATAAGCAGTGGCGACGCACACACCACCACAGCCCCCACAAGACATACACTACATAACCAAAAGTATGTGGACACCTGCTCGTCGAACATCTCATTCCAAATTCATGGGCATTAATGTGGAGGTGGTCATCCCCTTTTCTGCTATAACGGCCTCCACTCTTCTGGTAAGGCTTTCCACTAGACATTCCTGCAGGAACTTTCTTCCATTCAGCCACGAGCATTAGTGAGGTCGGGCACTGATGTTGGGCGATTAGCCTAGCTCACAATCAGCGTTCCAATTCATCCCAAAGGTGTTTGATGGGGTTGAGGTCAGGGCTCTGTGCAGGCCAGCCAAGTTCTTCCTCACCGATCTTGATCAACCATTTCTGTATGGACCTCGCTTTGTGCACGGGGGCATTGTCATGTTGAAACAGGAAAGGACCTTCACCAAACTGTTGCCACAAAGTTGGAAGCACAGGATTGTCTACAATGTCATTGTATGCTGTAGCGTTAAGATTTCCCTTCACTGAAACTAAGGGGCCATACCCGAACCATGAAAAAAAAGCCCCGGACCATTGTGCCTCCTCCACCAAACTTTACAGTTGGCACTATGCTTTCGGGCAGGTAGCGTTCTCCTGGCATCCGCCAAACCCTGTCGAACTGCCAGATGGCGCATGGGGATCTTAGGCTTGTGTGTGGCCACGGAAACCCATTTTATGAAGCTCCCGACAAACAGTTCTTGTGTTGGTGTTGCTTCTGGAGGCAGTTTGGAACTCGGTAGTGAGTAATGCAACCGAGGACAGATGATTTTTATGCGCTTCAGCAATCGGCAGTCTCATTCTGTGAGCTTGTGCTCCTAGACGTTTCCACTTCCCAATAACAGCACTTACAGTTGACCGTGGCAGCTCTAGCAGGGCAGAAATTTTACAAACAGACTTGTTGGAAAGTTGGCATCCTATGACGGTGCCACGTTGAAAGTCAGTGAGCTCCTCAGTAAGGCCATTCTACTGCCAATGTTTAGCTGTGGAGATTGCATGGGTGTGTGCTCGTTTTTTATACACCTGTCAGCAACGGGTGAGACTGAAATAACTGAATCCACTAATTTGATGGGGTTTCCACATACTTTTGTGTGCGTGCGTGTATATATATATTACATACACACACACACACACACACACACACACACACACACACACACACACACACACACACACACACACACACACACACACACACACACACACACACACACACAGGACCAGTCAAAAGTTTGGATGCCTACTCATTACAGGGTTTTTCTTTATTTTTACTATTTTCTACATTGTAGAATAATAGTGAAGACATCAAAACTATGAAATGACGTATATGTAATCATGTAGTAACCAAAAACTGTTAAACAAATCAAAATAGATTTGAGATTCTTCAAAGTAGCCACCCTTTGCCTTGATGACAGCTTTGCACACTCTTGGCATTAGCTCAACCAGCTTCATGAGGTAGTCAACTGGAATACATTTCAATTAACAGGTGTACCTTGTTAAAAGTTCATTTGTGGAATTTCTTCCCTCAATGCGTTTGAGCCAATCAGTTGTGTTGTGACAAGGTAGGGGTGGTATACAGGAGATAGCCCTATTTGGTAAAAGACCAAGTCCATATTATGTCAAGAACAGTTCGAATAAGCAAAGAGAAATGACAGTCCATCATTACTTTAAGACATGAAGGTCAGTCAATATGGAAAATTTCAAGAACTTGTTTCAAGTGCAGTCGCAAAAACCATGAGCGCTATTATGAAACTGGCTCTCATGAGGACCGCCACAGGAAAGGAAACCCCGAGAAACCCCTCTAATAAGTTTATTAGAGTTACTACCAGCCTCAGAAATTGCAGCCCAAATAAATGCTTCACAGAGTTCAAGTAACAGACACATCTCAACATCAACTGTTCAGAGGAGACTGCATGAATCAGGCCTTCATGATCGAATTGCTGCAAAGAAACCACTACTAAAATACACCAATAAGAAGAAGAGACTTGCTTGGGCCAATGGACATTAGACTGGTGGAAATCTGTCATTTTGGTCTGATGAGTCCAAATTTGAGATTTTTGGTTCCAACTGCCGTGTCTTTGTGAGAAGCAGAGTAGGTGAACGGATGATCTCTGCATGTGTGGTTTCCACCGTGAAGCATGGAGGAGGTGGTGTGGGGGTGCTTTGCTGGTGACACTGTCAGTGATTTATTTAGAATTCAAGGCACACTTAACCAGCATGGCTACCACAGCATTCTGCAGCGATACACCATCCCATCTGGTTTGGGCTTAGTCCCACTATCATTTGTTTTTCAACAGGACAATGACCCAACACACCTCCAGGCTGTGTAAGGGCTATTTGACCAAGGAGGAGAGAGTGATTGAGTGCTGCATCAGATGACCTGGCCTCCACAATCACCCGACCTCAAACCAATTGAGATGGTTTGGGATGAGTTGGACCGCAGAGTGAAGGATATCAGCCAACAAGTGCTCAGCATATGTGGGAACACTTTCAAGACTGTTGGAAAAGCAATCCAGCTGATGCTGGTTGAGAGAACACCAAGAGTGTGCAAAGCTGTCATCAAGGCAAAGGGTGGCTACTTTGAAGAATCTAAAATATATTTGAATTTGTTTAACACTTTTTTGGTTACTACATGATTCCATATGTGTTATTTCATAGGTTTGATGTCTTCACTATTATTCTACAATATAAAGAACCCTTGAATGAGTCGGTGTGTCCAAACTTTTGACTGGTACTGTATACATACAAACAAATTACGGTATTGAAAATCATACCATTAGTATTTTGAAATACTACTGTATAAACAGTATATCACCCAAGCGACAGTATTATAGTTGGCAATCATCAGTTAAGCAGACTAACTACCTTGACGACCATAATGACAAAGCCAACTTCCTGTCTGTCTGGGTGGGAGAAGGAAGGTTGCTAAGTTTTATTGAGTAAAGTAAGATAGTGATTCAGGCCAAAGGTTTTCAGAGGCAGTGTTACAAGAGCGTGTATGTGCGTGTTTCCCTACGAATGTGAGCTTCCTGGCCTAGTCTTTTCCCGGGAAACGGCATATCCTGCCGACACAATAAACAATACCGTTCTCACACACTGGCACACGCAATCACCAAACCCTCTACTTATTACTTAAGGGGGTCGATGAAATGATCCTGAGAACATTTTATCAAAATTAACACAACGCGTTTCCGGCCAGTGAGAGTAATTGGATGAATAGTGATTGGTTGTTTGATAATGTGTGTGTGTGTGTGTGTGTTCCACTGTCTCTCTCCTCAAGATTTTCCTTCTGATCATTTTCACCTCAATCAACCCCATGGGTGTTTTTCTGCCCCCGTCTCTGCCTCTTCCTTATCTATGTGCCAGACTTCCTCTTCCTCCACCTCCTCCTCAATGTTTTACAACCTCTCAACCCCAAATACTGTGTATGAAAGACTTTCCTGGTAAACAGGCGTAGGAATATGATAAACATGGAATTGTGTGTGTGTCCAGACTTGTCCAACTACATAGTCTTTGCACGTATCCATGCATTTGTAATGAAGGTGTGTATGAGAATGTGTGTGTGTATGGGGTCGATTATTGTGTCTGAAAATGAGCCATTATGTGTGTTGTTCTGTAAATAAGGGTCGTTTTGATGTGTTTGTCCTGTTGTTGAAATGGCTGGACTCTGGTTATTAACTTGTTCCCACAGCGATTGCATGCATATTGTCCATCTACAGCAGTGGTACTCATTGCGCGGCCCGCAGGCCAAAGCCCTTTAATTTGCCGCCTGCGGTGATTAATTGATTGATTTTCCATTCATAGTACATAACAATGATGATACAATTTCAATTCAATGTGTCTAATGCAGGCCCAAATCACTTGATTATATATATATATACACACACACACACACACACACACACACACACACACACACACACACAGTTGAAGTCGGAAGTTTACATACACTAATGTTGGAGTCATTAAAACTCGTTTTTCAACCACTCCACAAATTTCTTGTTAACAAACTATAGTTTTTGCAAGTCGGTTAGGACATCTACTTTGTGCATAACACAAGTAATTTTTCCAGTAATTCTTTACAGACAGATTACTTCACTGTCTCACAATTTTAGCAGGTCAGACGTTTACATACACTAAGTTGACTGTGCCTTTTTAAATAGCTTGGGAAATTCCAGAAAAAGATGTCATGGCTTTAGAAGCTTCTGATAGGCTAATTGACATCATTTGAGTCAATTGGAGATGTGGATGTATTTCAAGGCCTACCTTCAAACTCAGTGCCTCTCTGCTTGACATCATGGGAAAATCAAAAATACTTACAGAATGTGATGCAGCAAGTCGTGCGCGTGGTGAACATTATTATGAGCGTGGTGAACATTATTATGAGCGTGGTGAACATTATTATGAGCAGCAGGTAACCTAGTGGTTAGAGTGTTGGACTAGTAACTGAAAGGTTGATAGATCTAATCCTCGAACTGACAAGGTAAAAATCTGTCATTCTGCCCCCGAACAAGGCAGTTAACCAACTGTTCCTAGGCCGTCATTGTAAATAAGAATTTGTTCTTAACTGACTTGCCTAGTTAAATAAAGGTTAAATAAAAATTATTATTGCGAGGGCACTGAATCACCGGAAATTCCGCGAGTTGCTGGAGGAATACCAGACAGAATACGGAATACGACTCGATATTTCACAATGGCTGTCTCATGACAGAGTTTTGGAAAGATTTCTCTCTCCTCCCTCAAATCTGTGAAGGAGGATATTAAAGCTGGCTTTTTCAACTGACATCACATGCCACCTGAACACGGTGAATCTCCAGCTCCAAGGGAGTTTGAGTCAAGATTCAAGGATATCAGTTCATTGCAATGTGAACTAAGATCAGGTGTTACCCATTTCTGGAGCCTTGTGTCAGACACAGAGTATGCACTTCTGAAACTGTGTGCAAAAGGTGACCATTTTATATCAGCACTTGTTCATGTGAAGCAACATTTTCAACAATGAACATTGTGAAACAGAAACATAGAAACAGACTACCCAATGCACGCACACCTGGATTGCCTCACAAGGATAGAAACAACACTATGCATTTAGAATGAATTCAGTCAAGGAGCAGACGGGACATTTTCACTCATCCAACTACCGAGGTAACCCTTTAATATGGGTCTTTATACATGTGATGTAGCCTATTTAATGTGTGTATGTATATATTTGTGCTGTACATCAAATCAATTGCATGTGCTCTATTGCTCTGAATTTGCTCAATCGATAATATTGGAAGGAAAAGTACAACAAATGTAAAGATCTGTGCGGCCCCCTGAATGATTGTCTTAACCCAAAGTGGCCCTCTTACAAAAAATAGCGAGTAACACTGATCTAAGGTATGGGTCTCACACATACACACAGCTCCAGTTACTGGTGCCCCCTGGAGGTCAAGATGTGTAACGATTACCTCTTTGCATTGAATAGATTATCTCAGCCAAACCTCCTTGTACAGTTTCAAAGCCACGGGCAGGCAAACAATGGTGAAACTATTATACTCTGAGGATTGGGGAAATAATGATGGAAAAAAACAAGGTTTATCTTATGGAAATCGATTCTGCAAAATGTTTGCCTCTTGAGTAATGTAATTTCAGTGGTGACATTTTTGGTCAGGCTCTTACAGGAGTACAAATGACTCTGGGACCGTGTTAGACCGTTAGAAAGAGCACACATATTCATATCCCTGTGGTTGTCCAAAATAAGGCAATTATGTTGCTGGTGGATTCTGGGGTTACTTTTGTGGGAGGGAAGGCGTTGAAGTCTTTGGCCAAGGGCGCTGTCAGAATGAACAATGGACAAAGGTAAAGTAACAGATCTAGAAAGGAGAGCGATTGATGACAGAAGTCAACACAACCCAAGTATGAACCTGCCTCTGAATATTATGTTAAGCGGGAGAGGCTAATAGTTGGACCATTCTTGTTTCTATTAACTGTGTTAGCCTCTACAAACAGTGGGTCACAAACTCACATATTTGGCATTCCAACAAGGCCGGCTCTGATTGGTTCGACAAGTGCTAGGGGAGAGGTCGGAATTAAATGGGGATCTATTGGGCTTATTGAGTGATGCAAGATGGACAGGGAGAGCGTGGGGAGACCTGACAGAGATGGATGGATGGATAGATGAAACGAAAGAGGAATTTAGCTGTGTAGAAAAATGTGAACTAGCCGCACAGCCAGACTTATATTTCAGAGTGGCTCTCCTCTCTCACGCTCCTCAATAAAAAAAAAATTAAAAAACATCTCTTAACTGTTTTTCTTTTTCCAGAGGATAAATTCAGAAATAAATGCCACCTCTGTAACCCATGTCTTTCATCTCTCCTTTTTAACACCTCTCACTTTCCCATTTTCCCTCCATGGTCCTATGGACATACACAGTCACACACACAGGACACACACACTGTGTTCAGTCCTTTTTGAAGTCCCAAAGTCCAGAGTAATACCCCCTCTCTGTTTGGGAACAATGGACCCAGGGCCCCACCCTGCCCCGCTCTTCCCCACTACCATCCCTCCCTCTCTGGGCCTCGGTGTCGGCTCTAAGCCCTTGTATTAGGCAGAGTCTGGTGCAGCTGAATGGACCCGAGCTCAGCCGCTGCTCCACCCGATAATCCGTGCTCGGACGAGCCGATTAGACGCCCCGCGGCATTCCGATCCACTCAGCCGTAACGCCGACCAGTCGCCTCTTAGGCTGTGTATTAGTGTGGCATTATAACCCGACGGGGGGAAAAAGATTCTGAGGTTAGTGTAATTGCTCTAGGTTTGAGTGATGGCTCTAGACGATGGCACTGATGGTAATTGCTGTGGAGCTTCACAGTGGTCAGGTGTTGCGAGCTTGTCAGCTGGTGTAACCTCATGTGCTATTTAAATAGACAACTGAACCTCAAAGCAGGTGATTCTCCACACAACATCCATCTCGGGGCTTTTAAATGCACGGGAGCAGCACATTACTTGCTGACCGTGTGTGTGTGCTTGTATGTGTGTGTGTCCAAGGACCCTCTGGTGCTGACTCTGCGATTGTCCGACCTTTGATCCCGAGTGAGCCCCTCCTCCCCTCAGATGTCCAACATTCCACAGGGCGATAGAGTGCAGAGATGAGAGAGGGAGATGGAGGGAGGGGGGTAGAGGTGAAGGAAAAAAGCCAAACGCTGGCCAGAGAGATTAAAGTAGATAGATCAGGCTCCTGCCACTGAAGGGGCTCTAATAAATCAAGAATTAACTCTGGAGGAGGAGAGGTTCCAACAGTCTGGAGTCTATGTTGCACTAGACACAATACACACACACAGACAGACAGGCACACAACCACTTGACGTTCGCTGGCTGTCTGCTATCGTTGTCATTCATTATCCCCCCTTATCATCACACACAGATTCCTCAGCAAACCCAATACATACGTACACACGCACACACACACACACAATCGTAGTTGCATATCTGTCATAGTTTCACAAATCCTCCATAAGCAGAGAATGCAGTCACCCCTCCCTGAAGTTATTTCTGTAAATGTTGCTGTCATTAAAACTGAGCATCCAAGGAACAACAGAGGGCATAAATCAGCTCTGTAACCATAGTGAGAAGCAATTCAGGCGCCATTTTCAATATGGAGTCTGAAATCAAGAGAGAGAGAAGCTGTTTAGTGTCTGCCAGAGTGATGGTGACAATGTTTGACATTGTTAAAGACTTTTCAATCGGGCATTCTTTGAAGTTCCTTTAATCAGTCGTGCTGCAAAAGCCCCCGGGATAATTAAACTATTCACAATTAATAAAGGGGCCCCTCTTGGGTGTGTATTCAGCCCCCTGTTCATTTGGGTTAGTAAGATATTCCATCCGAGGAGGGTGTGAATAGTACCACCGTATGAAACGGTGGCGTTGATGAAGCAACTGCAATACTCTCACACACAAAGTTTACCACAGAGAAAAAGCCATTCGCAGCTAGAGGCCCCTGACCCTCTCATTCACATGGCTCCCTCACTCCCAGCCTTGAGTGGGAAGAATGACTTTATTACCCTTTTTTGTGTTTTTAATTGCACCGCCCTTCGACCCCCTTTTGATGAATAGTTTGGAATCATACCACAAAAAACAACTTTTAAATCACGGGGACGGGGGGAGAGAGTGTGCATGCGTGCGCGCTCGGTCGTGTGGTTACTGTTTGAGGAGGATACTAGGTCAAACGCAGCATACAAACATGTTTGCTCAGTAGTATTAGCGATTTTAGCTGGAATTGTGAGTGGCAGGCAAAATGACCACTCTACAGTGGGACTTGTAAACAGTGTGTGGCAGCTAGGCAAACTGTAGATAAGCACTAAGCTGTCCTAGCACACAGTCAGTGGAATAATAATTACTGGCCCTGTTTTTGCTTAATATGCTACTATTATGCAGCTAGATGGATGTGGACTCGCCTAATTAGTATACAGAGAGAAACAGTTGCTCTTTTTACCGGTGGCTCTTTTTACCGGCTCAACACTACTCTGGCCACAGTGCTGTTAATCTGGTCATCTGCATTGAGAGAAAGCAATGAAGCGGGGAGGCAGAGGGGGTTGTGCTGGAGGGGTGGGGGAAGGGTAGTGGGCACTAGGAGTTTGGAGCCACAGCGTCTGTCCTTTAACCAGGGGGTCCACCGGTAACAAACAAACACAATCTAATGAGCGACAAGGGCCTCTCTCTGCTTGTGCACTTTGATTGTTACTCACACATATGGACCTTGTCACCCCCCCCCCCCCCCGGAACACATCGAAAATGTCACTTCTTGTGTTCATTGCTTTCATGGGGTGAAGCTGGAATTCTCAACACAAAAAACAGATACCCAAGAGCCAAAATGGCTCCAATGTGGAGTTTTCATTGGCAGATGTGCAAATACCCAACCCAGGACTATGGCGCAACCCATCTCCCACAGAGCTGTGTGGTGTAAAGGCGTCAGCATGCTTCAGTTCGACTTCGACTAGCCATTACATTTACATTTAAGTCATTTAGCAGACGCTCTTATCCAGAGCGACTTACAAATTGGTGCATTCACCTTATGATATCCAGTGGAACAACCACTTTACAATAGTGCATCTAACTCTTTTAAGGGGGGGGGGGGGGGCTAGAAGGATTACTTTATCCTATCCTAGGTATTCCTTAAAGAGGTGGGGTTTCAGGTGTCTCCGGAAGGTGGTGATTGACTCCGCTGACCTGGCGTCGTGAGGGAGTTTGTTCCACCATTGGGGTGCCAGAGCAGCGAACAGTTTTGACTGGGCTGAGCGGGAACTGTACTTCCTCAGAGGTAGGGAGGCGAGCAGGCCAGAGGTGGATGAACGCAGTGCCCTTGTTTGGGTGTAGGGCCTGATCAGAGCCTGAAGGTACGGAGGTGCCGTTCCCCTCACAGCTCCGTAGGCAAGCACCATGGTCTTGCCAAACTGAACAAGTGTGATCCCATGCTCCCTGAAAAGATATTCGCTTGACAAATGAAGAGGAAAGCGGCAGTATTACCCCAGGACATTAGAGGCGGGTGAGCTGGTAATAGCCATCTACAGCCAAACAAGGAAGTGACGACACACCTAAACAAGGAATACACGCGCAGGAGAATACAATTGTGTATATAGAGAGACACTTAACTGGCGATAATTGCATTTTTCGAATTGCCCCGGGATCTACTAGATTTGATGTGCCTAGCAACACATATAATAGGCGAGATACGGAGACAGAGAAGATGCCCGCTACAGGTTCACAATGGTGGATGTAGGGGCATATGGCCGAAAGAGCTAGGGTGAAGTGTTTCAAGAGTTTTTTTGGGTCCAAACTGCTGCAGAATACCCTCGATTTACCACCGCCAGCTGTCCTGCCAGGTACCGCAACGTCCTCATGTTTTCATGTGCGCCTTTCCCCCTACACGAGAACCTCGTGCACCCTTATCCAGGTATGTTGATAATAGTTGGAATCAATTTCACTTTTTCTGTTTCTAATTTCCCTTGTTACTGCATACATGTATGCACCTCCTATATGAAAGTGCCAATTTATCAAGGCTTTTGGAATATGGTTCCTGGAAACATTTTGTTTTTGTTTCCCAAATATATGTATATATAATCTGACATTTATCTTGTTACCTCTCACAGGAGTCTATCTCAATAAACCTGGGTGTACCTGGAACTACCACCACTCTTGTTGTCGGAGAGTCAGAAATTGCATTTGGCTTCATGGCTGCAAGAAGGAGGATTCTTGATGGACGTGCACACACTGTTCTTTGTGCACTGTGAACCAGTAGCGTTCTAATCTTTATAACACAATAAAACCTGATTCTGGGACGTCTCAGTGTGCAGTCATTTGCAATGAAAAATATAAACACAACAAGTGTTGGTCCCATGTTACATGAGCTGAAATTAAAAGATCCCAGAAATATTCCATAAGCACAAAAAGCTTATTTCTCTCAAATTTTGTGCACATATTTGTTTACATCCCTGTTAGTGAGCATTTCTCCTTTGCCAAGATAATCCATCCACCTGACGGGTGTGGCATATCAAGGAGCTGAATAAACAACATGACCATTACAGAGGTGCACCTTGTGCTGGGGGCAATAAAAGGCCACTCTAAAATGTGCAGTTTTGTCACACAACACCACAGATGTCTCACGTTTTGAGGGAGCGTGCAATTGTCATGCTGACTCCAGGAATGTCCCAGAGCATTGAATGTTAATTTCTCTACCATAAGTCGCCTTCAATGTCGTTTTAGAGAATTTGGCAGTACGTCCAACCGGCCTCACAACCGCAGACCACGTGTATGGTGTCGTGTGGGCGAACGGTTTGCTGATGTCAACATTGTGAACAGTGCCCCATGGTGGCGGTGGGGTTATGGTATGGGCAGGCATAAGCTACGGACAACAAACACAATTGCATTTTATTGATGGTAATTTGAATGCACAGAGATACCGTGATGAGACATTGTCGTGCCATTCATTCGCCGCCATCGCCTCATGTTTCAGCATGATAATGCATGTCCCCATGTCGCAAGGATCTGTACACAATTCCAGGAAGCTGGATATATCCCATTTCTCCCATGGCCTGCATACTCACCAGACATGTCACCCATGTTTGGGATGCTCTGGATTGATGTGTAAGACGGCGTGTTACTGTTCCCGCCAATATCCAGCAACTTCGCACAGCCCTTGAAGAGGAGCGGGACAACATTCCACAATCAACAGCCTGATCATCTCCATGCGAAGGAGATGTGTCGCGCTGCATGAGGCAAATGTTAGTCACACCAGATACTGACTGGTTTACTGATCCACGCCCCTACCTTTTTTTAAAGGTATCTGTGGCCAACCGATGAATATCTGTATTTCCAGTCGTGAAATCCATAGACTAGGGCCTAACGAATTTGTCGATTGACTGATTTCCTTATATGAACTGTAACTCCGTTGTATTGACATGAAGAAATACAAACAGAGCTTTTTCAGCAAACAAATGAACCTTTTATTCTTGCTTCTGAAATTAAACCACACTACAAAATGGTCTGCTGAGAACAGACACGTAAACAAGTGTCTAATGAAGTAAAAATAAGTGTCAGTGTAGTTGCACATCTTTCTGAAATATAAATGTTTCTGAAAAATAGTGCAACGGTGTCTGCTATGAACAGGCATGTAAACCAAAAAAAGTGTTGATAGAATAAAATTAAAGTGTCTGACTCCTGAGATGTCTGAACAACGACAGAACAAGTTGTTCATTTCATTGGGGTCCCGGTCATTTGGACCATGTCATTTTCTTGGAGTCATGCACAAACTCAAGCAGCTGGTGGTCAAATTCCTCCTGGAGTTTTGGCGAGAGTTCGTCCATGAAATCAGCTATAGGTGCCAGGACCCTGTGGAGAGGATGGGATGAGGGAGGAAATAAGGAGTGTCTGGAGAGCAGAGGAGGAAAAAAAGACCACAGAACAGAGGAAAGGGGATCAAAGTAAAGTCTGAAATTATTTTATTTTTTATTTACCTCTGGGGCAAGCTGGTGGCTCTGTGCATGACGTTTTCCAGATCTTGAGATATGTTTTCAATCATTTGCAATGCCTTTGCCAGTGATGTGTCAAGGACTGAGTCTGCAGCTCTTTTCTCCCTTTACCCGACTTTGCTACCAAACTTTGACTTTGGTGTTACCAATGTGGGACGCTTATGATTTTCTCTCTCTGACAAAATTGTTTGATCAAAAGTTGTGAAGATCTTTAGTTTAGTTGGTTGGCTTTCTTTCCATGCATGAGTATGCTGCTAGGCTAGCTAGCCAATAGCCAGCCAAGAAGCTAGCGCTAGCTATTGTTAGCCAAACATGACTACTCTTCGTCGACTACAATAGAAAATATAACAACATACCCCATCCTTTGGTGAAGAGAGCATGTTCCTTTCTGGCTTCCCATGCGTCATGTGCCGAACAAGCCAGCAGCAACATTTCTGGAGCAGCCGACAAAACCCTAACCGAACTCCAAAACTAACAAAAACGGCACAAAATGTCAGCATAATATATGCACAAACTGTACCGAACTGTTTCGGTTGGGAAGCATGCGGCCGCCTTAATAGGGGGTGGATATAACACACCACACACTAGCTGGCTTTGTGAGAGTCCCCCAAATGCAGAGTTGCACATGTATTCATTGCAAAAGCAATAAAACTCTACCTAAGACACACATTCGGGGCGCGTGTTGTGAAAACATTTACGCTGGGTGAGTTTACTCCACTTCTCCGTTACTCTGGGCACCCTGGTGATGCAGACCGATTCAGGCAGGATGAGTTGGTAATGGATAAGCACAGCTTAAGTAACTGAAGACTGGGTGAGGGGGTGGTGGTTGTATTGCTAGAGGCTAGAGCTAGCTACTGCTCCCTCCAGGTTGGTGTGTGTGGTGATGGATGGGGATGAACGCATATCTCTGTGAGAAAGAATGACGGGGAAGAAAGAAAGGTAGAGAAGGACAGCAAAAGAGGAGGAGGGTGGGAGTGTAGTTATTTTTACTGGGTGGAACTAGGGGCCTATTTACACTATGCTACTTTGACGACACAAATCAGGTCCAGGAGAGATGCTTGTGTAGTTTAGAGATACAGATATACAGTTGACGTCGGAAGTTTACATACACTTAGGTTGGGGTCATTAAAACTCGTTTTTCAACCACTCCACAAATTTCTTGTTAACAAACTATAGTTTTGGCAAGTCGGTTAGGACATCTACTTTGTGCATGACACAAGTACATTTTCCAGTAATTCTTTACAGACAGATTATTTCACTTATAATTCACTATCACAATTCCAGCGGGTCAGAAGTTCACATACACTAAGTTGACTGTGCCTTTAAACAGCTTGGAAAATTCCAGAAAAAGATGTCATGGCTTTAGAAGCTTCTGATAGGCTAATTGACATCATTTGAGTCAATTTGCTGGTGTACCTGTGGATGTATGTCAAGGCCTACCTTCAAACTCGGTGCCTCTTTGCTTGACATCATGGGGAAATGAAAAGAATTCAGCCAAGACCTCAGAAAAAAATTGCAAGTCTGGTTCATCCTTGGGAGCAATTTCCAAACGCCTGAATGTACCACGTTCATCTGTACAAACAATAATATGCAAGTATAAACACCATGGGACCACGCAGCCGTCATACCGCTCAGGAAGGAGACGCGTTCTGTGTCCTAGAGATGAACGTACTTTGGTGCGAAATGTGCAAATCAATCCCAGAACAACAGCAAAGGACCTTGTGAAGATACTGGAGGAAACAGGTACAAAAGTATCTATCCACAGTAAAATGAGTCCTATATCAACATAACCTGAAAGGCCGATCAGCAAGGAAGAAGCCTTTGCACCGCCATGGAGACGAAGATCGTACTTTTTGGAGAAATGTCCTCTGGTCTGATGAAACAAAAATAGAACTGTTTGGCCATAATGACCATTGTTATGTTTGGAGGAAAAAGGGGGAGGCTTGCTAGCTGAAAAACACCATCCCAACCATGAAGCACGGGGGTGGCAGCATCATGTTGTGAGGGTGTTTTGCTGCAGGAGGGACTGGTGCACTTCACAAAATAGATGGTATCATGAGGAAAGAAAATTATTTGGATATATTGAAGACATCAGTCAGGAAGTTAAAGCTTGGTCGCAAATGGGTCTTCCAAATGGACAATGACCCCAAGCATACTTCCAAAGTTGCGGAAAATGGATTAAGGACAACAAAGTCAAGGTATTGGAGTGGCCATCACAAAGCCCTGACCTCAATCCTATAGAACTGAAAAAGCGTGTGCGAGCAAGGGGGCCTAGAAACCTGACTCAGTTACACCAGCTCTGTCAGGAGGAATGGGCCAAAATTCACCCAACTTATTGTGGGAAGCTTGTGGATGGCTACCTGAAACGTTTGACCCAAGTTAAACATTTGAAAGGCAATGCTACCAAATACTAATTGAGTGTATGTAAACTTCTTACCCACTGGGAATGTGATGAAAGAAATAAAAGCTGAAATAAATCATTCTCTCTACTATTATTCTGACATTTCACATTCTTAAAATAAAGTGGTGATCCTAACTGACCTAAGACAGGGAATTTTACTAGGATTAAATGTCAGGAATTGTGAAAAACCGAGTTTAAATGTATTTGGCTGAGGTGTATGTAAACTTCTGACTTCAACTGTAGATTGAAATCTCCCTTTAAGAGAAAGTAGTTTGAGAGACATCTACACCACATACCCCCATCTGAGTGGAACAGTGTAAGACAACCTCTCTCACACCACACATCCCCTAAATAATTACCTTAATACCAGAAGACAACATTTGTGCTCTGTTAGCCACATAGAAAATGTATGGCTTTAAAAAATATCCACACATTTGTGTATCATTGCATTAATCAAGTGTGCAAACTTATGTGCAATATGGTTTAGATGAGAAGCTCATGTATAGTTTGAATTGCTATCCTTATTTTGTTTGTCTACATACTATGGCATTTACGGTATGCTAAAAGCTGCACTCACGTCAAGGCTAGTGTAAACGGAGAAGTTGCAAATCTGATGTTGAAGAGACATACTGTAGATCTCACTAGACATATTTTACAAATGTAAATCCGCCCAAGGACTGCTGGTGTAAAAAGCTTGGAGAGGACTGGAGGGAGGAGAGGCATGCAGATAGGGAGCAGATACAGTCAGACTATGAGAGGGGGAGTGTGGCAGGAGACAGAAACAGACAGGGACCAGACATGTGTGTCTGTTTGCCCTTAATGAAAGGGGTAAATGCTCAGGAGAGACCTGGCCTCCTCATATTCATGCCTCTCACTCTTTCGGGCGGTGGTGTGTGTTTGTGATTAGGCACCCCTTGTCTGTGCATGTCTGGTGTCTAGCTCTGTCTGCAGTTTAGTATCGATACTCGTCTCCCGGCCCGGTGTCCTGAATGACTGCTAATGTTTCTCTGTAAACATCGCTGGGTGACAGGGGGGAGCCGGAATCAATGTGCACTCAGGACTAGCTCCCAGCACAGACGGCACTGCTGTCCACAATCATCCATATTTATACACATCCACCCAACTCACTTTCCCACTTATTGTGTTTTCTCCCTGCCTGCTGCTCATGCCACTCCATCTCCTCCATGATTTCCCCGGTTGAATACGGGGCACGCGCCACCGGCCGATACATAATTCAAAATTTGATTGTTGTATATATTTTTTTGCCGCTCTGAAGCCATCGCCGTACTTATTAATCCCGATGACACTTGTGACTCGACTAACCTCTTTGATCTTCATCCTCAGGTTCCTAAGGGACAGCTATGCGGTGGAGGTGCGTCTGAACGACTACCTGGACATCGTGTGCCCCCACTACCCGCTGGGCGAGGTGGCATCGCAGGATGCTGAGCGCTACGTGCTCTACATGGTGGAGCGGGAGGACTACGACGCTTGCAAGCCTCAGTCCTATGACCAGATGCGTTGGGAGTGCGGCCACCCCTTCGCACCCCACGCCGCCGAGAAGTTCTCCGAGAAGTTCCAGCGTTTCACCCCCTTCACCCTGGGCAAGGAGTTCCGCCAGGGAGAGAGCTATTACTATATCTGTAAGTGTCTAGCTATTTTTTTTATCCATGTAAATGAACTATTTCTGGAGAATTTGTACGAGAACTTAACCCGAAAGTCAACGTTTGTTTGATGTTTTCAGACCTCAAAAGTAGTCATGTCAAAATGAGAGTGAGGTGAAATGTCCCTTTAAGTCAGGAAAAATGTGAGGGAAAAGCACTGCCGATGATATAGATGTGTATGACCCTTGGTAAAGCACCCGGACAAACAAGTCGCCACCTTGAAGGCTTATGTTAACATTCAGTGAATGTTGGCATGCTATGTTGTGTTGTTGGCATGCTATGTTGTGCATTAGCGCTCACATGGTAGCTAGTAGATAGCTGGTGGCCCAATCACCCAGAGAGAGGCGATGCTGTGACCCTGAGTGTGTTGTAATTAGATGAGCGACAGGACGGGACACCCTCCGCCTGTTCACAGATGGCTGCAGGTCGTGTGTGCGTGCGTCTGTCTGTCTGTGGAGGTGGATTAAGGTGACACAGGAGGATAAGTGCATTTGTTTTTCTGTAATTAACACTCCTCTTTGTTCCTTCCCCTCTCCAGCCAAACCTCTGCACCACCACGGACAGGAGTGCCTCAGGCTCAGGGTAGACGTCGTAGCTACTGATGGTAAGTTTCACTGCCCTAGTGGTTGGGTGGTCAAAAGTAGTGCACTATATAGGGAATAGGGTGCCATTTGGAATGTAACCTTTGTCTGATAATGATTTTAGCTCCAGGCTGCAGTATGGCAGATGAATTGATTGTTATTTTCCTCATCCAGGTTCTCAAGAGGCCAGGGTTGCAACTGGAGGAGCTGCAGCTGTACCTGGAGCTGGGGGTGGAGCACACAACCCCTCCAACAGACTGCCTGCAGGTATGTTAATGAACAAACCATTGGGCCAGTTGTATTCTCTATGGGCCAGTTGTACTTGATCCTAGGACTGAACGTTTAGGGCCGGTATGAAAGACGTGATGAGGGGGAAAAACAATTTAATACATTTTTGAATAAGGCTGTAACGTAACAAAATGTGGAAAAAGTCAAGGAGTCTGAATACTTTCCAAATGCATTGTTTATTTCAATGGAGATTCTTCATTGATGATGCTTTTTAATCCCGGACTAGGATTAATCTGTTTCCGGGAAACCGGCCCTTGAAGTTAAGATTAAGGATGAGTTAACATGGACTAATATATATATTCTATACTTTCACCATACAGATGACCCAGTGGTAATCCTGCCAGAGGTCCAGAAAAGTGTGCGGACAAATTCGTCGGTGTCAAAGGCATCCTTCTCCATCCTGTCATTGATTGTCCCCGTCTTATTATTACTGTTGTTACAGTGAGACTACAAATCTCATAGACTTGAAGTTGGTCTGTGGGGAACCACAGACACAAAAGACAATTCTCAAAGCCCAAGTGCTGGTCACTGGGAGAGGGATATTTTTAATCTCGTAAGTACGGATGGACACATGCACTAAGTGTGCTGAGTGAGAATTTGGTTGGAGTTTGTGGGAAGGCACTAAGCTTTCTCAAGATGCCAGTATTTCCTGGAGAGATTTTGTTCTCTTTAATGTTAGTGTTTTTGCTCTTCTCCTCCAAAAAAAAAACATAATTCATTTTGGAAAAGTGCGGAAGAAAATTTTGAAGAGGAACATAAATGGACGAAGAACAAGACAAAAGCTAAAGGACTTTCTTATATGGACAACTATTTGGATTTGATATGAATTTGTGTCAGGAAAAAAAAACTGCATTTAGTGAAACATCTTCTCTACGCTTTTGAGCCAAAGAATACAGTGATCATCTCTTCAGTGTGTAACTATTCTATTCCAACCTTGACTATTGTGTTCTGTTTGTGGTATTGCTATTGTACTGTAATTGAGTGGCACTAAATGTCCAAGTGGTTCTTAATGTAGCATCGACAAAAGCAGGGGACGTGTTAGCTAACTATTAATGTTCCTGTGCAGACTCGACCATGTGCTTTCACAGCACTAACCATACAGCACAACAACAGACAGACTGACTGACGCACAGACTGACTGACATCACAATACAGATCCATGACATAGTAGACACTACGTGAAAAGGAAAGGTATTGTGTACATTCTGTGAAAAATCAGTTGTAAAAGTTTGCAGTTGAAAGATATACCGTATGTTTAACAAATGCTATGCTGACTGTTGGTAAGTGAGCTCTCTCTGAGGGGGGGAAGAGTTAGAATTAGTGTTTCAGTGAGAGAGAACGTGTGCGAGGGAGAGCTAGAGGTCAAACAAAAATGTTACAACTGCCAAAAGCAAACACGGATACAGTACATTGTATGTTGCAGTGTAAGGCAGACCTTCTGTATATCAGATCATGCACCCATACCGTTTAAACGGACAAACAAAATAACCCAGACTGAACTATGCTCATCACAGTGCTTGCCAGAGCAGTGTTACACTGTTCTCTACCTCTGACACTAAAAAGTCAACCAAGTTAAAATGTTTTTATTCAAAAACAGTTGTAATTTGGTTGGTAATACACTAGATGTACAAAAGTATGTGGATTTGGCTATTTCAGCCACACCAGTTGCTGAGAGGTTTATTAAATCGGGCACACAGTCATGCAATCTCTATAGACAAACATTGGCAGTAGAATGGCCTTACTGAAGAGCTCAGTGACTTTCAGCGTGGCACCGTCATAGAATGCCACCTTCCCAACAAGTCTGTTTGTCAAATTTCTGCCTTGCTAGAGCTGCCCCAGTCATAAATGCTGTTATTGTGAAGTGGAAACATCTAGGAGCAACAACAGCTCAGCTGCGAAGTGGTAGTGGCAAGCTCACAGAACAGAACCACTGTTGCAACACTCACTACCGGGTTCCAAACTGCCTCTAGAAGCAACGTCGGCACAATAACTGTTTGTCGGGAGCTTCATGAAATGGGTTTTCCATGGCTGAGCAGCCGCACACAAGCCTAAGACCACCATGTGCAATGCCAAACGTTGGCTAGAGTGGTGTAAAGCGCTCCACAATTGGAGCGGTGGAAATGCTTTCTCTGGAGTGACGAATCACGCATCACCATCTGGGTTTGGCGGATGCCAGGATGCATAGTGCCCTGACCTCAACCCCATCAAACACCTTTGGATGAATTGGAACGATGACTGCGAGCCAGGCCTAATCACCCAACATCAGTGCCCGACCTCACTAGTGCTCTTGTGGCTGAATGGAAGCAAATCCAGGGCAGCAATGTTCACACATCTAGTGAAAAGTCTTCCAAGAATAGTAGAGGTTGTTATAGCAGCAAAGGGGGGACCAACTCCATATTCATGCCCATGATTTTGGAATGAGATGTTTGACGAGCAGGTATCCACATACTTTTGGTCATGTAGTGTAATTTACAATTTGGTTGTATTATAATGTAATTTGCCAGTCAGGGTTATACTGCTAGGGTAAGATTATAGGCCTACACACCCAGTCAGGCACACAGAACTCACTGAAACCACAAGGCACGGTATCAATCACAACTGCCAAGCCCAACTTCACAGGGTGGTTTGAACAACAGACAACATTATATGGCTAACATTGAGTCAATCCTTTTTGTTACCTTATTTTGTATATGTGTAAGTAAAGTGTATTATATGTGTATATATATATAGAAGATTATATAAAGACCCCATTTGATAATTATGATAAATGTGAAATTCTCATGTGAAATAAAATATATTTTTGTGAAAACAAGAACAATTAGTGGTTTCCCTTCCTCTGACTTTATAATTTCCCCATTTTTTTTATCCCCTCCTAACAGATTTCTGTTATATTAGAGTGGAAAGAACATCACAGAGATAAGTTGATAGCTATAATAATGATCACTCAGATTAATATTGAGTTAAATACAGATGTTCACGCCAGTTTTCCAAAGGCCAATTTCTCCCCCTGTCCTTCTCATTTCTCCTTCATATCCCCATCTTAGTAGTCCTCTCCTGCTCTGTTTGTATTTTCCATCCATTGTTCTCTTCCTTTCTCTCCCTTTCATTCTTCCCAGAGGAGCTTTATGGCTGTGACAGTAAAAGCAGCTGTGGCACCAAAGTGTGGTGCCACAGCACTCCCCTGTGTTTTCAAAGTGGTTGTCATAAATTAGGTCCAGCAGACAGTTGACCCTTCAGAGAGCGAGAACATAATGGGAGCCTGTTGAGTAGAACTGCTCCTCTGTTGACTTGCTCCTCCACTGCCCTGACATAAGTAAACGTGAAGAGTGTTGACTAACAGATGTAAAATCATTAGCGCCCGTACTGAACGTAAGGGCAGTCTAGACACAGCAAAGACGAGAAAAGCCAGGCTGAGAACAATGTCTTCAACTGTAACAACAAAAAAAGGGCAAGGCATGGTCGGTAGTGCACATTTCTGTAGATAATAACAAAACAAAACATTTTAGGCTAAACATCAAGCGTCAGTGCAGTTAGACATGTAGCCATATGTGGATTAGGAAAGTATTCAGACCCCTTCCCCTTTTCCACATTTTGTTAAGTTACATCCTTATTCTAAAATAGATTAAATTAAATGTTTTCCTCATCAATCTACACACAATACCCCATAATGATAAAGCAAAAACAGTTTTTTAGAAATACCTTATTTACATAAGTATTCAGACACTTTGCTATGCCACTTGCTTCCATTGATCATCCTTGAGATGTTTCTACACATTGATTGGGCATGATTTGGAAACGAACACACCTGTCTATAAGGTCCCACAGTTGACAGTTCGTCAGTGCAAAAACCAAGCCATGAGGTTGAAGAAATTGTCTGTAGAGCTCCGAGAAAGGATTGTGTCGAGGCACAGATCTGGGGAAGGGTACCAAACAATGTCTGCAGCATTGAAGGTTCCCAAGAACACAGTGGCCTCCATAATTTTTAAATGGAAGATGTTTGGAACCACCAACACTGTTCCTAGAGCTGACCGTCCAGCCAAACTGAGCAATCGCAGGAGAAGGGCCTTGTCAGGGAGGTGACCAAGAATCCTATGGTCACTCTACAGAGCTCCAGAGTTCCTCTGTGGAGATGGAAGAACCTTCCAGAAGGACAAACATCTCTGCAGCACTCCACCAATCAGGCCTTTATGGTAGAGTGGCTGGACGGAAGCCACTCCTCAGTAAAAGGCACATGACAGCCCGCATGGAGTTTGCCAAAAGGACTCCCAAACCATGAGAAACAAGATTCCCTGGTCTGATGAAACCAAGATTGAACTCTTTGACCTGAATGCCAAACGTCACGTCTGGAGGAAACCTGGCACCATCCCTACGGTGAGGCATGGTGGTGGCAGCATCATGCTGTGGGGATGTTTTTCAGCGGCAGGGACTGGGAGACTAGTCAGGATCGAGGGAAAGATGAACAGAGCAAAGTACAGAGAGATCCTTGATGAAAACCTGATCCAGAGTGCTCAGGACCTCAGACTGGTGCGAAGGTTCACCTTCCAACAGGACAATGAACCTAAGCACACAGCCAGACAACGCAGGAGTAGCTTAGTGACAAGTCTCAATGTCCTTGAGTGGGCCAGCCAGAGGCCGGACTTGAAACCCATCGAACATCACTGAAGAGACCTGAAAATAGCTGTGCAACAACGCTCCCTCTCCAACCTGACAGAGCTTGAGAGGATCTGCAGAGAAGAATGGGAGAAGCTCCGCAAATACAGGTGTTTCAAGCTTGTAGCGTCATACCCAAGAACACTCGAGGCTGTAATCGCTGCCAAAGGTGCTTCAACAAAGTACTGACTAAAAAGTCTGAATACTTTCGTAAATGTGCTAGTTTTTTTTTCTTTCAGAATTTTGCAAAAAAAATCTAAAAACCTGTTTTGCTTTGTCATTATGGGTTATTGTGTGTTGATTGATGAGGAAAAAATCTAATTTAATTCATTTTAGAATTAGGCTGTGACGTAACAAAATGTGTAACAAAGTCGAGGGGTCTGAATACTTTCTGAATGCACTGTGACATAACCATTTCCAAAAACTATGAGATTTCATAGGTCAGGACAAACAGCATTTTACATCAGCAGTCCATATTCATAGGCATAGTTGCTGCATGTACAAGAGCTGCATATACAACATAAAAAGCAGGACTGATGCCAGAGACACAGGGAGAGGACCACATTAGGATTACAACAGAGTGGGTTTGGCACAGCCAGCTGGTCTAGCCCTGTGGACCGAGTCAACCAACCAATCAGCAGGACACAGCATGGGCCATCGCCAGCGGACGTTTAACCCAATCACGGAGTAGGGAGGATACAATAATCTGGAGTTTCCAGAGCCTAGGGGGATGTTATCTAAAGTTATGTTAGTCAATGATTGCGTCCAAAATTGCACACTAATCATTTTTTTTGTGCACTACTATTGACCAGCCCTATGTGCCCTGGTCAAAAGTAGTGCACTATATAGGGAATAGGGTGACATTTGTAGCGCAGGCATGTTGTAGCATCTGTAACCTTGCTGGGCGGTACTGTGGTTGTGGAAACGGAACAGAGTGAACAAAATAGGCTGACCTGTGGCTGACTTTATTATCTCATTCTAGTTATTTATTATGCAGTGGTGTGTGCAGATTACATTTACATCAATGTCAAATGAACACAAATAGAACATAGCTCGCCAAAGTGTTAGGAAGGAGAGCCCCCTGAGCGGTTGCCTAGCCCACTGGCTAGAAATGACAGATAGAGAGTAGGCCTACGGGTCAGGGTCACAGAGGGCTGAAGGAAAGGAAGACAGACTGGTCACTGTCAACAACACAGCCAGGCAGCTCGGCTCAGGCTCTCTCTTTAATCAGGGCGCATCCTGGCACCCTGCCATCGGAGCGTGGTCTGGGTGTGGTCTGCTCTTCTCGGCAAATAGTCCTGTCACACGCTCTTCTCACCCATCATGCCTCTGCCAGGGTCATCTATCTTGTTTTCCAGCTCTAGCTCAGCTTTCCTGACCTTGTCACTTACCCAGGCTTTCTCTTTCTCTCTGCCTGACCCTCTCTCTTGTTCTCTTTTCAGCCCAGTTCATCCCTTTATTTCTGTCTTTTTGTCCTCCTCCTACCTCTCTGACTTCGCCATATTCCTATCTTTTTGAAGTTTCTTAGGTTTACTGTGAAATGTGTAGGAGAGCAAAGGGTTTTTCTGTATGCTAGAAGGATTAGCTATACTTTCTCTGGCTTTAAACTCTTGTCTGTGTTGATGACTCTAATCTTAGTGCTGTCAATGTCTCTGGATCCCTGTAGGACTGGCGAGGACCTAAGTGTGACCTTCTATCCTTCCCTTCTTGCTCGATCTCTGGTTTGTTTGTTCCCAGTTTTCGGCGCTCCTCTCACACTGTTGTAGCCTATGCCTCTCACCAGCTCAGCAAGCAGAGGGAGTGCCGAAAAACAGGGGGAACATTCTGTGTGCATAAGTCATCTCTCTCTCTCTCTTGCTGCCTCTCTGTCAGATCCTCCGATGCCAAAACCAGTCCTCTCATGAAATTGTTAGGCAAAATTTCAAAACAAAAAAAAGTCTACAGAAAGAACACGCAAAATCACTAGGGAGTGTCTGCAACGAAGATAATTATTAAGTAACACTTAGCGTGTCTTTCTGTTTTAGTGAACTCAGATGAGTTCGACTTGCACAGAATGTATCACTTTATGTTTCAAAACAAAATAATCATTCAAAATGAACCATCCTTTTACCAGCAATGTAGAAACAATGGTGTGTCAACTCTAAATCTATCAAACATATTTTATGTCATTTAACAGACGCTTTTATCCAAAGCAATTTACAGTCATGCATGCATACATTTAACGTACAGGTCCAACTATCGAATCGAATCCACTGAGCTGGCATTGCAAGTGCCTTGCTCTATCAACTGAGCCACAGAGGACCACAAGGAGCATATCTCATACAAACATCTATTCAGAATATTTGTTCAAGGTAATTCATGATTTGACATTGATGTTACGCGTTAACGTTTGGATTCCAGGCCAACAGCTCATGGTTCCGAGAAAGGGGAGTATTTGATAGTTGGGCGTGTTAGTGAATAACAGGTAATTGATCGATCTATCTTGGTATCAGATAATGACTACACCTACTCATAACAAAGATTCATACAATTCCACATAAAATCAGACAAAAACATGAAAATAATCTTTCTTTGAATTTAACAGTGTCGATTGAATCGGTTGAATATTCTACACAAATAAATCTGTTGACTATACTATTCAAATAATTCATTATATTTTCATATGCTTTTCTGTGGAAATGTATAAACCTGTGTCATGGGTAGGTGTAGGCGTTATCTGATAACAATAATGAAGCAGTCATTTATGAATATACACTATTTCATTACTAACATTCCCAACTACACTGTCAAAATGAAGTGCTTTATATCACTGCCATACCAGGCAGTGATGCAACCTGTCAGGATGCTCTCGATGGTGCAGCTGTAGAACCTTTTGAGGATCTGAGGACCCATGCCAAATCTTTTCAGTCTCCTGAGGGGGAATAGGTTTTGTCATGCCCTCTTCATGACTGTCTTGGTGTGCTTGAACCATGTTAGTTTGTTGGTGATGTGGACACCAAGGAATGTTTCAGTGTTATTTGCCTCTAAACGAGCATAGAAGTAGTTTAGCTCGTCTGGTAGGCTCGTGTCACTGGGCAGCTCTCGGCTGTGCATCCCTTTGTAGTCTGTAATGGTTTGCAAGCCCTGCCACATCCGACGAGCGTCAGAGCCGGTGTAGAACGATTCAACCTTAGTCCTGTGTTGATGCTTTGCCTGTTTGATGGTTCTCTAGCCAATAGCTCAGTGTGGATGCTGCCTGTAATCCATGGCTTCTGGTTGGGGTATGTACGTACTGTCACTGTGGGGACGACGTCATCGATGCACTTATTGATGAAGCCAATAACTGATGTGGTGTACTCCTCAATGCCATCGGAGGAATCCCAGAACATATTCCAGTCTGTGCTAGCAAAACAGTCCTGTAGCTTAGCATCTGCTTCATCTGACCACTTTTTTATTGATCTAGTCACTGGTGCTTCCTGCTTTTTTTTGCTTGTAAGCGGGAATCAGGAGGATAGAGTTATGATCAGATTTGCCAAATGGAGGGCGAGCTGTTATTTACACAAATACATAGTCCACCGGCCCTTGTCTTACCAGACGCCGATGTTCTATCCTGCCGGTACATCGTATATCCAGCCAGCTGTATGTTTACATTGTCGTCGTTCAGTCACAACTCCGTGAAACATAAGATGTTTCAGATTTTTATGTCCCGTTGGTAGTTTAATCTTCCGCATAACTCGTCGATTTTATTCTTCAAGGATTGCACGTTTGCTAGCAGAATGGAGGGAAGTGGGGGTTTATTCGATTGCCTATGAATTCTCAGAAGGCAGCCTGCATCGTCCCCTCTTTCTCTGCCTCCTCTTCACACATATCACAGAGATTGAGGCCTGTTCCCGAGGAAACAGTATGTCCTTTGCTTCGGGCTCGTAGGAGTCGAGAAAGGAAAAAAAGGATTCTGCTAGTCCGTGGTGAGTAATCCCAGTCCTGATGTCTAGAAGTTCTTTTAAAAACTATCGGCTGGGGGCACGTAAAACGTCTGCCTTCTTCTCCGGCGCCATCTTTCTTATCACATCATGAATGAATATACTCTGTACAATGCAAGTCAACATGCTTTTCACCTGAGAAACTGTATGGATGGTATCTGTGAGTTTGACTTGTCTGTCCTGGCCAGGGCTCACTTGAAAAAGAGATGTCAATCTCAATGTTACTTTCCTGGTGAAATAAAATAAACGTCCTTCAGCAGTGAGGAGACGTTTCGACTGATTCTCAGAACATCAGATGAATTAACCTATTTAAATGTCACACTATTTGGGGAACAAAACATGACACATTTTCAATTTAACTTTTTTTATTATTATTCTCTGGCTTATTACTTTTCACAGAACACATCTAACAAAGACATAATGCTTGGGCCCATAAGGAATACAAAATGTGGTCTCAAGGTCTATCATAACTGCCTCTCTTCCAAACATCACATTGAGTTATAACAGTCCTCAAAGTTGATATCGCAGAATCTGTCAGTAGTACATTGAAATGCAATGGTAGCATTACACCGCCTTTGCTGTTTGAATCATAACTCATAGCGCTGCAAGTCCCGCCTCTCCCATCTCCTCATTGGTTTTTAGGAGCATATACCCACGAGGGTTATTGAAAGATGAACTGAGGTTTCACACTCCAGTCCAGTTGGTGGTTGCAAACTGCCATATAAAGTCCAAAGAAGAAAAAGCCTGAAGGAGGAGAGATTACTAGAAACTAAATCGGTTAACCTTTTTATCTGTGGATTAATTGTCGGAGTAGAGGACCTTGTGCATTTCAGGTAAAATAACAACCCAATGTTTATATCCCACGACAAATTAGCTAGCAACAGCAAGCTAGCTAGCTAAATTAACATAAATGTTGAATGCTTTTCGACCTGTCCCCAAATTAATATAAACTCAGCAAAAAAAGAAACGTCCCATTTTCAGGACACAGTCTTTCAAAGATAATTCGTAAAAATCCAAATAACTTCACAGATCTTCATTGTAAAGGGTTGAAATACTGTTTCCCATGCTTGTTCAATGAACCATAAACAATTAATGAACATGCACCTGTGGAACGGTCGTTAAGACACTAACAGCTTACAGACGGTAGGCAAATAAGGTCACAGTTATGAAAACTTAGGACACTAAAGAGGCCTTTCTACCAACTCTGAAAAACACCAAAAGAAAGATGCCCAGGGTCCCTGCTCATCTGCGTGAACGTGACTGCAGATGTGGCCAGGGCAATGCATTGCAATGTCCGTATTGTGAGACGTCTAAGACAGCGCTACAGGGAGACAGGACAGACAGCTGATCGTCCTCACAGTGGCAGACCACGTGCAACACCATCTGCACAGGACCGGAACATCCGAACATCACACTTGCAGGACAGGTACAGGATGGTAACAACTGCCCGAGTTACACCAGGAACGCACAATCCCTCCATCAGTGCTCAGACTGTACGCAATAGGCTGAGAGAGGCTGGACTGAGGGCTTGTAGGCCTGTTGTAAGGCAGGTCCTCACCAGACATCACCGGCAACAACATCACCTATGGGCACAAACTCACCGTCGCTGGACCAGACAGGACTGGCAAAAAGTGCTCTTCACTGACGAGTAGCTGTTTTGTCTCACCAGGGGTGATGGTCGGATTCACGTTTATCGTCGAAGGACTGAGCGTTACACCGAGGCCTGTACTCTGGAGCGGGATCGATTTGGAGGTGGAGGGTCCGTCATAGTCTGGGGCGGTGTGTCACAGCATCATCGGACTGAGCTTGTTGTCATTGCAGGCAATCTCAACGCTGTGCGTTACAGGGAAGACATCCTCCTCCCTCATGTGGTACCCTTCCTGCAGGCTCATCCTGACATGACCCTCCAGCATGACAATGCCACCAGCCATACTGCTCGTTCTGTGCGTGATTTCCTGCAAGTTAGGAATGTCAGTGTTCTGCCATGGCCAGCGAAGAGCCCGGATCTTAAGCCCATTGAGCACGTCTGGAGCTGTTGGATCGGAGGGTAAGGGCTAGGGCCATTCCCCCCAGAAATGTCCGGGAACTTGCAGGTGCCTTGGTGGAAGAGTGGGATAACATCTCACAGCAAGAACTGGCAAATCTGGTGCAGTCCATGAGGAGGAGATGCACTGCAGTACTTAATGCAGCTGGTGGCCACACCAGATACTGACTGTTACTTTTGATTTTGACCCCCCCCTTTGTTCAGGGACACATTAGTCCATTTCTGTTAGTCACATGTCTGTGGAACATGTTCAGTTTATGTCTCAGTTGTTGAATCTTATGTTCATATAAATATTTACACGTCAAGTTTGCTGAAAATAAACGCAGTTGACAGTGAGGACGTTTCTTTTTTTGCTGAGTTTAGTTGGTTCAGAGTTCGTTTTGATATTTCAACCTATGTGTCTGGTGTGTGTGGACAACATCAACATGTGCGCTAGCGGTCTGGACAGCATGTCAGCCTCATCAGTGGGCCGGCTGGTAGAGGCTTTGCATTATTATGCGATCATTATTATGGATTTGGCTCTGCGTTTCAAGTTACAGTACTGTACTAAATCAAAAGCTTCCCTCTTGCGAATAGCCTTTTGCCCAACACACAGCAATAACACTAATGGTAATCCTCTCACGTGCATCGTAAGCAAAATGCAAGGAGACTTAACAAAGAGCTCTAGTAGTGGAAAGGTTATTTCTAACGGGAGAGCTTTGTGTATTACTGGCTCTAGGCTACATTAGATTGCAGATTTATCGCTAAACCATAAACATACTCAAACTGTGTTGAAGGCAATGTCATTTTTGAAGATTTGGTATTAAAGCCAAAATGGAAGTTAGTGCTTTAGTCTAGAGTTCTGTTGCCCTTTTTTGATTGTCTGATGCAAAACATTGACATCAACAAGGATCTTTTGATGTATTAGGCCAAGGTTTGTGTCAGCATACAAGCTAACAACCAAAGTTGGATCATCTTGGAGATAAAGACAAACAGATGAAAAAGAAAACAGATGAAGTCAAAGTTACGCATGCATGTGGTTATGAGTGGAAAGTGCAAATCTGCCAGACTAGAGGTCTGTTTTTCTGTGGTGTATCACAGGTTCCTTTTCATCATCGAGCCAGTCAGCGCTCAGTCAACAGCTTGCAACAGATCCATGGGGGGTGGCAAGGCAGAGCTTGATCCCGTGCCAAATCAGGCACATGGAACACGTTGGTTGAAAAACTGCCAGTTCGTTTGCATTCGTTCTGAAGTCATAAGAGGGCTTTAAACCCTTTAATGATGCCTTTGCTCAGATTGTGCTTTGTTTGTGCACAGCAGGGGTCACTGAAAATGAGCATAGGCAGCCATTTTAGGCTGACGAGAAAGAGACACTTGATGCCAAAAACATCCGATTAGTTCAGAGCTATATATTTTCGCCTATTTATTTCAAGTCAAATCTTATTTGCCACATGCGCTGAATACAACAGGTGTAGACCTTATTGAAATGCTTACTTACAAGCTCTTAACCAACAATGCAGCTTTAAGAAAAATACCTACAAAAATAAGAAATAAAGTAACAAATAATTAAAGAGCAGCAGTAAAATAACAATAGCGAGGCTATATACAGTGGGTACCGGTACAGAGTCAATGTGCGAGGACACTGGTTAGACAAGGTAATTGAGGTAATATATACATGTAGGTATTAAAGTGACTATGCATTAATAATAACAGAGAGTAGCAGCAGCGTAAAAGAGGGGGAGAGGGGAATGGCAATGCAAGTAGTCTGGGTAGCCATTTGATGAGATGTTCAGGAGTCTTATGGCTTGGCAGTAGAAGCTGTTTAGAAGCCTCTTGGAACTAGAGTTGGCGCTCCGGTACCGCTTGCTGTGAGGTAGCAGAGAGAACAGTCTATGACTAGGGTGACTGGAGTCTATGACAATCTTTTGGGCCTTCCTCTGACACTGCCTGGTATAGAGGTCCTGGATGGCAGGAAGCTTGGCCAAAGTGATGTACTAGGCCGTACGCATTACCCTTAGTACATTTACATTTACATTTAAGTCATTTAGCAGACGCTCTTATCCAGAGCGACTTACAAATTGGAAAGTTCATACATATTCATCCTGGTCCCCCCGTGGGGAATGAACCCACAACCCTGGCGTTGCAAGCGCCATGCTCTACCAACTGAGCCACACGGGACCGTGCCTTGCCTTGCGGTCGGAGGCCGAGCAGTTGCCATACCAGGCAGTGATGCAACCCGTCAGGATGCTCTCGATGGTGCAGCTGTAGAACCTTTTGAGGATCTGAGGACCCATGCCAAATATTTTCAGTCTTCTAGGGGGGAATAGGTTTTATTGTGCCCTCTTCCCGACTGTCTTGGTGTGCTTGGACTATGTTAGTTTGTTGGTGATGTGGACGCAAAGGAACTTGAAGCTCTTAACCTGCTCCACTACAGCCCCGTCGATGAGAATGGGGGGCAGGCTCGGTCCTCCTTTTCCTGTATTCCACAATCATCTCATTTGTCTTGATCACGTTTGGGAGAGGTTGTTGTCCTGGCACCACACGGCCAGGTCTCTGACCTTCTCCCTATAGGCGGTCTCGTCGTTGTCAGTGTTCAGGCCTATCACTGTTTCTTCATCGGCAAACTTAATGATGATGTCGGAGTTGTGCCTGGCCGTGCAGTCATGAGTGAACAGGGAGTACAGGAAGGGACTGAGCACGCACCCCTGAGGGGCCCCATGTTAAGGATCAGCGTGGCAGATGTGTTGTTACCTTCCCTTACCACCTGGGGGCTGCCTGTCAGGAAGTCCAGGATCCAGTTGCAGAGGGATGTGTTTAGTCCCAGGGTCCTCAGCTTAGTGATGAGCTTTGAGGGCACTATGGTGTTGAACGCTGAGTTGTAGTCAATGAATAATATTCTCACATAGGGGTTCCTTTTGTCCAGGTGGGAAAGGGCAGTGTTGAGTGCAATAGAGATTGCATCATCTGTGGATCTGTTGGGGCGGTATGCAAATTAGGTGGGTCTAGGGTTTCTGGGATAATGGTTTTGATGTGAGCACTTCATGGCTACAGACGTGAGTGCTACGGGTTGGTAGTCATTTAGGCAGGTTACCTTAGTGTTATTGGGCACAGGGACTATGGTGGTCTGCTTGAAACATGTTGCTATTACAGACTCGGAACAGGGAGAGGTTTAAAATGTCAGTGAAGACACTTGCCAGTTGGTCTGTGCATACTCGGAGTACACGTCTTGGTAATCCATTTAGCCTTGTGAATATTGACCTGTTTAAAGGCCTTACATCGGCTGCGGAGAGCGTGATCACACAGTCATCCTGTACTGCTGATGTTCTCATGCATGTTTCAGTGTTATTTGCCGCGAAGCGAGCATAGAAGTAGTTTGGCCCGTCTGCTAGGCTTGTGTCACTGGGCAAAAGCAGTGCTTGACTTGGACTTAAAAAGGTTCCGGTACTCTTTTTGGGTGCTTGTACTGTTTATACACTACATGACCAAAAGTATGTGGACACCTGCTAATCAAACATCACATTCCAAAATCATTGTCATTGATATGGAGTTTGTCCCCCCTTTGCTGCTTTAACAGCCTCCACTCTTCTGGGAAGGCTTTCCACTAGATGTTGGAACATTGCTGCGGGGGACTTGCTTCCATTCAGCCACAAGAGCATTAGTGAGGTTGTACACTGATGTTGGGCGATTAGGCCTGGCTCGCAGTCAGCATCCCAATTCATCACAAAGGTGTTCAATGGGGTTGAGGTCAGGGCATTGTGCAGGCCAGCCAAGTTCTTCCACACTGATCTCGACCAACCATTTCTGTATAGACCTCGCTTTGTGCATGGGGGCATTGTCATGCTGAAACAGGAAAGGGCCTTCCCCAAACTGTTGCCACAAAGTTGGAAGCACAGAATCGTATAGAATGTCATTGATGCTGTAGCGTTTAGATACACCTTCACTGGAACTAAGGGGCCTGGCCCAAACCATGAAAAACATCCCCAGACCATTATTCCTCCTCCACCAAACCTTACAGTTGGCACTACACATTGGGGCAGGTAACGTTCTACTGGCATCCGCCAAACCCAGATTCGTCCGTCGGACTGCCAGATGGTGAAGTGTGATTCATCACTCCTGAGAACGGATTTCCACTGCTCCAGAGTCCAATGGCGGCAAGCTTTACACCACTCCAGCCGACACTTGGCATTGTGCATGGTGATCTTAGGCTTGTCTGCGGCTGCTCCACCATTTCATGAAGCTCCTGACGAACAGTTCTTGTGCTGACCCTTGCCTCCAGAGGCAGTTGGAACTCGGTAGTGAATGTTGCACCCGAGGACAGGCAATTTTTACATGCTACAAGCTTCTTATACACCTTTGGATATATAGTGTATAGTGTTTAAGTGCAGGAGCTCCACAATACTTTGGAGCAAATATTTAGGTTCCGGGACTCAGCTCCGGCAAGGTCCTGCCCAAATCAAGCACTGTCTGAAACTGAGTCTAAAGGGAAACAACAGTATGTATTTTTATGTTGCCAAATATACAAATATTATATAAGACCATTCCATAGAACAGTACAGAGCATTCATTCTGTGGTTGAAGTAAAGAAGCCCCAAAGCCAAGGCCATATGTTGAGAGATATACACACGCACACCACACACACACAGAGCTTTGGGAAAAATGTGTCAGTCTTTATTAAGTCACAACTGCCTCAGGACACAAGTCAGAAACATCTCAATGGAATGTGCACTTCTTGAACACAAAAACTAGCTGGCGCGATCAACAGCTGAATCTCCAGACACACTACTCAATTAGCTAGACAGTATACATGTGTTTGACAATCCTTGGGCGGAAACTAATCCTAGTCCCGTTCTGTATCAGCATGACCCTTGAGTTTTATTAGTAGGCATTTCACAATGAACTACATTTGGCCACAAAACAGTGATTTGACTGTGCTGCATGTGCTAAAGGGTCTTGTCTATTACCTTAACAGTGCACAAAGTGCCCTTTATAGGGTTGACGTAATAGTACAAGCACTAGTGATGTAACAGTACAAACATTTGATGTGTTGTTGTTCTCCGTTTCCCTTGATGTTATTGGTTGAAACTGGTTCTGATAGCGGTCGGTTTTGGATGATGGATGAGTCAGCCGAGTGACTAGGCATCTGTATAGAGTGAATCATAAATACAGAATAGGGACAACAGCATTCAATGGCGTATGTAACTAAGCAAGAACCGCTTTGACTAAGACTTTATCCACTATGGACTTTGTACGAAATAAAATAACATGGTCCATGATAAGAACTTTGAGTTGTATAGGAGTCCAAGTCTGTCATTGTGGTGTCTATCGCATAGTCTCTCAAGAGTCTCTATAGTTTGTACTTTTCACATCTTCAAGCCTTTTTTCCTCAGGTCCTCCTTGGCCTCCTTGATCTGATCCTGTAGTTCTTTGGATGCCTCCTCACAGTCGTTGAAGGTGGCCACCCTGTATCCCACAGTAGCCAGGGAGTAGCAGCCGAAGACCACCAGCAGATACACAGGCATGGGCCAGGCCACCTCCTTGTAGGCCTCTGGGAGCCTCAAGTTCAGAAGGTCAAAAGTCACGAGAGCCCATGCTGCGCCTATTACCGAGACGCCAAACACCCACTCCAGAAGCTTGGTCATGGTCAGCAAGATGATGGGAAACTTCAGGGCCAGGAGACCAGATGTCAATAAGCCTGAGATAGGAAAAGAGTAACTTAGAGTTGAAAAGAAAACTCAGATCTTGAGCGCTTTACTAACTAATTTATTCAATGCAGTCCAGTGACTGCCCTTATCCTGATTTAATGGATATATCAGCAAGAAAAAAATACATGCATCTTAATCATATCAATCTCAATTCTCCCTAGCTATCTGCATCTTTAGATATTTTCAACAGTCATGTTCAGCAGTGTTGCCAAAACACTGTTACAAAACAACTGTAGCCAAAATTATGTGTATGCTCTGGGCTAGGCTGAACAAGCATCTGAGCAAAGGCGGAGACAATGAATATGACAAGTCTCCTCTCTAGCCCAGTTAGCTACCATTACATTTTCCCATTAGACAGCTCTGGAAGCGTTATAATGTCAAAATATGTTTGTTCCTCACAGAATATGGAGTTTTGCTGAGCAACTATTGTTATTTATTGCCGTCCCGCTCGGTACGTACTTCCGAAAAAGTGTCTTGTCTATGTATTGTTTTTTTTTAACCAATTGTAGGGTGTTCACCCATAAAATGATTAATTCATTCAAAGTTTATACAAATATGTCCATTCAATAGAGAATTCTGTCAGAAAAACAGTCCAAACCCCATGTCCTACTATATATGGTTCAAAAGTTAGATGATTTACTCTGAGAATTTAGCATATTTAGAATGTCATCATTGGCATGATCAAAAAGTGGTCACTGCTCAGAACTCTGTGGCGCTGCTTCGCGGCACAACGTCACCAACTTCGAATGTCAACTGACACGCTAACTAGTGGCTGCAGGTTCGTGTGTGAAAATGGGGGTTTTCTAAATGAAATCTGCTGAATACAAAACAAAAATATATATTTATTTACAAAGCTAACTGACTTAATTTCAATATTTGCGAAGACAATCTGTTCCTGTTTTCAAGGCCACTCTAAAATGTGCAGTTTTGTCACAACACAATGCCACAGATGTCGCAAGTTGAGGGAACGTGTAATTGGCATGCTGACTGCAGGGATGTCCACCAGAGCTGTTTCCAGTGAATTGAATGTACCATAACCCGCCTTCAACGACGTTTTAGAAAATTTGGCAGCATGTCCATCCGGCCTCACAACCTGAGGTCACGTGTATGGCATCGTGTGGGTGAACGGTTTGTTGATGTCAACGTTGGCAACTCAAATCAAATTTGTCACATGCGCCGAATACAACTGGTGTAAACCTTACTGTGACATGCCAAGCCCTTTAACCAACAGATCAAGAAATAGAGTTAAGAAAATATTTACTAAATAAATTAAAGTAAAAAATAGTAACACCAAAAATTAACAATAATGAGGCTATATTCAGGGGGTACCGGTACCGAGTCAATATGCGGGGGTACAGGTTAGTCGAGGTAATTTGTAAAGTGACTATGCATAGATAATAAACAGCGAATGCAGCAGTGTAAAAACAAAGGCGGGGGGGTTAATGTAAATAGTCCGGGTGGCCATTTGATAAATTTTTCCGCAGTCTTATGGCTTGGGGGTAGAAGCAGTTAAGGAGCCTTTTGGTCCTAGACTTGGCTCTCCGGTACCGCTTGCCGTGCAGTAGCAGAGAGAACAGTCTATGACCTGGATGTCAGTGATGTACTGAGTGCCCTATGGTGGCGGTGGGGTTATGGTATGGGCAGGCATAAATTACAGACAACAAACACAATGGCACTTTATCAATGGCAATTTGAATGCACCAAAATACCATGATGAGATCCTGAGGCCTATTGTGAGGCCCATTTTTAAAGGTATGTGACCAACAGATGCATAGCTCTATTGACTGATTTCCTCATGAACTGTAACTCAGTTAAAATCTACGGAATTGTTGCGTTTATATTTTCTTTGAGTATAGATTCATTCCAGAAAATACATTTTTATTTCAAACTGTTATTGAAGTACATACTGGGCGCGACGTCAGTAGATTCGGGCTCCTGAGTGGCGCAGTGGTCTAAGACACTGCATCCCAGTGCAGTACCTGGTTCCTGCGCACAATTGGCCCAGCGTCATCCGGGTTTGCCTGGGTTAGGCCGTCAATGGAAATAATAATTTGCTCTTAACTGACTTGCCTAGTTAAATACAGACAATAGTTGCTCAGGGAATCTCCATATTTGGTAATGAACGTATTTTGACATCATAAACTCAGTGGTTCGAGAACTGGATGCTGATTGGCTGAAAGCCAATGACAAAATATTTATTTGTACTGCTCTAATTACGTTGGTAACCAGTTTATAATAGCAATATTGTCAATATACCATAGCTATATGCAGGCAATCCGCGTTACGTCGGGCGTAAGAGAAGCCCTTAGCCATGGTATATTGGGCATGTACCACACACCCTTGATCCTTATTGCTTAATTATAACGCTTGCAGAACTGTCCAGTCAGACAATGAATGGAGGAGACCCGTCATATTCATCGTCTCTTCTTCTGCCCTGATACTGGTTCTAGGCTAGGCTATTCGTTGCCAAGACTACAAATAAGGTAGCTAACAAGCTACCCTAACTCAACATGTCACAACTCTGTCGCAGTAGAAACTGGCGACATCACATAGCTACAGCTATATGAAAAGAGGAATAGCTTCAGTTAGTTGGCCTATATGACAACTATTTTGCGATATGTGAGTTTTTACAAGACTAGAGAGAACAGAGTATTTAGCTGGCTAGCTCTGTAGCTAACGTTAGCCAGTTTAGGTTCCAATGCTACACAAAACTAGCGACAAAAGGGCATCTATTCAACGTCGAATTTGCGGTACATGTAGTATTTGACCTAGCTAAATACATTTGAAAATTGACTTAAAAATACAAATATACATAGTTAAATATTAATACGTGTTCTTACCTTCTTCCTAAAGCCAACTCACTACTAGGCGCAGAGAAATGACGTCATAAGTAAATAGGGACTTATGGGATATGGAGTGTCAGAGAGATTGAAGGGACTACAAGCAGTGTCCAACAAGTGACACATTTCTTTAGAAATACTCAGACATGAAAAGCAAATCGGTTTTTAATGGTCCTAGGATATGTAAAACATATTGGAAACAAATTACTCAAAGTACCTCTAATTGTTTCTTTAAGCAAACATATGTCCACTGCTCTAAATGTAGAAATTAATTTTCAAATATTGTCATTCACAACCTTGGTCTCATCCTATGTGATGGTAATGACATACCAAGTTAAAACGGGACCAACAAAGGTTACATGCGCTCAGTGGCACAGACGGCGTCATTAATTCAATGTCTCTTTATGTTTTTTATTTATTTTATTTATGTCACCTTTATTTAAACAGGTAGGCCTGTTGAGAACACGTTCTCATTTAAAACTGTGACCTGGCCAAGATAAAGCAAAGCAGTGCGACACAAACAACAACACAGTTACACATGGAATAAACAAACGTACAGTCAATAACACAATAGAAAAAATCTATATACAGTGTGTGCAAATGAGGTAAGATTAAGGAGGTAAGGCCGTAGTGGCGAAGTAATTAGAATTTAGCAATCAAACACTGGAGTGATAGATGTGCAGAAGATGAATGTGCAAGTAGAGATACTGGGGTGCAAAGAAGCAAAAAAAAAAATAACAATATGGGGATGAGGTAGTTGGATGGGCTATTTACAGATGGGCTATGTACAGGTGCAATGATCTGTGAGCTGCTCTGACAGCTGATGTTTAAAGTTAGTGAGGGAGATATGAGTCTTCAGCTTCAGTGATTTTTGCAATTCGTTCCAGTCATTGGCAGTAGAGAACTGGAAGGAAAGGCGGCCAAAGGAGGAATAGGCTTTGGGGGTGAGCAGTGAAATATACCTGCTGGAGTGCGTGCTACGGGTGGGTGCTGCTATGGTGACCAGTGAGCTGAGATAAGGCGGGGCTTTACCTAGCAAAGACTTATAGATGACCTGGAGCCAGTGGGTTTGGCGACGGATATGTAGCGAGGACCAGACAATGAGAGCATACAGGTCGCAGTGGTCGGTAGTATATGGGGCTTTGGTGACAAAACGGATGGCACTGTGATAGACTGCATCCAATTTGTTGAGTAGAGTGTTGGAGGCTATTTTGTAAATGACATCGCTGAAGTCAAGGATCGGTAGGATGGTCAGTTTTAAAAGGGTATGTTTGGCAACATGAGTGAAGGATTTTATGTTGCGAAATAGGAAGCCAATTCTAGATTTAATTTTGGATTGGAGATGCTTAATAATGTGAGTCTGGAAGGAGAGTTTACAGTCTAACCAGACACCTAGGTATTTGTAATTGTCCACATATTCTAAGTCAGAACCATCCAGAGTAGTGATGCTGGACGGGCAGGCAGGTGCGAGCAGCGATCGGTTGAAGAGCATGCGTTTAGTTTTACTTGCATTTAAAAGCAGTTGGAGGCCACGGAAGGAGAGTAGTATGGCATTGAAGCTCATCTGAAGGTAAGTTAACACAGTGTCCAAAGAAGGGCCAGAAGTATACAAAATGGTGTCGTCTGCGTAGAGGTGGATCAGAGAATCACCAGCAGCAAGAGCGACATCATTGATGTATGCAGAGAAAAGAGTCGGCTCGAGAATTGAACCCAGTAGCACCCCCATAAAGACTGCCAGAGGTCCGGACAACAGGCCCTCCGATTTGACACACTGAACTCTGTCTGAGAAGTAGTTGGTGAATCAGGCGAGGCAGTCATTTGAGAAGCCAAGGCTATTGAGTCTGCCGATAAGAATGTGGTGATTGACAGAGTCGAAAACCTTGGCCAGGTCGATGAATACGGCTGCACAGTATTGTCTTTTACCGATGGCGGTTATGATATCGTTTAGGACCTTGAGCGTGGCTGAGGTGCACCCATGACCAGCTCGGAAACCAGATTGCATAGCGGAGAAGGTACGGTGGGATGTGCCAAGGGTCACATCCGTTCATTCACGGCCCTCTTTAGTGTCTACTTAGGAGCCAGAGAGACATCAACATAATTCACTTAGGGAGGGCAAGGGAGACACCGAAGAGCCACTGAGACATAAACATCATTCACTGAGGAAAATGGAGAGTTCTTCTTGGGACGTTGGTGTTTGTGTGTGTCACTGTTAAATGTGTGAGTGACGGTGTGACGGCACATGTTGCTCTTTCTGTTTATACAGGGTTTACACATGCGTACGAGTGTAAGATACACACATTCTACTAACATACACAAAAATATAGTATATCTTTTAACACACACATACGCTACTCATATAGGCCTACCCTACACAAACATCTGGTGCGTATTTGACTGTGATTGTATGTTGAGTACTGAGCCTGAGTATATATAACTGCAATTGTCAAATCATATTTATTACATACAGTGAATGTGAGTATCCCTCTGCTAATACATTTGCAATAGTGTGTGCGTACATGTGCCTGCATCTACCTGCGTACATGTATCTGCCTTTGTGTACGAATGTGTGTTGTGTTTCTGTGATGTGTAGTGTAGTTGTCAATGCTACGCCAGTGTGCGTGTGCGAGTCTCAGTGGGAACGGCCATGCTGGCGTTTCTCAGTGTGTTTCTCTGCCAGCTCCTGTTCCTGTTCCTCAGGAAACCTGTGCTCCAGCAGAGAGGGCCTGGCAGACACAGCACAACAGCCTGTCTGGGGGAGGGAAGAGGCACAGGGAGAGGCAGTGGGGAGAGATGGGGGAGTGACTGGGAGGGAGAGAGGCAGTGGGGAGAGAGGTGAAAGAGAGAGAGATTGGGAGGGAGAGAGGGGGGGGGTGAAGTGGGAGAGAAAACAGGGGGGATTGGATCTGGGGTGAGGAGGAGAGGAGAGGAGAGGAGAGGAGAGGAGAGGAGAGGAGAGGAGAGGAGAGGAGGTTGAGAAGGGATGCGGTTGAAAGGAAGGGAATTTGCAGGTGCAGGTTGAACAATTGATGACCTGAATGGTGCATTAAATCCAGATGCTCATCCAGACTTTTCTTCAATCCCCCAACACCTCCAACCACCTCCCACGTGCAAACAGAAATCCTGCTTCCAACAGTGTGAAGTTACAGCTTGGAGGGAATAGAAGGAACAGAGGAGAGAAAGAAAGATTGAGTTGAAAAAGAAGGTACTGTATCATTAAGTCAGGAAAGAGGAGAAGTGACTCATGACTCCAGAGAGAGAGATAAAGCTGAAACATTTGTTTTAGAGATTTATGTTGTATGTGTGTGTGGTTAGGTCAATATCAGTCGAGTGAGAGGTTCAGATAAGAGATTGTGGTCTAAAAGAACAAAGAACATATTGAACATTTTGTATTGATAAATATTGACGCACAGTATATAACTCAGAATATAATTCTGAGTAACACAAAGAGCAACAGGGAGAAGGGGAGAGAGAGACTCACTGAGCTGAGAGTGTATACAATATAGGAGAGAGTCAGCCAGGGTAACAATAGAGCTTGGCGAACTAACAGGAACCCTCTGTTTCCTGAGTCGGAGACCTAGTCCGTTGTGTGTTATGTAGCCATGAGATGGTTGTAATGAGTGTTTGTGTACCCAGGGTGACTAAGAGTGTGTCGGTGTGTGTGTGTGTGCATGTGCGTGCTTGTGTGTACGTGTGGATATTCTGCATATAATTAGTGTTCCTGCTAAGGGAAGAATATGCAACTGGGGTGTGAGGTGAGCGTGTGGCTATGTGTGTAGTCAGTCAGTGTGTCCTATGAAAACTATATGAGGATGGCACTGCACTTGTGTGCCCTCGCTGCCCTAAGTCAAAACACACCTGTTTCAGCTGCTGCTGTGACGGAAGAAAGGCCCAGAATTCGCCTCCCTGCCCGCCATCCTGTAGGCTGATGTGATGTACAGTTACCTGCTCTAGGTGTGTGTGTGTGTGTGTGTGTGTGTGTGTGTGTGTGTGTGTGTGTGTGTGTGTGTGTGTGTGTGTGTGTGTGCGTGCGTGCGTGCGTGCGTGCGTGTGTGTGTGTGCATGCATATCAATCATTATTGGGCTGATTGGACTGGACTGCTGGACTCTGTTGACCTGCCTGTCGATGGCTTTAGTCTGGACACTGGGGATATTGTGCTCTCTACAGAAATCTGACCCCTGGACCCTCAACCCCAGAGCCCCCTCAGGCACCTGCCAACCTCTGACCTGTGAACCTGGGGAGCGTTTGGAGAGGGTTAAGTGTTGACACTGTAACAGATAGGGCCAACAGTTCCAGACTTTAAAGAGACAGCTCAGACTGTTTTTTTTATTCTCACAGGTCAACTGTTTTAACTACCCCCTCCTCCCTGGGCTGTCTAAACCTTCTCTATACTTCTCTTCAGTCTTCTCTGTCTTTGCCTCCCTCACTGCCTGTCTCTCCCCTGATCCTTTCTCTCCTTTCTCCCACTCTGTCCATCTCTCGGGGTGCGTGTTCTGTGTGTCTCCCGGTGGCTATACACCATTAGGATTTTGAAGTGCACAGCTGCTGCTGACAGAGCGGTCCAGGAAACGTGTGGTTTACAAACCCCCTGTTGACACTCGGATTTGCCTCGACTTTCACTTTTCAGGGACCTGGAATTTTAACAGCTCTGGGGCTGTTGGTTGAGGTTCCAGTCAGTACAGTGTGTTTGACCATGGAGGGAAAGCCCTGCCGCATAGATCTGTGACAGGATGTAAAAGCTCAATCGAAATAACACTATATCATTACTCTTTCCAGATGCTATTCCAGAATAGCTGAAGTTGCACCAGCCTTAAAGTTACACCAGAGGGCCACAAAGGCTTTACGTTAATGTTTAGTTTGATAAATAGATTATAGAATGGGACCCAGTTTCACCACATGCACTTGAGGTTCACTAAGAGATTTCTTTCCAGATTGCAATTCAGTATGAAGAATAGTTAAAGATGGAGATCTTTGTACCATAGACCGGTTAGGGGTTTTGAAATGTGTTGGATTCCTCCTATACACTTGATTTAAGTCTTTGAGGTTTAAGTCAGTTTAAGTCAGCATTATTGTAAAATCAAAACCAAATCAAATTGTATTTGTCACATGCGCCGAATACCAAAGGTGTAGACTTTACTGTGAAATGCTTACGAGCCCTTTGACAACAATGCAAAGTTAAAAAGTAAGGAAAATGGCAAGTAGAAAAATAGTAACACAATAAATAAAAAATAAGGAGGCTATATACAAGGAGTATGCGCACCGAGTCAATGTGCATCTGTATCAGGTAGTTGAGGTAATACTGTATGTAGATGTACAGTAGGTAGGGGTAAAAAATGACTAGGCAATTAGGATAGATAATAAACAGAGAAGCAGCAGTGTATGTGAAAAGTGTGTGTGTGGCGTCAATATGCATGTTTGTGTGTTTTGTGAGCGTGAGTGTGTGTATGTTGCCGTGTAAGTATGTGTGAGTGTGTGGGTAGAGTCCAGTGAGTGTGCAGAGAGTGTAAGAGTCACTGCAAATAAGGGTCAATGTAAATAGTCTTGGTAGTGATTTGATTAACTGTTCAGCAGTCTTATGGCTTAGGGGTAAAAGATGTTCAGGTGGCTTTTGATCCCAGACTTGGTGCTTTGGTACTGTTTGCCATGTGGTAGCAGAGTGAACAGTCTACGGCTTTTGTGGCTGTGGTCTTTAACAATTTTCCAGGGCCTTCCTCTGACACCGCCTGGTATAGAGGTCCTGGATGGCAGGGAGCTCGGCCAAAATGATTGCCTGGGCCTCTGCTCCACCCTCTGTAGAGCCTTGCGATTGAAGGCGGTGCAGTTGCCATACCAATCGGTGATGCAGCCAGTCAATTTGCTCTCAATGGTGCAGCTGTAGAACTTTTTGAGGATCTGAGGTGCCGTGCCAAATCTTTTCAACCTCCTGAGGGTTAGGGTTAGGGTTTACAAAGAGGCACACCCCCCCTCCCCCCTTTGTTTTTGCATGGAGAAACCCTAGAGTTTATTGTCAATATCACATTTCAAAGTGAGTGGTGGAATAGCTTTAGCTATAGTTTACCCTAACTGGGTTAAGGATATACTGTAGCCGCAGCAGCAAACCAATGACTGAGCCTTTATGCTTGCCTGTTCACATTCACTCTGCCAGTTCATCTTCATTGTGTAACAATAAAAGCAGAGTTTGTCTGTATAGGGAAAACGGAAATATTGAAAGACAATCCAAATGGATGTGGCTTTTGGGAGTGTAAATGGTAATTGAATTAGCCATGCCCTCCCCCCCATGGCCGTAGTGCACCAGGATACAGTATGTGGCCATATGGGCTGTGTCTAGTATTACTGTCACCCCTAATTTATTATAGTGAATGAAGATGACCCCACAATGGCTTCTCAAATCCTCTTACCAAACATTTAGTTGATTGACCCCACCCCCCACCCCCGCACTTCAATTCAGCTTATCAATTTGATGAAGGCAGCCAGACGGGAATATATTCCTGCTGCTGATGGATGAAAGAAACAGTATAAATGTTTTAACCAGAGGCCTATTTTTTTGTGTAAAATGGTTTTATAATTAGAGTTTAAAGTCCAGGATGAAAAAGTATAATTTGGGACAATGGGTAATGTGAATGTTACAGCATGCCAAAGGGGAAAAGGAAGATAAATAGAATAGTTTTATTATGTAACTTGTGGGAACATGTGCTGATTGGGTTGCAATTCATTCAAAGCATTTATGTTGCAATCAAACCAAAGTGGGACAGTCAGTGCCATGTAGGTGGGATGTTAGGCTACTATTTATACTGGTTCATAAAAGGCATTGTCTATATGTATCACTGAGAGCCTCCATTTCAGCAAAGCATGGTAATGATGACTTTAACTGTGCAGTATAGGACAGGTCATCAAATAACCTTGAAATATGGACCATGTATACAGACAGTAGCCTGGTCACAGATCTGTTTGTGCTCTTGTCTCTTGTCTATTCCATTGCTACTGACAGGGAGTTGACATGATAGCACAAACAGACTGGAACTCATGCTATATGGATATTATTTAGTACACTGGGCCTTACAAATTATATTGTCTTAGAGTGTGTACTAACACGGATCTTGTATACAGAAGATCATTACCAGCCTCAACAACCAGAATGTGCAGTGTGGGTCTTCAAGATGGTAGGCTACAGTACAGCTCTTCCAGATTTGATCTCACAGCCAGCCAGGCCTTCATCAGATAATGTGAAATGCCTTTTCCAGTTCCCCATCCACCTCCCCCCTCTCGTTACAGTACATGTTAAATAATGACCATGGAGATGAAGTATTGGTGGTAATTATTCTGAGGTATTTAAAAGAAGGCACATGCTGGGCTTAATGCTCAATGGGAGGATAACGTGGTCCCCCTGCATGTGGTGTTGTGGCAGCATACCTCCAGCCAGTCTAAACACAATCTGTTACAGATTTAGACGAAATATAAAAAAGAGAGGTGCAATGCCAACGAGCGAGAGAGGGAAAGCAGGAGAGAAAGAGAGAGGAGTGGTACAGTACAATACATTCCAATTCCACTCCCTCTATCATGCGGCGATAGAGAGATAAAGCCACGTAGGATGACTTTTATCTATGTATTAGGAAATTCAGAACCTCTGTATTGTGCTGTTGGCTTTCTACAGTTTTTCGGTCGGTTTTATTTCTCCTTGGTGGCTGAAGCTAGCAAACCCATCCACCCTTTGGTTCCCCTGAACATGGACCCAATTAAATACATATGTGGATTTTCATATCGAGGTCTCGTAAAAAATGTAGGGATTTACATCACGCTCATCTACATAGGGACCATATGCTGAACATTCTCACATGTTCTGTACAGTCTTACAGTATTCATTATTGTGTAATGATGTTTAATGACATATCAGATGTTCATTTTATTCACATGATTCATAAGACGACATTATTTCTCACTTCAGTTAAGTGTTATTTCATAAATACGGCATTTTACAGTCAGAATTGTGTTTTTTGTTTAAACATGTGGAATTTGTTAAAAAATGTACTGTATAGTCTACAACGTCATCCATCTTCAGCATTCAGGCTACTGAGAAGGAAACCTACATTTTTCCTTCCATTCAACTACAATAAAGCATCATAGATGTAAACCATATTGTATATATTATGAGGCTGGGATAGCAGCATTGCTTGTTTAAAGATCTGTATGTGTGCTTTAGCCAAGTCGTTTGACTATCATTGTCATTCTGAGGATTTGCTATAGTTCATAGAGATTAGGGACCAGGCTAGTGACTCTATTGTCATTATCTCCCAACAGGTGGCTCCATGCCTCCACAACGCTAAAGTATACCACTGTGGTATAATATAAAATGTTTTTTTAAATCCCTAAGATTGTTTGTTAGGCCAGGGTGAGTTTTATGTACCATGGTTTTTATGCATAGTTGATACAGTGAGCTACATTCCCTCATCACTGCTGTCTATCCCAGTACATAGTACATATAGTACATATAATATAATATAATATAGTACGGGGAGAATCTCAATTGCCTTTCCTTGATTCCTCGCGTCCTCTCTCGTTGCCTTCTTCTTAAATCCCCTTGGATGAGAAGGTCAGTGGTCCCTCCCTTTTCACTTTCTCATCCAATGGGTTTTGAGGAGGCAAGGAGAGAGGACATGAGGTATCACAGCAATACAATTGAGATTCTCCCAAGGTATGAATTAGGCTTACTATTAGAATAGATAATGTTCTACTGCCTCCC